>NC_137005.1:29537447-29662447 GCF_032717465.1 Coenobita brevimanus
AAAATAAAAAAAATCATAAACTAAAAATGAACATTCTTTCCTAAAATTATTGTTATGGTGTAGGCCTGGAAAATGTGCTGAAACAAAAGATAAACACACACACACACACACACACACACACACACACACACACACACACACACACTCACACAGAAACAACAGAGCGTATGGGATGGGAGGAGTATCAGAGTTCTGTACCCATTACAACATTCCACCCGCTACAAACGCCCAGCAAGTACAGTATGAAATGTAGTAATGGGTATAGAACTTGTCTAATTAGTCCTTTACTTCGGCTAACGTCACATGGTTATATTTAATTTGGCGTTTTATTTATTTATTTTATTGGTGTTATACTCCAGCAAATACCTGACGCTTTTCTTCAGCTAAAAGTCCGTATTCTCGTCAGCTTAGCATGCTGTGTTGCACCTCCTCCTTAGCGATTTATTTTGCATACTACACTTTATTATTCTCTTGCCTGCTATTTATATCGACATGGATGGTATAAATTGCATATACTCATGTCACTCTACCTTGGCCTAAAATTGTCATCTGCCCGTCTTGAATGCTGAGTCGTAGGAATAGATTAACACTAGAATATGATACATGTCATGAAAAAATGCTCTGAAAAGGATGTAGAGCTGCCATTTTCTGATTCTGATCTACGTGAAATAAGCAACAAAAGGACTAGATCTGGGCCAAGTTAAGGTGAAAAGAGTATAGTAGAGAAGAGTTGCCACGACGCTCCTGAACAGAATGCGGACCGAAGATAAAAAATAAATAAATAAATAAATAAATAAATAAATACAAACTAGCACAACAGGGCAAATCTGAAAAAGGACTGGATCTACCAGAATATTATTATTGTGCAGAGTATACTTAGGGTGAGACTCCCAAACATACATACGACCGAGTCTGTGTCGTAACTTAGATCTGCTGATAAAGGAAGAAGAGGGGACATGGAAATTTTCTATTCTTTTCTTTCTTTAACCTGTATTCTTGTGGGTTGAGGAGGCTCCCTAACACCTCTTGCATAGTAAGTTCTTCATGGATATTGCCGGTTCTACGATATTTCTGCAGAGTGTGGCGGTATTAGAAGGATTTATATAATAGAGAAGAGGAGAGAAAGGTGTAATACACAAAATAAATCGTTTAGAAAAAGATGTTAGGGAGCTTCTTACCCGACGAGAATACCGGTCATTGTCCCTCTAAACAAGTAACAGCTTTGACAATTTTCCTCTCGTAACCAGGAAGTGTTCAGGACGAAAGGAAAGACAGGGAAAGATTCTGCTCTGGTCGTACATCCTAAAAACACAGGTGTGAGTTACGATAGAGAATGCATCATAAATTCTCTTGATAATTCCACCTCCGCCTTCTGCAATGGTCGAGGCTGTGTGTATCTCCCTCCATTCCAGTGATGTATTTCTTTTTTTAATCTCATTACTTCCAGACGATTTTGTTAAGCTTTGAAGAGGCTATTTTTTGTATTGGCGGATTAGTGACAGTCTCCAGCAACCTCTTCACAACACGAGGATTGTCTCTCTGAGCTGAATCAAAGTCTGAAGGCACCAAAAACTAATAAATAACAAAATGAACAGATATATATATATATATATATATATATATATAAAAGTATGTCACCGGGCTGAAGGAGCTGACGGCTTTCCTACAGTCGGTCTGTTTTCATTTGAGGGAACTGGGCTATTCTCCCAAGTAAAATACTAAGTCTACGGTACATGAAATACGATGAGCTTTAGATACGAGGCAGGAATGAGTCTGCTTGGTTACTAATCAAATTTTCCTTTCAGTGTGACTATACTTGGCCATCAACTGAACTGGAGGTAGTTTGAGATCTTTATCAGATGAGAGTAAATGCGCTATATCCAGACATCATCTTATAGTGTTTAATCTTTCAGGTGCTTCTTGTCAGGTAGAGGAGCCACACTATGGTAACCGGATTAATGAAGGCTATATATTAAAGGTGTGGTCACAGGTGTTACAGGTGGGTTCTGGTGTAGGTGGCAAGCAAATTCAGTGGCGATTTACAAAGCCGAGCAGCACAGGTCTGTTGTACGTGAAGTCTGAGCTGCTACTGGAGTGACAGAGTGAAAAAGGAGTGTGCTGAGCCTGAAAGAAAACTGGCCCAGTCACAAGAGATTTGCTTACGGTCATACAGTGCGTTTCTACAACTACATCACACAACTAGCATACAATAAAACACACACACACACACACACACACACACACACACACACACACAGACAGAGAACCTTTCTATTACAACCAGGTTACCATGATCCAAATACCACAGTCTAAGGGCAGCAAACATGGAATACATAGAGATACATAGTGCAATATACAATCAGATCGATAAAATACCTCTAAGAGCGAGGCCTCATACCTATCTCGCCGCTGCGGGTCTAAAATGTGTGAGAGCACCACATATGGTGATGCTTTCCTTTGTGACTCCCACACCCCGACCCTCTGCAGTGGGGGCGACTGCGATTCTAAGTCAATGCGGCCACGATGGATGACAAATATATGCAAAATGACAGTTTGCAATATACCATCGGGTCGATTATTCATTAGAGATGTTCAAATCGAACTGATGGCATATTGCAGACTGTCATTCTACAGACACATAACATTACTGAAGGGTAAAATAGGGATACTTCACTCCAAGAGGTGCTTCATTGTTCAATCGAGTGAAGCTAGCAAGAACTTTTTAATTGTATCAAGTTCGTTTCTGTCACACTGAGTAGCAATATTGTGTTTTATTATCGTCCCCCTTTAGAAGGCATCGCGATAATGTTCTTGCCTGCCTCCGTGTGTGTGTGTGTGTGTGTGTGTGTGTGTGTGTGTGTGTGTGTGTGTGTGTGTGTGTGTGTGTGTTCCCATTATATCTCATGAACAGCTTGAGCTATCAACATGAAACCTTGTTATCAAGATATGGCCTAAATCTTGGACTTGGCCAACAGCATATTCTGGCAGGCGATTAGCTTGTCTTTCATTTTGGAAAAGTAAAGCGACAGCGGACCTACGCACATCGTTAGGAAGCTTATGAATAAATAATGGATATTCATGAAGTGGATTTTTTTCTGAAAATTCTCCATCATATTCCTGAAAGAAACCAGAGAAGTGCCCAATTGAACACCAACACTTTGTTATCCCACAAATCGTTAAAGCTGGAACGAACATAAACACATTATTGGAAGTCTTTTAGAAAAGTAAGTAGGTGTTACTTAGGTCGTTTTTCTGAAAATTCTCCAAATATTGCAAAGAAATGCTAGAATGCGTAAAACAAAACAAAAAAATAAAGAAAAGGTCAAGTGTGTGGCCTACCTTGCTTTGGCATGAGAGTCCAAAGCCCATGAACTGCTGGTATGCACATTCTGAACTAAAAAGGATCATTCCAAACTGTGCATTAGTATCAGGACAGTGGGATGGCACACTTTTCCCCTACCTAAAATAACTACGAAGGCAAAAGAGCTGGCGCGATCAATGGACACCCAGCCTAACATTTATCCATCCACTTCCCCTCATCCACCCACTTGTCTTCATCCACACACTTTCCCTCATCCACCCACTTGCCCTCACCCACCCACTTGGTCTCACGCACTCTCCTTCATATTTCCAGAAGATTTAAGCAAGAGTCAACTCTGTTGCATGCAACAAGTCGACTCTGGAGCCATCTTCCTCAGTCTGTACTTCCCTCTGCCTACAACCTCCAGTCTTTTATATGGAATGTGTACAGGCGCCTAGAAATAAACAGATCTTGAATTTGGCTCTTTTTGGTTTATATTATCCCATGAATGAACACTTATCTTAAGGGTTTCTAGTCTTTGTTCTTTCTTCATTGCACAAAATAAATACTACCTTCATTAACCTGTTCACTGCCGGAGATTTCTCCTCCCTATGCATAACTCATCATATGAAGGTAACAAGACCTGAATAAGATGTTCTTGGACTGAAAGGGTTAGAGTATATTGAAGTATTTGCCCTCAACATTTTCACATGCTCATTTGCAAGCACACACACACACACACACACACACACACACACACACACACACACACAAGCATCTACCTACATACTCCATCTACATCCACCTACCTACCTTCACTCACCCATCTACACCCACCCAATCACCTGCACAATAGCCTCTTCTGCAATTACAATGGTCCGCCTTAAAGCTACAGTTCACAGTCACTCACACTCCAAGCCATCCATCCATCCAGACCCACCGACCATCCTACCTATCACCCTCTATCGCATTTACTATAGTCTTTTTACCTAAACTTGGCCCAGCTTATTGTCTTAATGACAGAATAAGATGATACTGTGGCTCTACATCCCTGTCATAGTACTTTCTTGTGATTAGCATCGTAGTGTTAATCTTTTTACTCGTATATGACTCAAAGTTTAAGGTGAAGTGATGATAATTTGCGGCCAAAGTAAACAGGATGCAACATCTCGCATCTGTGGAGACCGTAATCTGTTGGTTCAGTTTCTTTCTTCTCTCTCTTTTCATTTTTCTTCTTTCTTCCAAATACTTGTAAAACTGGGTGCCATGCCTTCATTTTCTCACCGGTTCATTTCAGCTTTGGCACAATTGTTCCTTGGCCAAATACATAAATATATCTTTTTTGTTGTAAGTCGGCCCAAACAAGAACGTGAAACGTGACAACACGAATCTGTAGAGTTTATCAACTTTTGAGAAGCTGCTTGAGATTTATTTATTTATTTATTGGCCAGCTCCATGCCTCCCTTATTGTTAGTCGCATTTTCTTTCTTGTATTCTTTATTTCTGGTGTAACTGTAGCAGGCACTTCTACCCTTCAGAATTAACTTATTCCGACCAAACTTGGACACAATGACCAGCCTATAACCTAGTTGTGTCCGCAAAGGTTTTGGTTGCTAAGCATCTACTAGTTGCCTAGCAATGGCTGAAAACCCACTTTTTTCGTACTTTTCACATTTTGAGCTGAAGAAGCATTACTAATGGGCGTAGAAAGCTATGATTTTCTTTAGATGTAGTCCTGAGGTCATTCCCTATCGGAAGTGTGTCACTCATTTTTCCCCTCTCTCCTCTAGTTTTCTAGTGGTAACCCAGCGATGATTGGCCTCAGCGTCCATAGCGACCAGTACCAGTTTCCAAAAAAGTCCCCCTAGTTCTCCAGTGACTCAATGGCAGTGAATGAAAGTTTGCATGCTTATAGACATTGACTAGTACTACAACTTTGTACAGTACACCTATGTTCTTCATTGGCCAGGTCAAGGGTCAAAAGCCATCAAATGCAAAAACGGTGAAAATAGCTATAATCAGGACTATGCTCGCGTGAAATGCTAAGGCTCCGAAGATTATTAAGCCTGGGCCATGATTCTTGGGTGGAATGACAAAGCTTGGTCAGCTAAGAGCTGGCCATCGTCGTCTACCGGCTAGTTTATTTATTTATTGGATGGATCATCCTGCATTTCCTTGTAACGTTACCAATTTCTGCTACATCCAGATAATTGTATTCATCTAAGGAGAGCCCTTTATTCTCTCCGACAAGGAGAGTATCTTTTTACCCCTGTTTGTTTGTTATTTTGCTTATCTGTTAACAGGATTACTCAAAACTAAAAGAGAGATTTGGACCAAATTCGGTGGGTAGATAGCCCATGTCCCAGGGAACAATCGATTAACTTTTGGGAGCGATCTCGTATTACAGATTCTGGATCGGGAAAACACTGTCTGTGAAACCCTAATCAGTGATAAGAAACCCTAACCCATTATGAAGGGTGCTTTGGAAATTACGTTGCCCTTGTAGGAGAGATGCGTATCACTCAGTGCCCCTCTAGTTGTTGAAGTGTTTTTATCTGATGGAACTGGACTGCTCGCACAACTTGAACACGACACCGAAGTTACATGAAATTTGATGAGTTTTATTTATGAGACAAGAATGACCCTCCTTGGTTACTAGTCATGTCTACTCTTCAGTCTGAGTACACTTAACCATCGTTTAAGCTGACAGAGGTTTGAGATCTTTGTCATGCTAAAAAAAAAAAAAAAAAAAAAAAAATGCCCTACCATCCTTTGTCACATTCTGCCACCTTCATATCTATCAGTCATTTATTTGTTCTACTACGAAAGTACTGTGGAGGGGTGCCTTTATGTGGTGGCACAGATACAACCAGGTGGGTCAACTGCCCATTAGTACAAGCGTTCCTCATCTCTCCCAATCTCCCCGAATAGAGAAGGGTAATTTATGCCTGCAGTCCACTGGGTTCACGTTTCAAATGAGCTTGGAGATGCAACTACTATTACTCCTACTGCCAGAGGATTTGATTGATCTTAGGTAAGCCCTACGTAGAGAAGATCTTAACCCTTTCAGTCAGATGATGAGTTGCCTTTATTATTCTTGCTATCTCCATTTTTTTTTTTTTTTTTTATAGCTTAGGAGAGACGTTTTTGATTTAGGGAAATGGATATGCCGGTAGGTCAACATTCTCGTCAGTTGAGGAAGCTCCCTAACACCCTTCCTAAGCGATTTATTTTGTTTATTACATCTTACTGTTATAGTCTGTATTAAATCAGTCATTCTAGTATAGTCATATTTTGCATAAAAAACTTAGCAAAAGAAATTGACCAACCAAATCCATATATAAATCGCTGAGGAAGAGGTGTCAGGGACCTTCTTTAACCAGAGAGAATACGAGCCATAGTTACCACTGACCCCATCACTACAAAATGTCTACACTAGGGTGAATGGACTTTCCCTGAGTCAGCAAAAGCAGACCAACAAAATACTTCAGGTGGTCTAAGACACTGTTGATAATTTGATCTTTCTTAACATAGATCAAATTGTCTGCAGGTGGCAAGAGTGAAATATAAAGTACGTCATCACACTGAAAGGGCTTTGGCTGAAAAAATAATATAATAACTAAGATACCCTATATAACAAATACTTCCCTTGTGCTATGGTGCATTTTTGAGTTGGGGCATGTTTGCCGTTGTGTGCATTTAAATCTCCAAATATTATTACAAGTCTTACTGTAAGAATTTGGATGGATAAAAATGGTATTAGAAAAATGTAAGATCAATAATACGAGGTGTGGCAGTGTTGGGTGTGACAGTGAGGTGGTTGTGTGAGCTTTGACTATGTGAAAGGTGGCAGCGAAAATGTGATAATGTGTAATGTTGAAAGGGCTTCGTGCAGAGATGAGTTTTTGTTGTGTTAAATGTGGCAGAGGTGAGTTGTGGCAGTGTGAGGTGTAGTAGAGTGAAGTGTGACAGTGTGAGATGTAGTATGAGGTGTAACAGTGTGAAGTGTGAATTTTTGAGGTGTGGTAGTGAGGTGGAAGTGTGAGGTTTGGTAATGTGTTGTGTAGCAGTGTGAGGTGTGACAGTGAGCAATGATAGTAAAGTGTGGCAGTGTGAAATTCGCCAGAATAGGTGTGACAGTGCGAAATAAGACAATATAGTGTAACACTGTGAGGTGTGACAGTGAAAGGGGTCCGTGAATGGTGTGGCAGTGTGAGGTGTGGCAGTGTAAGGTGTGGCAGTGAGAGGTGTGGCATTATGAAGTGTGATAGTGTATGGTGTGGTACTGTGAGGTGTGGCAGTAAGTACGAGTAGTATGGAAGTGAATGGTGTGGCAGTGTGAGGTGTGGCAGTGCGGGTAGTGTCAATGTGAGCTGTGTTGCCTGAAATGGAATAATACAACAACTTGCATTTATTTCCTGTCGATAAAACACAACTTAATATCCCCTAAGCTTTCATAATACATTCCTTCATTATTTCCCAGACAGATCCAGTCTTGATATTTTATGAACCAGCTGAAGAAGAAGAAGACCACCACCACCACCATCACCACTATCACCATCACCACCACCACCACCACCAACAACAACAACAACAATCACCTTACCATATCGTATACATAAAAAGCAATTCCATTCTTTCTGTAACTCAAAATCCATCATGAAATTTCTGAGCCGGCTAAAATAGTCACTTTGGTATATTTTTTTGGCTGGCTGTGTTCCCTGACTTGAGGCTCTCTGGTGTCTGAGTCTCCCAGAGCGATCCAGTGACGGCAGGGACGCACCAAACACCTAAATGTGTGTGTGTGTGTGTGTGTGTGTGTTGGCTTGTATGTGTGTATGCTGAGTATGTGTATGTGTGTGCGATAATTGTATGTGTGTGTGTGTGTGTGTGTGTGAGAGAGAGAGAGAGAGAGAGAGAGAGAGAGAGAGAGAGAGAGAGAGAGAGAGAGAGAGAGAGAGAGAGAGAGAGAGTGGGTGTGTTTGTGTATATATGTACTGTACCTATGTGCGTGTCTATATGCTCATACGTTTGCGTGACTGTGCATGCCTCCCTGTGTGTATATTCGTGTATGTACGTAGATCTGTGTGCGTATCAGTGCTTGCGTGCGTATGCGTTCTCATACCACCACCCTCCTTGCAGGTCTGTGCGAGAGGATTCATGCATATGTAATGGGCTAAATGACTGACCTCCCTTTGCACGCTTTACCCCTTCACACACACGCTGATTCACGCTGCTCTCTCACGCTACGAGGGGCAGGCACTGGCACGGCAAGAAGTCAGGCACAACGAGGAAAGGTGAATTAGGAATGATGCTGAGAGATGAATGAAGAATGAAGGTGAATGGTGAAAAGTGTATGAAGGTGTGACCTATTTTGCCCTACCATTCTGGGTCACGTGAATTAATCAGATAGGAATTTGAATGCACTACAAAAAATGAATAGTATATGGTGAAGAATAATAGTCAAGTGGTAGTCCAGAAGCATGATTAACCCTCTTATGACTGGGACGGTACTAGTAAACTAATCTAGCTAATGTTAGACGATGTTATTCAGTAGAATGAGTCGTAGAAGCATGAGTGTTCAGTAGTTAAGAAAAAGTAAGGATTGATGTAGTGTTATGGATAAGTAACAGTGCAGAAATGTGAATAAAATAATGATACAAAAAGACGACTGACGATTGAACAGAGCGAGAGAAGAGCGAGAACACTGTACTTCAAGGGGAACCGAACGGGTAAAATTCCTCTTATGACTTGTAAAATTTCCCTGCCTAAGCAACACCAAAACTTTGCATCTTCTCAGCTTTTGAACCAATTGTGTTTCATACCATGTGATATTGTCTTGAAAATTACCCTCCAGTGTTACCAGACATTTTCCCCCAAAGAGCCACTTATAGCCGAAAAACACCTAAAATATTTCCGCTTGGCGGGAATATAGCATTTTTTTTTTTTTTTTTTTTTTTTTTTTTTGGTCGCTGTATGGCACGTCGTACTTTTCGGAAACCGCGGTAGCAAACCAAAAATACAGCTCTGCTGGCTCGGACACGTTTAACATCTGTAGTGTGGATACTTGTTTCTTGATAATGAGTAAGTGATGACGTATGACGTAAGCAAGCATCCGCGCAGAAAAGATGAATGATAATTAATTGAATGGGCAAAATGAATAAATAATAATGCTGAACGATGAACAAATGATAATGCATAAATATGAATTAGTACCAGTGCCAAGAAAGATGATAGGCAATGATGCACGGTAGTAATAAGTGGTGATGGGAAGACATGAATACGAAGGACTGCAAGAAACAGGAAAAATAAGTGAATTGTCTTGTGACGCATTTCTGATAATAAACGACAAAAAAGTGAATAAGTATCAGTACAGAAAATGTGATTAAGTAGCAATGCAGAGTAATCAACACGTAACCATGCAAAAACTGCAATAATTTTTCATAACTTTTAGCTGTTTCACCTTAACGCAGATTTTCGTCTTTTCGCATCTTATTTCACGTAGCTCAGTGTCAGCCATGGCTACACGTCCTTTCCATAGCACCTCTTCGTGACTAGCACCATATTCTTGTGCTAATCTATTATTACAGCCCAGTACTGAAGATAGCTTATTCTCCTTGAGCATTCTAAGGAGAGTTCCTTTTTTTTTTTTTTTTTTTTTTTTTTTCCCAGTTCTGGATCATCCTTACTAATCTGTCATCACCCACATCCTCCATATGGCCATACCACTTTATCACACCCTAGTCAACCCTTTCAGTTGTACATCAAACGTTTATTCTGATCTGTTTTTACCCCTCTCACTTGCCATATAATTTCTCATTTTGCCAAACCTCATCTTTACAGTAGATGTCGGGAACTTAATTTCCAACATTTGCACCTATTTTCATGCCCTAGTATTAAAATTTGTCTTTTTTTGATGCTGGAACATCTCTAAGAGCGACCCGGTTAGTCAGTCCCGCCCTAAGGATTTTCACAAGCAAGGTGGGTCACTTTAGCCAACCCCCATTATGGTCTCGCATCTGTCTAGCGAGGTGGCGCCAAGAACCAGGAAAAAACAACTTCATTCTCTCATATTTAGTTTCAAGGGATGGATCTTACCCTACACGATTAGGATGATGATGATGGTGATAATGATGATGATGGTGATTATGATGATGTTTCCTTTGCAATTATGTTGATGAATATGATGATGATTACGATGTACCCTTCGCATTTACAATGATTATGGTGATGACGATGTTGTACAATTCGCAATTATGATGATGATAATGATGATGATGATGAACCCCCCACGAACAAGGTTAGGGTGATGATGATGATGATGATGATGATGATGATGATGATGATGATGATGATGTACCCTCCACGAACAGGGTTAGGGTGATGATGATGATGATACAAAGGCGTATCCAAAACTGCACATGGGATGGGTTTTTGATGGATTGGGGAAAGCATGAACAAAAGTAGTGATAATATCATTCTGACGGAATCCTATCGAATAATAAATAAATAAATAAATAAATAATAATAATAATAGTAGTAGTAGTAGTAGTAGTAGTAGTAGTAGTAGTAGTAGTACTAGTTGTAGTAGTAGTAGTAGTTGTAGTAGTAGTAGTAGTGGCAGCAGTAGTAGTAGTAATAGTAGTGGTAGCAGCAGTAGTAGTGGTAGTAGTAATTATAATAACAACAATAATAATAACAATAATAATGATAATAATAATAATAATAATAACAATAATAATAATAATAATAATAATAATAATAATAATAATAATAATAACACTAATATTAATAATAGTAATATTAATAACAATAATAATAATCATTACAGATAATCGTATGGTTACTTTCAGATAATTATGCACTGGGTGACACACCAAATGATTTCTTATAGCCCAGGAAACCACTTACTACGCTGGGTGGTAACCATATCGCCAACTACAGTAACTGACTCTTGATGATCTAATGTGTTAATACGCTCCAACCATGTATGACCCTATGGATTTTCACCCTAAGTATGATTTTGGTTTATAATTCAAATAATGCTACTCAGGGGCGAGGAACTTGCCATCCGCCTTGTCTAGAATGTTTAGCCTAGCCCAGGACCCCTAGCCTTCTGATGGGTTTGGGTGGTAGTCAGATGTGTGGGAGTCGTTTGTCTGAAAGCACCCACTATTAGATGTATTTATTAGTACGTGGAGTTGAGGGGGGGGGGTTGTGGCAAGATAGAAATAGATAGATAGATAGATAGATAGATGGATAGATAGATAGATAGATAGACAGACAGACGGACAGGGAGACAGATAGATAGACAGATAAGTAAATAGACTGATAAATAGATAAATAGGCAGACTGGTAGACATAGGTAGACAGATTTATTGATAGATAGATAGACAAATACATACACACACACAACCAGATCCAACCACAAAGAGACGAATTTATAACACAGCAAAAGGGCACTCAACAATGCAAATTAATGAATATTCAAGGCACATGCGACGCACTGAAAACACGAATGAATTCAATGTGCATTGGAATGGCTCAGAGCTGTCAGTGGCCTTCAGAATTTGGCGTAGATTGCGTAAGGAATGGTGTGCTCTTCTTGCAATATATTTCATGCAGTAGTCTTCTTGCAATACACTTCAAACGATATACTTCATGTGAAAGTTATGCTAACTATACTGCAAGCTGGTTTTTAAGATTCATAAATGCCTTAAAATGTTGCTGTTATTCTGGCATGATTTCTCTCTCTCTCTCTCTCTCTCTCTCTCAGTATCGGAAACCAGCCATTTCCCTGAGTACATTCACGATAGTTGTCTTACTCATTTGTTTTTCCCTTTTCCTGTTTCTGAATCATACCCACTCCATAGACAGTAGTGGTAATAGGGTCATGTTGATGATCAAGTTGATGATGATGTTCTTTGTGAGTATATTTTTTCTCTTTCTAGATCCTACCTACTCTATTTTGTAATATCGTTGTAGGACCACAGATATGATGATGATGATGATGATGATGATGGTGATATGAATGTCACACCTTCATATCATTCTGGCGGAAAATGTCACATAACTCATATCTGGTGACAGGCTCGGCGTAATTTTCTCTCGTCAGTGTCAATAAAAGATCAGCATATGACGAGGGTAGGTTATTAACTCCGTAAATGAACTTGGTTAGGCTAATTTCCCCAGGACGCTATCCCGCCTCACTGCCTCGCTGTAATGGCAAGAGTAGTAAGCTTAAGTATAGAGAGACCTGGGTGTGTGTGCATCGGAGACTGAGTGTAATCGGATTGTTCTGACGTGAGGGAACAGGGCAGTTCTTTAAATAATCCCGCAAGGATACCTCGACCTCAATGCCACGCTGTAATGATGATGATGATGATGATGATGATGCAGAGGAAGGTATGTTTGTGTAAGAGAAGGTTCCGTAGCCCCTTTTCCATTTCTTACTATAACTTGGCCTAACACTACCACCTTTCTATCTTGAATGCTGATCTGTATCACCTTTACGCTAGAATATGATGCTAGTCACGAAGAGGTGCTGTGGGAAGGAAGTAGAACCTTAATATTGTGTGATTCTACCATTAGGTTACGTGAAATAAGCCGCAAAAGGACGAAAATCTGGGCCAAGTTAAGGTGAAAGAATGATACCTGGCTCTTTAGTTCCCCTTCGTTACTGATTGAGTTTGCTTATTCCCACTCAATTTTCTCTCTCATACGATTTAGATCGTGTATATTATTTAGATCTTTTGTGTTATTTAGATTTTTTTTCTCATTTAGGCACAGCTTGCATAAGAAACTACAAGAAATTATGATCATGGTTGAAACATATTGATACAGAAGAGGTGTTAAAGCTCCCCCACGTCACTGCTACACTCTGAACGTGATAGCAGTTTGGCCAGATATATTGAGGCGTATGTTTGTGTACACTGGTGACTTACTATTGTTTGGTCACCTTAACATGGCTCAGATGTTCGTTCTTTTGCAGCCTATTTTCCGTACCTCTGTGGTAGATTTTTTTTTTTTTTTACAGAAAAGAAAGAACTCAAGGCTGACTTCAAAACTGGTCCATTCCAACTAAAACTGAATAGAAGAGAAAGCCAAAGTCAAGATTCGTTCATTTTCAGGTGCCTGGACAAATTGCACTTAAGAGACTGCAGATCACAAGCAGTGGGAAAGACAGACTGAGGAGGACAGTTCTAAAGCTGAACAGTTGTATACGTGAAAGACTGAAGATACCGACTTACTTATATATTGGTGAGATGGACAGAGAAAGGATGAAAGTGTGTGGCAAAATGGGTGATGAAGAGACTCCACGTAGCATCTTCTCTTTGGCGATTTTGTTTTTAAAGTATATATTTCAGGATTATGTTTTATAAATTTAGGTCATTTTACCAGCAACGTAGATTGCGTGATTAACACAGAAGAGAACGCACACACACACACACACACACACACACACACACACACACACACACACACACACGGCTCTGTGGTAGCACTCTCGCTTAGCATCTCCTAAGACGGGGGCTTGCGCCTTGCTCGGGATGCGAAAAGTTTCACTGACGAAGCGGGTGGTCACTGTCCTCCTCGAGCAAGAGGATGGATGTGTGCGTGTGTGAAGATCATCGCTTTGCCCTTAGATCGGACAATATGAGCTCTCAGCTCTCTTCCGGAAGGGTAAAAGCTGATGATCACAACCATCACGCGATCCTCACCGACCCAGTGAATTACAAACACACACACACACACACACACACACACACACACACACACACACACACACACACACAAAATCTCTCTCTCTCTCTCTTAATCCGCCTAACGAGCGAGCGCCATCCATCAACCTAATAATCGCTGCCCCAACACCCATTACTAAATACTGAAATAGGTACATGCCAAATATGAACAGAGGCAAATAGATGAGGCCCACATTTTTTGCAGTATCCCGCAATGGTACTGTTTTATTGGGATTAATTTTGCACGGTGAAATGCCAGTGATTTGGTACAGTACACACGGAGTTCCTGTAGTGACGTTATTGTATCAGTCTGTGTAGTAGTAGTAGTAGTCGTAGTGATAGTAGTAGCAATAGTAGTGCTGTTGGTAGTAGTGGTGATGGTGGTGGTGGAGGTGATGGTAGTGGTAGTAGTAATGGTGATGGTGGTTGTGGTAGTAGTAGTAGTGATGGTGGTGGTCGCAGTAGTAGTGACAGTGGTGGTTGTGGTGATGGAGGTGGTAGCAGTAGTAGTAATAGTAGTGATATACTCTTTTCACTTTACGTTGGTCTAAAGTTACCAAACTACGTAGAATTAACGGCAAAAGGACAATAATCTGTGACAAATGAATGTGAATGAACTATAGTAGTGATGTTGTTGTTGTTGTTGTTGTTCTTGGTGGTGGTGGTGGTGGTGAGGTCATCAACAGTACATTGTAGTATTTAGTCACCATGCAATATATTATAAACAAGCACGTCAGGTTAGGGTAGATCAGATTAGCTTAGTTTGGGTGTGGTGATGCTAGGTTAGACCTGGATAGGTTAGGTTAGGTTGATATGATGTTTAAGGTTGAGGTAGGTCAGATTAGGTCACCTTGCAATTGCAGACAGCAGTTGTTATATCACCATGCAATTGAATTTGGGGTACATGAATCACCATGTGTTATTAGACAGGAGCTATTCTACCAAACTGTATAGTTGTATTAGCAGTAGTAGTAGTAGCAGTGGTAGTAATAGTGTTAAGTCACCATGTAACAGTATATGGCAGATACAGTAGAACACCAAGCAGTAGCAGAGGGAAGCACAGCCCACAAATCTTACCCACCTCCACCACAAGCTACAACTCCAACCTCCAGCCTCACTCCCAGACCAACCCCATCTCCACCTCAGTATCCAATCCCATCACTCAGTCCCTCCCTCCACCCCACCCACACCAACCCTGACCCTTTTTCCATCCCCGGCCCATCCCAACCCCACCCTTACCTCTCCTTCAACCCCAACTCCACCTCCAACGCCCACCCCCTTCCTGATTTCCAACCCCAGCACCAACCTCACCTCTAAACCTCAGCCACTTATAGTCTCATCCCTTAAATCAACCCCACCCCCACTTCTAACCCTCATCCCTAACCCTGCCCCCAATTCCAACCCCAGTTCTAATCTGTACATTCATCCCTATTCCCAACCCAACCCCATTCCATTAATAGCTTCGACTCCAACCCCAACACACCCACAACCTCACTTCAACTTACAACCTCACCCCAATCTTCACCAATCCCCACCCTAACCCCACGCCTTACTCTATACTTCGCCTTTAACTCCATCCAAAACCCCACCCGCTACCTCACTCGCACTTTTAGCCTCACCTCCAACCTCCACCCTAGCTCCAACCTCGGTCTTCAACTCCCAACTTCCTTTATCAAAGAAAGCCGTAAATGTGAACCTCTCTCAGTTGGAACACTACAAAGCCTAATCGGTAGGGTACTGTAGACGAGAACGCCTACACATACACACACACACACACACACAGTTAATCTTAGACGGTGGTACGCTCAGCCACTAACGCCTACACACACACACACACACACACACACACACACACACACACACACACACACACACACACAGAACTCAATCACCTCAATCATGGCCTCTTACATGCACACACAAATGCTAGACTCTCTCTCTCTCTCTCTCTCTCTCTCTCTCTCTCTCTCTCTCTCTCTCTCTCTCTCTCAGTGAAGTCTACATCTAACCCCTTCACTTCAAAAATAGCAATGAGAATATAATCGTCTGGAGACAGCAACAGTCTATATATACAAAAAAGCCGCTTTTTTGTTTGTTTGTATGTTTGTTTGTCTGGCCTTCAATCACGCCCAAACCAAGGGCCAGAGACCCCCAGACCCATATATATTCTGAATCAGGGTGACCCAAGGATGGTTTTAGGGGGTTAAAATTCGGATCTGGGTAATTTCAGGTCATCAGTAAAGTGTATTCCATTTTGGCCCGGGGCAACCCAGGGTATCCCAGCAGACCAATTTTTGGCGGGGAGACTCACATGACCTCCAGTTCGGACCTAGGCTATGTGAGGTTGACCTCCGAGGTCATTTGAGGTCACAGGTAAAGTAAACAAGTGCTCACAAATACTGTGCGTTAGTCTGTGAAAACTGAAATAGAAAGTTCCTGGACTTCTTACAATCCCTCTTCAAAACCATAAGAGGTACATGGTCTTTCTAGAGTAGAAAGGAAGGTTGAACCACAAGAAATAGAGTTTTCGCCTTTTTGGCCCAGGCAACGCCGGGTACCCCTGCAAGTAAAATATAAAAGACGTCCTCGGGCTGAACGGGTTAATTATCTGACTAGAGGTTCCCTATCTTCTTTATTTCTGGTTATCACTCTCTTATTTCAATTAACGTACAGTCAGGTGTAAAATTCTTCCTACTAATCTACTGTCTTCATTATACATGGGGTGTGTTTGTAATTTTCCCGATGCATCATGTCAGAGAGAATCATTTACTGGCAGACAAACACACCAGGTATCACAAATGTTGGCTGGGAGAGAGACACAGGTAAGATCTCTCATCTGTGTCTCTCTTTCAGGGAACATTTCCACTTGTCGCAAAGAATCATCTCCACGAGGCATCTCTCTTCTTAGGAGTATTGCCAGAAGAGAGGAGAAATAGTAGGAAAGGTGAAATGTAAAGCCAAGTTTCTTCCCTGCCTTTGCCTTTCTCTTACGTTGCATAGGTGTATTGCCAATCAAGAGTAAAGGAGGAAGAGGAAGGCCCAGAGTTTATATGTATCGACAGCGCAAGAGTAATAGGAGGAAGAGGAAGGCCCAGAGTTTATATGTATCGACAGCGCAAGAGTAATAGGAGGAAGAGGAAGGCTTAGAATTTATATGAGTAATTTAAGGCAAACAATTAATTTTCCCAAATTGTAGTCACTTAGAACACGACATTCAACAGTCGAATTTACATCCAGGTCCATAAGTATACTGCTGGGTGAACAGGGACGGGGGGAAACAAACATTATCCAAAATCTGACACCTGAAAATGGAAGTCGAGGCTCTCCAAGGTTGCCACTGTCAAGGGCGTATCCAGGAATATAGAACGGTGGGGTGGGGGGTGGATATTCTGTTTAGTAAAAAATCTCAAAGGCATATGGTTGGCTAAGCACACCAAACTTCTTAACTTTAGAAGCTATTTTCGCAAGAGAAGTATTGTGGCCCTCCACAATATAGAGATGGATAGACAGATTGGTCAGTAGATATATAGACTGACAAATATAGGTTGGTAGGTAGGTAGGTAGAGAGAGAGAGAGAGAGAGAGAGAGAGAGAGAGAGTCGTCATATTCCTGTACCCTCAGGTTTTCGTTTTGGACGTGTACAAACTAGTGACGCTGTTGGCCCTGAGGCCTCGGTAGATTCTGTCACTCTCATTATTTCATGCGTATTATTCAGGTAAGCACCTTATAAGTAAGACAGTCTTGGAAAGGGGGGAATGACATTCTGCCAAATGGTGGAAGGGGTGAATGGGGCAAAAAAAGTTGAGAATCACTGTCCTAATATCACACACACACACACACACACACACACACACTCGACGATCACGACCATCAAATGATCCTGACCGACCCGGTGAAATACCCGGTGAATCACACACACACACACGCACACACACACACACACACACACACACACACACACACACACACACACATCCCTACCACAACTCACCACATACCACCACCACATTCACCACACAGCCGCACCACCAGTACGGCTTGAAGGCAGGAACAGCAGCAGCAGCAGCAGCAGCAGGAACACCCCACCCCCCCATCCCCAGCACGAGGTCAGCTTGGTCTAGAATTCTCTGTGCGCCCGCCGTCCCCTGCAGTGGTCTGATTGGCACCACCTGATTACATGCCCGCCAAGGATTCTTATATGTTGGGATCTGATGGCCTGCTGCCTGTCCTCGGGCAACATTTTGCTGAGTGATGGTACGCGGGTTTGTGGTGCCTTGTCTCCTTTCTGATTGGCTTGCTCCTAATTCTGGGTTTCTTAAAAGCGGGGATCTGATGGGAAGCCTGTACTCTGATGGGCGGAGCGTTGGCGATGGTTTGTGTGATGGTACGTGCTTTCTAGTGCCTATTTCTCCATTAACATGTCCCCTTTCTGATTGGCATGCTCCTAATGTTGCTTTTTTGAAATACACGATGATCTGATGTTCTGACTGCCTATAAGCTGAGGAAAGTAATTTGATGATGGGCTATGTGATGGTACGTGGTTCTTCAGTGTCTTTTTCTTCATCTTACCCCCATTCTAAACAGCAGGCTTTTTATTTTGGCTTTCTTGTGGCCTGGCTTGTCCTTTGAATGGTTACAATTTCTGATGGTCTGAGTGACAGTAGGCGAATTTTACACTCAGATCTTATGTTCCTTCTGTCTTGTCCTTCTGATTGGTCCCAGTTGATTACATGCTCACTTCCCCAGTGTTTATTGTGTGTGGTGTTCTGATGGGCTGCTTGTTCTCTGATGGGCTATACTCTTAGGGAAAGTTATTTGGAGATGGGCTGAGTGATAGGAGGTAGATCTTTAGACTCTCCTTGATTTTGTCCCCTCTCTGATTGGCATACTCCTGATTTTGGGTTTCTAATATGCGGCACTCTGATGGGCAAGCTGTACTCTAAAGGACTGCAATTCGTTGTTTGTAGTTAGATAATCAAGCCGATGTCTTATGGTTATTTCTATTCTTCTCCTCTGATTGGCTGCATCTGATATCATGCTCTCAGACTCCAGGGTTTCATATATGCTACGATCTGATGGCCTGCTTGTACTCTGACGGGCGACATTATAGTGGTGGACCGAGTGATGGTAGGTGAAATTTCAAGTTTCTTTATCCTCTTCATTTTCTCCCCATTCTCACTGACATGCTCCTGCGTTTGGGTGTCTTATGCACGGTGTTCTGATGGGTTGTCTTTATTCTGATGGGCTCAGCTCTGAAGGAAAGTAATGTGGTGATGGGCTGAGTGATCGTAAGTGAGCTTTAAGTGCCATTTTCTCCTTCAAAATTTCCCCCTTCTGCTTGACATGCCCCTAATTTCGTCTTTGAGGCTGCTCTTAGGGATGACAATATAGTGACAATCCAAGTGACTGTAGGTGGATTTTTAGTATGAGATCTTGAGGTGTTTCTGTCTCTTCCTTCTGATTGGCCCAACCTAATTACAAGCTCACAGACTCCAAAGTTTCTTATAGACGGGAATCTGAAGGCCGGCATGTACTCTGATAGGCGAGATTAGGGTTGTGGTTTGAGTGATGGTACGTGAATTTTCTTGTGTCTTTTTCAACTTGTCCCCTTCCTCCACTGCATACTCCTGATTTGGGGCTTCTTATAAGCGATGTTCTGATAAGCTGTCTGTACTCTGATGGGCTGTTTACTGAGGGAAGGTAATTAGGTGATCGGCTGAGTAATGGTACGTGGTTTTCCAGTGTCTTTTTCTTCTTTGTCTTGTCCCCTTTCTAATTAACATTCTCCTCATTTCAGGGATCTTATATGCGACGTTCTGATGGTCAGGTTGGACTTTGAAGAACTGCAATTTGTTGATGATCTGAGTGACTGTAGTTGCATTGTCCACACACACACACACACACACACACACACACACACACACACACATATCCCTACCAGGTCTGGGGGTTGTCCTCTGAGGGAAAGTAATTAGGCAATGGTCCGAACGATGGTAGGCGATTGTGGTTATTAGTGCTTTTTACCATCAATGTGTCCGTGTATTGCCTAGCCTGCTTCTCACTGCGGGTTCCTTATGAGCGGTGGTCTGATGGGCTGCCATTATTCTGCGTGGCTCTAATTTGGTGGTGGTAGGTAAATTTTTAGTGTGAACTCTGTCTCTTAGGCTTGACGTTTGTATTGTCCCCTCTGATTGGTGGGACCTGATTACACCAGTTTCTGCCACGGTTTCTTGTATGCGGTGATCTGATGGGCAGGCAGTGAGGTGATGGTAGAGGGGTTCTTAGTGTGAGATCTTGTGGTTTCAGTTTGTCTTCTTTTCACTGAACTTTATTACGAGTTTTTATAAGTAGTTGTGTGATGGACTGGGTTAAATGTGGTGAAAAATGTGGTGATGTGCGTGAAAGAGAGAGAGAGAGAGAGAGAGAGTCACTAGCTGCGTCATTCCATCAGTTTTCCTCATCAAAGCTAACAAGTAAATCTTAGAATGTACTGTTAATAACAGTTCCTCAAATACCTCACATATTCTTAAATTTCTTTAATTTACATGTACTGGTCACTTATTTTTATTTGTAAGTGGTTTTGTGTTTATTTTCCCATCAGTACATAATGGTGGCTAGTACAGAATGGTGGCATTGGTGGGATGATTTAAGCCTATTTTCATACATATTTTGTTAATTTTCCTCTGTTTTATGACTTAAAGATTCCCGCCGAACCCATGTGTTAACCATACTGTACATGCCTGTTGAAGTGCCAGCTACCCTTTAAACTTTGTTTCACGTATATTTCATCTGTGCCATTATTGTTAGCTTATTTTAGTCAAAATGGCAAACGGAGTTAAAGACAGTCAGTTTAGGTGAGACGAAGATGATCATCCGAACATCAAGGCTGATGCACGGCATGCTGTCATGACAAATGTGATGCAGATTCTAAGCCAGCAACACACCTTAACTGAAATACTGAAGAAGGAAATGTTAGAAGTAAAAGTTGCATCACAGAACCCCGCACCTTCAGCCCCCTATCCTAACCAAACTAATCCCAATCCATGCCTTCCATCACTTACATCAACTTCCACTGTTCCACAACAGTCCCGGGACCCAGGTACTTTCTTGCCCAAACAATCCGCTATTATACCTAGTGATATTCCAGTAGTAAATCTGATTTAGATGAGATCGAGACCAAAAGTATCCTGGCAGAGCTGTATGGACTAGTTGAGTCATGTGTGACATCTGATGAGGATAGGTTGCAGGTTGCTCAGACTCGAGTTGACAAGCCACTACATGCCATGATTAATAGTCTCATTAAGCAGGGAACAATCTTTGCATGGCGTGACTGCAAGGCAGTACTGAGTGTTCTGTGGTACTCCCAGTATCAAAGAAGGTTAGCACATTGTTAAGGAAATCACCTGTGATATAGAGGAAAGCCCCAGAACCTTTGTGAACAGATTAAATTGCAAAGTGGAATCTCTAGAGACCAAACTCCCCAAATATTTCATCCCTGATGCAGAGAAATTAACAGAGGAAATTATTTTAGGGACTTCCTGAAGTTGCCCAGCTTGAGCTTGGTGATTACTTTGGCACTGTCTCCCTTACTGGGTTTCTTAAACAGGTTGATGATGAGAGGAGACTTGTACTAATATCTAACATAGACATCAAATGGGTGAGTGCAAGGAAAGATATGGCTCCGGTGACTCCATCAACACCACCCGAGACAAAGTCTCCAAGCACAGGTAGGTTTGATAAAATCGAACGAGCACTTAACAACCTGACTCAACAAATGAAAACTCTTAAACCTCCTCCTAAGAAAACCTATTGTGGTTACTGTACGAAGGCTGATCATATGCCAGCAACTTGCCCTCTTACACCTGAAACGAGTGCTTGTTTTGATTGCTTAAGGGTAGGTTGTAGGAAGGGAAATGCTGATTGCCCAGGAAGACAGTCCAGACAGTCGAAATGACTAGGTAAAGCTCGAATAATTCGATGTCCCACCATTTCATTGATTGTGAACCAAATTTCGAGTTCCGCATCGGCAGATACGGGGAGTGAAGTAACCCTTGCTTCAAAGACATTTGTAAGCAAGCTTGGATTATAATTGTCCCAGAATAAGAACCTTCTTCCTGTGACAGAGATATCAAAAACCTCACTTCCTGTACTAGGTTCAGTGTACCTGGATATTCTGCTTGGCAGCACAAAGACTGTTCGACAACTAACCTTGGTAGTCCCTGATCACTTTCTTGAGACCGATCTCTTGTTAGGAGTAGATGTGTTGGGCAAAGCTCCTTTGGAATGGGATCATCAGCAGCAAACATTTAAGTGGGATGAATTTGCTTACCCGGTCAGACACCTTTACCATTCATCGTACAAGCAAAGCGCACATAAGGTGAGATTTTTTTTTTTTTTATGTGTCTGACTCTGGGCATAGGCTTCGCAGCCTGTTCCCAAGGCGCAGTAGTCCTCCTACATACCACACACCTCTAAATGTCCCCACTTCGGCGCTAACACTCACGGTCCATATTGAATACATGCTAGGGCTGTCTACAGGGAGACTGGACTTGTTCCAGGTCTGGGCAAGACTTGAAAACTGCTTAAAAAACACACAATGGCCATGCTGGACCCAGTGTCTGAAGTAAAATGCCCCGCCAGAACTTGGTTGAAATCCACTCCCAGGCTTATATTCAGACTTGCACAATGACTTGCTGCAAGACTTGCACCAAGAATTGCTCCAAGACTTGTTCCAAGACTTGCCCCCCTGGAAGTGATAGAACTTTCAGGTAGTTTCAAGCAAAGTAAAAAGATAAAAGCATGGTACTTTCATGAAAAAATACAACTTTCCATAGGAATATTCCAAGGAATTTAATGCAGCTGCCCCTTGACCACCCTAACCTCTAGGTGTTAGGATGATACTGCATAATATAAGGATTCATCATCTTATTTCATAATTATATAACAGATTTTAGTATCACAGTGGTGTGCGTGACTGGCTGGCCTTATCCCAGGGCGCCAAACTGCTGACAACAGCTATTTCTGCCTCTTCTCACATAGCTGCTTTGTACTCTTCTCATATCTAACAATTTCCTGGGCAGATTTAACTTCCAAAACATTACTAACATAGGCACAATACAAACAAAATACCTTCCAGGGAACAGAAGTCGGTGCACTAACTCATAATGGGGCTAGGAGAAGAAAGCTCCAGGCAGGAGGCCGTGACCCTGCTCGCAAGAAATCAAAACAGAAAGAGGGATCGGGCATCTCCTTGTTTCCCCTCTGGGCCCTCTCCAGTATGCCAAGTCTCCCCTTAGGGACCCTTACGGTAAAAAGAACTCATAAACTGCCTATGATATTTTCTTTTAGAAACGTGAATAAATATTACAAAATATATAGGAACTCGCTGGTAACACATTAGCCTTAAGTGTCATCGTTCAACTGAAAAAACTAAATACTGAATCGATGTAGAGAATACACAACATTAAAGTAAAAATGTATAAAAACATGGGATATGACAGTGCAAGGTGCAAGTATATTATTGGCATTTATTTTCAACCTGTACACCTGACCATCCTCCCCCAAATTTATTTTTTTTGGCTGTGCGATGACACTGGAATGTAATAATAGAAAATGTGAAGAGAATCACTACTGAGGTATTCAGTCAAATAATGCAAAATGATCTTGGGTCAGATGATAAACAAAAAAGTGTTCTTACAAAAAATAACATGGAGGGGATAAAGTACAACCAACACAAAAACAAAATCCTCCCTTAACTGGCCTTTTGTATACCACAGTACACAGTGTCCCTTAGAGACACATCACAAGGATGTCATAGTCTGACTTTCCCAGGGTGCCTATATCCTTTCCCAAAGTAAACTGCCAGACGAGGCAATTAGGGCACGCTCAAAAGACTGAATTGAGCCTCAACTAGGAAACCTTATACAATTTCATTCACTATTCATACTCTCCACTAGCATACTACCAGTTATACAAATGTTTCTTAGTGAAACTAGACAATTCCTTTAATCAGGATTCCTCAAAGTCAGTCAATGTCCCAACGGGACTAATTCTTCAAGAGAAGGGGCCCACAAACTGACATCGTCTAGGTAGTTCTTCACTCAACCTTCCTTCAACTGCGGGGTTAGCAACTTTCTCATCACTAGAAAATATACCAGGACTGCAACTCAATCCAAAGGGTAAGCACTTAAATCTGTACAGTGTGATGCAATCTGTAAAAGTAATTAAGTCTCTACTGGATTCATCTAAGACAACCTGGTAGTAGGTGTCCTTAAGGTCTAATGCTGCATAATATTTCTGGCCAGCTGCACTTTCTACCATCTCTTCCATTTTGGGAAGTGGGTACAGGTCCACCTCCAATTTTGTGTTAACTTGCCTGTAATCCAAGCACATCCTCTTTGACCCACCCGTGGATGGCACTGTTATGTCTCTATCCACCATCCCATCAAGCATATTGCTGATAATTTCCTTAGCTTTCTCTGGGTAGCAATACACCGGGGCTCTGGCTGGGGAATTGTTCCTAACTGCTATCATAGCTGGAGGTCCCTTGATTTTTCCTAATTCTGACTTGTCAACCATAAACAATTCATGGTGTTGTTTTAACAGTGTCTTACCTTGCAATTGCTGTTCTAATGCCAGATGGTTCCACTCCTTGGTTTTAAGCAACTCCTGAAATTTCTCCTCTCTTCTGGCTGAAGCAGCAACACCTTTTTTTTTTTTTTTAATAACAGAACGGAGGAAGGAAAAACAAATGAATAAAAAAAATAATCCATACACCAGATTACTGGTGTCCTCTGTCCATAAAATATCTGTAACAGTTAGACTTGAACAGCTGTGGGTTGAAATTTGGAGGGAAACAACTCTGGGGAAGCGTGTTCCAGAGAGATGCAGTTTGGGGAATGAAAGAATTCTGATAGGCAGAAGTTCTGCAATACGGCTGAGTGGCATTCCAGTCATGAGCGCTACCAGATGCCCGAGTAGCACAAGGGAAGGCATGGAGAGGTGGCCAGTGGACGCAACTTCGTCTGAGCATTTACCAATAAAATATCTCTAACATAATGCAAGGGAGGCAACATTCCTTCTTACTTGCAGGGGAGGTAGTTTATTTGTAATGGCAGGGTTGTTAATAATTCTAACAGCTTTGCTCTGAATCTTATCTAGTTGTTTTAATGCAACCTCTCCACATCCATTCCACAAGGGTGAGCAACATTCAAACTGAGAGAGCACATGACTTATAAATTATGGCTAACTACTCATTAGCGAAGAAGTTACAGACTCTGTACAATAATCCAAGTTTCTTTGAGGTGGTTTTAGCAAGTGATCTAACATGAGAGGTCCAGCTGAGGGAATTGTTAAGTGAGACTCCAAGAATTTCAATACTTTTGGAGATGGAAATATTAGTGGCACTGAAGGTAATGTTCGAATCTGGCAATATCTGTCTATTAGTATATTGTATATATTTAGTTTTACTAGCATTAAAAGAGACAAGGTTGTTTTGTCCCCATTCACTGATCGTAGATAGGTCTTGATTTATGGAGATGGCTGTACTGAGTTGAGAGGTAGAGATATTAGACTTTGTAAATGGGTGTCTGAGTGTGAATGAACTATGTAGTGTCGAGTCATCTGCGTATGAATGGATGGGATTGTGGGTGACAGATAAGAGATCATTAATATGAACCAGGAATAGGGTTGGCGACAGAACTGACCCCTGTGGCATGCCGGTGTTAATTGAGTGGATATTGGAATATTCATCATCTACTTTTACTCTTATTTTCCTGACACTAAGATATGAAGAAATCAAAGGAACAAAAGACGTTAGTCCATAGCAAGGGAGTTTGGACAGCAGGGAACGGTGCCATACTCTGTCGAAAGCTTTAGAAATATCAAGAGCTACTGCATGAGTTTCTCCATGAAGATCAATTGACTGATGGATGGTATGAGTTGGGAGATTGAGTATGTCAATGGTGGATCTTTCGTGACGAAAACCATATTGCCTATCACTAATTAAGTTGTTGCATTCAAGATGTTTAACAATGTGCTTATTAATTAATGTTTCAAATACCTTACCAAGAGAAGATGTGACAGCTATTAGTCTGTAATCAGAGAAGTCAGAGGAACTTCCTTTCTTCGCAACTGGGTGGATATTGGCTTCTTTCCATGATTTTGGGAATAAAGAAGTACGTATGCATAGTCTGAATAATTTAGAACAGAGGCAAGTTCAGGGGAACACTTTTTCAAAACAATTGGCGGAATTCCATCTGGGCCTGGACCTTTGTTGGTAGGTATATTGTCTAGGATGGATTTTACGTATCTTGTCTGTATTGTAAGTGGGGCAATTTCGGGAGAGTCAAGTTCTAGTACTGGGATATTCTGGCTGGCATCCTCTATGGTAGAGTTTCTGGCAAATGTACTGGCAAAAATATCTGCTTTCCCACGCGGATCATTTGTAATGATGCCATCTGAAGATTTTAGTAGGGGAATGGAAGATGACTTGTTAAAGTTACTATTGAAAGAATTAAGAGTTGACTAGAATATTCTATTGTCATTAGGGTTGTTAAGTAGTTTTGATGCTTGCTTTTGAAGAAAGTTTGATTTAGCTAGATTTAATACAGCTTTTGCATGATTTCTAGCAATTTTAAATTGAGAGAGTGATTCAGATGTTTTTGATTTTAAGTAAGAGTTATATGCTAATGACTTTTGGGCTGTTGCTCTGGCACAGTTGCCATCAAACCATTTTGGAGAGTTCGATCTTTTAGTGAACTGTTGACTTGGTATGAATAAATCCATACCAGCTAGTATTAAGTCGCAGTATGAGGGATCAAATCATTTGAAAGTTTAGCGACCAGACAAGACTGCCCAAATTTTTCAATGTCATTCGCGCCTAGGATCCTATAAGTTGCTACAATGGTCCCAGGTTAAAGTACAATGTCAGCCTGGTTCTGGGTGATAAAAGGCAAATGAACTTCTCCCTTAATGGAGACTGTAGTACACAACAATGAATTAGCTAAACTCAGAGATGTCTGAGGAAAGATTTCCAAAACTGTGTTGGGTTCTTCACTAACTTGAACAGGCAACACACAGGTTTGCAAACATATAACAACAAGTTCTTCCTGTAGGCGAAGATACTCAAAAGGCTACTTACCTGGGCAGATCAGTACATAAATCCTGTATGGGACATCCCTTTATGTTAGGTTCATTTATTATCCTGTTTTAAAATGTATTATAAGTAACCGTTCCTCAGATATCTCATATATTCTTAAATTTCTTTAATTTACAAGTACTGGTCACATATTATTATTTGTAAGTGGTTTTGTGTTTATTTTCCCACCAGTACATAATGGTGACCGTACACCATGTTCAAGCAATACTTGGTCAATGTCGGGGCAGTGTGCCTGTGGTGCCTATTGAAATACCTTTCCATAAGCACTTCCACGACTGATGCCGAGAAACTGTGAGGATCGTCACTAGGTATATCACCATCTGTTGCCGAATAAACTGTCACATCTATCACATATCCAGTTTTGCAGTCACAAAGGACAAGAATTTGAGGCCAAAGCAGTCATGTTTTGAAGGCATATGATGAAAAAATGCCAGCCTGCCCCTGAATAATACCAGCAACTCATCAATTACTAGTTTCTGAAATCGATGAAAAACCCTGGCAATTGACTCCTTGAGCATTGTTAGGATTGGTCTAATTTTCTACAACCTGTCGTTCGGTGCAGGCCAATAATTTTTATCTAACTGGGGGAACCTTAGGATGACCAGGTACCTGTCATGAGCCATATACTTACTGAAGACAGGTGCACCCCCGAGTTCATCAACTGATCAATAGTCATGGAGCAGATGTTTTCTTATGTGCATCATCAACATGGTAAGGGCTAGCCACATAAACATATCTTCCACCTCCACAGGTATCCAGTCACGCATGTGCTTGCTCTCACTGGCAGCCATGTCCAGCCACTGCACACACATGGCCTGGTGAAAATTTATTTCCTCCACCAGATATTGCAGGATAGCAGTACTTATAATAGCCTTGACAATTTTGCTAGTAGTCCAGGGCCTGAGGGGAAACTCGTCCTTCTGCACACCTGGTCCCTCCTCATTGAACACCAGCACAAACGGCTCAAAGCCTGCTCCATCTTCCCACATAAAGGTATCAACTCTTCCCACACGTGGTAGAGCCGGCCGTCTGCCATGTGCAGGACGGTTTTTTTTTGCAATTGTGCACGTCCATGTGCATGCCCACGGGCAGGGGGTGAGGGGGAAGGAGAGGGAGAGGTGTGGGAGGTGAAGGAGTAAGTAGGTGATGACTCACCTGATGCAGGACTTGCCTGGGGAGATTCTCGGTGCTGAGTATCACCACATGGGGCCCATGTGGGAAATACCAGTCCCAAAGGGCCCGATTGTGGTGATTCTGCCCTTGAGGTGCTAGGCTGAGGTATAAATGAGCACTGTAGGGTGAGACGTCGGCGAGCAGGAGGCAAGCGTGTAGGAGAGACGAACTGTCAGCATTTATTTCGCTAATGACCGCCAGCTCCACGTTCACCTGTCCTGTGTACTGGATCATCTCTCTCCTCCTCCTCAGTGAACTCGTCACTGTCGAAGGACCTTCCCTTCTCCTGCAGGAGCTTGAGAGCCTTCTCTGGCGTTTGAAAGTGGCTAGAGGTCGGAGGGCGAGAGAAGTTGGTCTCCACATTGTAGCTCCTCCTCTCATCCGAGGACGTGCTATCACTTAGATTCCGTGAGGCCACAGTGTCGTCCAAGGCACAACCAATGGCCCTGTCACTTAGCCTTTCCCCGACACTAAGAGCAGAACTTTCGTGGGGTTCAATGAGGCAGTTGGCCCTTCGCACAGTGTTATGGAATCGGACGATGATGAAGAAGAAGGCATGGCTCCTCATGCTACCAGTGCCAGGTACAGACTGAACCGCACATCTACAGGGTACCTGGGGGTCCCACCTACCTGGTGGGTATCATGGAAAATGGTCGCAAGTTCATTGGGTTGCGGGAAGGTGAGTGTGGTGTATGCTGTCAGCTGGCACCACTCCGCACCCTGAATTATGACGGCTATACACATCAGCCAGCAGTTCAAGGTTATGGTTTGGAAACAAGCAATTTTCGGGAAATTGCCCATAGTGAGGTGACGACTGCATTAAAAATAGTGGGCATTTGTGGGTTAACAGCCCTGCAGTTACAAATGAACTACCTCCCTTACATGTAAAAAGGAATGTTGCCTCCCTTGTAATATTTTAAAGATACTTTTATGGCAAATGTTCAGAAGTTGCATCCATTGTGTCACATCTCCAAGCCTTCCCCTGTGCTGCACAGGCATAGGTTTTCGCTCATGACTGGACTGTCACACCGCCATATTGCAGAACTGCCTATCAGAATCCTTCTATCCTCCGAACTGCATCTCTTTGTAACTCGCATCCCCAGAATAGTTTTCCCCCAAAATTCAAACTACATCTCTTCAAGCCCAACTGTTAAAGATTTTTTATGAATGGAGGACACATATAATCTGGTGTATGTACTGTTTTATTTATTTGTTTTTCCTTCCTCTGTTTGTCTTGTGTGTAAAAAAATTTAAAAAGGAGAGCCTCTCACATTTCAGATAAATATAAAATATGTAAAACAGGTGAAGAATTGTACCAACCTTGCATGTGTACTTTCAGATAAACATAATATTGATGCAGATGTCCTTGCACGAGTCAACCACATCTCAACTTTTTTGAATGTCTCAGATCCAGAATCTTTGAAAACACCAACTTGAGAATCGAGACAAAGGTATCAGTGTACTTCGCTGAATGCCTCTCCACCCTCTTATACAGTGCTGAATTCTGGACTACCAGCCAGCATCACATCAAACAGCTTAAGGCCTTTCACATCCAATGCTTATAGCTCATCCTTGGACTCACATAGGAAGATAAATCCCTCACTCACAAATTCTCCACCAGGCAGAGTCAACCAGCTAAGAAACCATGGTGACTGAAAAGCACTTGAGACAGATGGGACATGTTGTTTTGCATGCCTGAGCACTGCCTTCCCTGTCAGGTTTTTTATAACCAACTCCCTACAGCACGCCACAACCCAGGGGGTCAGAAGAGATATAGAGATCTTATAAGGACAACTCTGAAGAAATGAAACATCACACATAAAGCTCGTGAAACCAATGCCTCAGACAGAAGTCAATGGTGAGCCTCTAAGGTGAAGGAATTCATAGCGAAGAAGCTCCGAACCTGGCCATAGGAAAAAGCTTATACAACAGAGGCACAACCAAAACAGTTCTCCCAGCAAACCCGGGCTTGACCTGACTGTGTGGCAAAGTTTACCAATCTAGGACTGGTCTGCACAGTCACACACATTAGGATCAAAGGTAATGAGAAACACACCACCCTTGTCAGTATATCAGGCGTCATCTTCTGTAGCAGAAGGACAGCTTTACATATGTTTGTAATTCACTGGGTCAGTCATGATCACGTGACAGTTGTGATCATCGGCTTTTACTCTCCCAGAGGAGAGCTGAGAGCTCATTTAGTCTGATCTAAGGGCAGAGCCTTAACCTTCACACATGCACACACCCCTCCCCTTGCTCAAGGGGAACAGTATCACCCGCTTCGTCAGTGAAACTTTTCGCATCCCAAACAAGGAGAGAACCCCCGTCTTAGCAGATGCTATGCAATAGCGTTACCACTGAGCCGGCAGGCGTGTGTGTGTGTGTGTGTGTGTGTGTGTGTGTGTGTGTGTGTGTGTGTGTGTGTGTGTGTGTGTGTGTGTGTGTGTGTGTGTGTGTGTGTGTGTGTGTGTGTGTGTGTGTGTGTGTGTGTGTGTGTGTGTGTGTGTGTGTGTGTGTGTGTGTGTGTGTGTGTCCACCTTAACATTAATTACGTCCATGAGCATATAGGAGATGTAAACTGCTGTATGTCTTGTTTATTTATAATATGCGCATATGGAATTAATGGAGGCATTCCACATGATAGGAATGATTTGAGAGAAACTGTGAATCAATTAATGATGATGCTTCCCTGAGGGGATATTCTCACGCATTTGGTCTGATCAGCTGATTAGGTCAGGTACAGGTAAGGGGATGGGTCCATTATGATGTGGCAGGAGTTAACCAGTTCTGGTTTCGGGCCCTGCTGCAGATGTCACTGATTGCACTGCGCAGTTGACCCTCGTGCGGTGTGGTGCAGTGAGGATCTGTCCCTTCTCCCCTTGGGGTTAAGATACGAATAAATGTGAGTATGTGTGGATGAGTAAATTGGGAATGTGTCGTCCTGTCTCGGCTACTCCCCTTTCTTTGGGGGAAGAAGCCTAGGTACAGTATGTAGATAGATTTAATAACTGAGGGACATGTGCATTACAAGGGCTGATGGGCGTGAACTTACTTTATAATCTGAGCGTCCTTTTATGTGTTTGTTTACGTATTACTTAATGCATGAAGGTGCATGCAGATATGCATATTACTGCTTTTGTGTGAACTAAAAGATATCGAAGAGATGTCTGTTGTGAATGTTCAGGGAGTATTTGACGAATGTATGTCATTGGCGTAAATGATAAAATTGGCGAATTACCCTGTGAATAAGGTTGGACAAAGCAATTTTTTGTACAGATGGAGCAAGCAGCAAGATCAAGAGTCAAAGCAAAAGTTCAGCTGTGTTGTCTGAGCACTTTTGCTTCATTGAATCATGTATATGAGTCACCTCATGCGTATGCACGTGCATGCTTGCATGTTCACGTCTGTGAGCATGTGCGCCATTTCATTTGTGTGTGTGTGTGTGTGTGTGTGTGTGTGTGTGTGTGTGTGTGTGTGTGTGTGTGTATGGTGGCGTGATGATCACCATGCACCTTGCAGTTTATGAGTACCCTGCCATACAGTTTACTAGCCTCCATCTTCCCCCCTCATTTTTTCTTTCCCTTCCTCCATCAGTCTCTTCCCTCTCCCTTTCTCCCTATCCATCTCCCTCCCCTTCCTTCCCCCATTACCTCCATTAACTCCTCATTTCCTTCCCTACTCCCTCTACACCTGTATCACCTGTCTCACTCCCTTCGCTTTTCTCCCCCTTCCACTTTCTCTCCATCACCACCCCTTACCTTTATTACGGTACCCCCTCATCCTATGCGCCCCTTCCCTCCCGCTCCCTCATCACTACTTCCCTTCATCCCCTCCGCTAACATTATCTACTTCTGCCCCTTCATTTACTCCTTCCTTTCCTTTTCTTCATCATATTACCTACTTTCATTACTTTCCTCTACCACGCTCCATTCTCTTCCCTCTCCCTCCCTCCCTCCCACACATTTGATAATATTTTCCTCTTTTTAACTTTCCTTCTTCTATCTTCCCCTACCCTCCTCCCGTCGACCTATTCTCGCTCATCTATTTTGTGTGGTAGTCAAAACAACAGTTCTGTGCTAACTTATTCACTCTTGTGGGTTCACTTCTCTCTCTCTCTCTCTCTCTCTCTCTCTCTCTCTCTCTCTCTCTCTCTCTCTCTCTCTCTCTCATTTGTCTTTCTATCTATCTCTCCATTTTCCTGACTAAATCTTTCATTTGTCTCTATCCATGTCTATCTATATATCTATCTGTATCTCTATCTGTATTCGTCTGTCAAAGTCTGTCTATCTGTCTCATTCTTTCCTTTGTCCCTCTGGCTAACTATCCATGTCAATCTATTTACCTGTCTGTATCTTTCTATTTTTCTCTCTTTCAGTTTATTTATCTAACTACCTACGTATGCATCTGTCTGTATGTGTGTGTCTGATGTCTCATATTAAACTCTTCAGCAAGAAGCAAGTATATATTCTCATACTCGGACTTCAAAAATTCCTCTCCCATTCCGCTCCATGCCTGGCCCTATCCACCATTCGGTCCCAGATTTGACTCATCCCATCCATCCCCCCTACTCTCTTCCACCTCACTTCCCCCATGTCCCCTCTCACCCTTGCCCCACACTCTCAGTTCTTCTCGGCCCAGTCCCTGCTGCACCATTATCCCACTTTGATCCCACCCCACGCCCCCCAATCCCTAAACTCTCCCACTCTGTCCTATCCCATTCTGTCCATTCCACCCCAACTCCATCCCACGTACCCCATCCCTCACCCATTCCACTCTGCCTTATCCTGATCTCTCTCATCTCTATCCTAAGCCACCCTCACCTCAACCAACTCCGCCTTTGCCTACTCTAGTTGTCTCCACTGCATCCCACTTCACACCTCCCCCTACCCTCCCACCCCACCCCACCAACTACTTCATCCCATCCCCAAACCATCCCACTTTCCCTTTCCCACTGCGTTCCACGCATATCTTAACCCATTCTCACTCCAACCCATCTACAGTAACCTCTCTTTGCTCCACCTCTTCCATTTCCCCACCCACCCCCACACCATCCACACACCCACGTGTTGGCGGTCGCTTTATCGTTTTTACCTTTTACCAACATTGCCTTTGCATGATAAAGTATTCCCTCCGTCACGAACCTACAGTGTAAAGTTTTTATTTGAGCAGAGACTGAGATAGAGTCCATTGTCACCAACATTTATAAGAAAATACACAGGATTTTCTTTAAGCGTGGACAGAGATTGACCCAATTTATAGTGAAATAATAGTTCATTGTCTCTCATTTTGAACTGTGTCGGTATGAATATGAGAGCAGAGTCTCCAGAATGTATGTAATTCTGTTCAGGGATGGGAAGTGAATTTTGTATTGCGTGCGAATGACGCAGCTGGAAAGAGAGAGAGAGAGAGAGAGAGAGAGAGAGACAGACAGACAGACAGACAGACAGAGAGACAGACAGACAGACAGACAGACAGACAGACAGACAGACAGAGACAGAGAGATAGTCAGGTAGCTTAGCGATATTTTCGTTTCACGGCGGATAAAAGCACCGAATTTGGTATGAGGCTTCCTTAGGGTGTAATAATGAATTATAGAAGGGGTGCCCTCCGGAAAATTAAAAAAATATATATATATAGATACCCTATATTGAAGGTGGAAAATTGGCATTTTTCTAGACGATACTGGCTGAAGATACATAAAATTTGATACCACACACCTGAAAGGAAATTAAGTTTTACATTTTTTTTGTTCTATGCACTTTTTGGTCCGATTCACCGTTTATGAGATAATGAGGTTTTTTGAGTTTTTGAGTTAATTTTTTTGAATTGTAATAAAACTATATTGGTTAAGAAACATCGAATTTGAAATAAATATTAGAAAGGAAATTAAGTTTTGCATCTTTTTTATTCGTGACACTTTTTTTTATCTGATTCACCGTTTACGAGATATTGAGGGTTTTTTAGGTGTTGAGTAAATATTTCATACAATTTTCCCATTTTAAAGATTATCATCATTATAGGCATCACATGGAAAGGAAATTGCATTCTGTACTGTGATATTTTATTATTATTAATGAAACTTCCATTAAAAATACATATTTTCACAAAAAAATGTACTAGACTAAACTTTTATAAAAGTAACTACAATCATTGTAGAGAAAGAACAAATTTTTTTTGTTGTAAGTTATGATGTTAATGAAAACTTGTTGAAATCAATTCAGTATCTCCCACAGCAACTAATAGGCAAATGCCTGCACTATATCCCCCAGTGCCGTCAGCCTCTCCTCTTTAGACTGTTGTCCAATTTATCTAACACATTTGCACTTACAAAGTGGTGAACAATCTACAATTGCTTTAACACACTTGCAGACGAAGCAGTCCCCTTTGCAGGAGCATTTAATCAGTTCCTTGCACGATCTGGACACTTCTGGAATAGTCATCCAAATTGGTACCCATGACCCAGATACCTTGGTCCAGGCAAAATCCTGTGGGAAGGAACCACAAGCTGTGTTTGTCTGCTGGTCGTCCAAATTCCTGCGTGATACACTGTGCGGTGGACATGCTGCAGGAGCACATCACTGGTGGGTGGCGTCTGTCCATTGCTCGATTCTTCTGACAAAAGAGCTTCCTTCTTGTTTCGTTGACTGAACTCAAACGGCTGGTTCTGTCATACAATATGACAGTCAATCTCTCTAGCTTCTTGAAATGTTTGTCTTCGACATCCAGCAACTGGAAGGGATGACCAGCGAGATACACAAATATCTCTGTCACATCTTCATAAACCTTCCAAACCGGATTCTTATCCTTACCCTTGAAGGCAGAGGTTGTGTCGCAACCTGAAAATGCATGGAACACGGGTAATACTCTTGATTTTGGCTCACCGAGGCTTGCACACATGGAGTTTATGTGGTATAACCTGTAGTTTTTGCCCATACCAAAGGCTACCCATATGTTGACCAAAGGACAAGTCGCAATCAGGTCATGAAATATGCCTGTGCAAAGGATTACTATATCCTCTGTGTCTACAGTACGCACTTGAATATTCTTTGCTCCATGCTCCAATGCATGCACTACACGGACCACTATTCGGGTGTCCGTCTTCTCATGATTGCAGTTTTGCATGGGGGTGCTGGCACCGATAGACTCCACAGTTTCCCCTGAGGTGACATATATGGCTTTGGCTGGTGGCCAGATGAACTCTTTAATTTTAGCAGTCAAAAAGGAAAACAGCTCCTCCTTGTTTGTTGGGTCACGAAAGATGTCCATCCAATTCCCTGGCAGTTTTGTCTTGCTTGATACTTTCCCGAACAGTGGTCCACGTAGTGCATGCACTGGAGCATGGAGCAAAGAATATTCAAGTGTGTATATACTGTAGATGCAGACGTTGTAGTCATCCTTGCAGGCATATTTCATGACCTGATTGCGACTTGTCCTTTGGTCAACATATGGGTAGCCTTTGGTCTGGGCAAAAACTATAGGTTTTACCACATAAACTCCATTTGCTCAAGCCTCGGTGAGCCAAAATCACGAGTATTACCTGTGTTCCATGCATTTTCAGGTTGCGACACAACCTCTGCCTTCAATGGCAAGGGTAAGAAGTCATTTTGGCAGGCTTGCCAGGTTTATGAAGACGTGACAGAGATATTTGTGTATCTCGCTGGTCATGCCTTCCAGATGCTGGATGTCGAAGACGAACATTTCAAGAAGCTAGGGAAATTGACTGTCATATTGTATGACAGAACCAGCCGTTTGAGTTCAGTCAACGAAACAAGAAGGAAGCTCTTTTGTCAGAAGAATCGAGCAATGGACAGACTGCCACCCACCAGTGATGTGCTCCTGCAGCATGTCCACCGCACAGTGTATCAAACAGGAATCTGGACGACCAGCAGACAAACACAGCTTGTGGTTCCTTCCCACAGGATTTTGCCTGGACCAAGGTATCTGGGTCATGGGTACCAATTTGGATGACTATTCCAGAAGTGTCCAGATCGTGCAAGGAACCGATTAAATGCTCCTGCAAAGGGGACTGCTTCGTCTGCAAGTGTGTTAAAGCAAATGTAGATTGTTCACCACTTTGTAAGTGCAAATGTGTTAGATAAATTGGACAACAGTCTAAAGAGGAGAGGCTGACAGCAGTGGGGGATATAGTACAGGCATTTGCCTATTAGTTGCTGTGGGAGATACTGTATTGATTTCAACAAGTTTTCATAAACATCATAATTTACAGTAAAAATAAAAATAAATTCTTTCCCTACAATGATTGTTAAAACTTTTAAAAAAGTTTAGTCTGGTACATAGTTTGTGAAAATATGTATTTTTAATGGATGTTTCAATAATAATAATATCACAGTACAGAATGCAATTTCCTTTCCATGTAATGCCTATAATGATGATAATCTTTAAAATGGGAAAATTGTATGAAATATTTACTCAACACCTAAAAAACCCTCAATATCTCGTAAACGGTGAATCAGATAAAAAAAAGTGTCACGAATAAGAAAGATGCAAAACTTAATTTCCTTTCTAATATTTGTTTCAAATTTGATGTGTCTTTAACCAATATAGTTTTATTAAAATTCAAAAAAATTAACTCAAAAACTCAAAAAACCTCATTATCTCATAAACGGTGAATCGGACCAAAAAGTGCATAGAACAAAAAAAATGTAAAACTTAATTTCCTTTCAGGTGTGTGGTATCAAATTTTATGTATCTTCAGCCAATATCGTCTAATCACGATTTTTATTATCTTAGAAAAATGCAAATTTTCCACCTTCAATGTAGGGTATCTATCTATATCTATATCTATCTATCTATCTATCTATAGATAGATAGATAGATAGATAGATATATTAAATATGCCGGAGGGCATCCCTTCTAAAATTCATCATTACACCCTAAGAAAGCCTCATACCGAATTCGGTGCTTTTATCCGCCGTGTAACGATAATGGCAAAATTTCCGGCTAAGCCACCTGACTAAGAGAGAGAGAGAGAGAGAGAGAGAGAGAGAGAGTGTGTGTGTGTGTGTGTGTGTGTGTGTGTGTGTGTGTGTGTGTGTGTGTGTGTGTTACCAGAAAATGTTGTTCTTCTTTCCAGAGACTTTTCTAGCTGGAGGAGTTAGGCATAGCATCGATATTCCCATCAGTGTGCGAAGTCCATCCACCCTTCTACCTAATCTATTAATCTATCTATTTATCCATTCATTCATCTATATATTCTTACCACGACTCACAAATCCACCTATCCATGTATCTTTCCATTCACTGACCTAACATTATCTTTAATTCATCTATCGTTCTATCAGTCTGTCTGTCTCCCTATGCACCTGACCCTAACATTTGTTTCAGCACAAAATTTCTCCATCAAAATAAACCTAAAACTTACAACGGACATATCCCACCAAAAGTCTCACTCAGACCTATCAAAACTTACCCAACCTAACGAATAGTTACAAAAACTAAGATGAAATCTTAATTAGCATCAAAATGTCTTAAAAACAAGCGTTATAAAGCAAAAGGAGGGGCACCGATCCCTTCTGAAACGAACTCAAGGTTCACCCTCTTCTACAAAATCCCAAGGGCTATACAGTATATCAAAATCTCAAAGCCCGAACACTTGCCTAACATACAAACTCACGACAGAGAACGAGAAACCCGGTAATCGGTACTGCAGCATAGGCTGACGTGTTGTTCAGAGCATCGGGTTGGCTGATGCAAGACAAACGATCCCTAGGTAACTCGGGAAGTCAGTAATTCGGTGCGTGACACTGGCCTTTCTAGGCCCGGTTCCTGTGATGATCCGCCAATTATAAGTTACCGCAGAGGGATTAAACGAAACATGATTTAGTAAACTATTATGAAAGCAACATGAAGACATTAAGGTAAGACACCATTGCTGAGGTGTGATTTAAAGAACGATGATAAAATTTTGCAAAACCTAGTAGCACATTTCACAACAAGGGCGTTATTTTTGTGTGTTGTTGCGATGCCTAGAAGCACCATATATTGAGAGGCAATTCTTGACTTTTTTTTTCTAGAAGGGGCAAATGCACCGGTTTGTGTACGTCATAGTTACAACCTCGTCGAGCTGTTTTGGTTGTCTGTTGCTCAGTCGACCCGAGTGCTATTCCTCTAACATTGATCCTGTAAACCAACTGTTTGGCCTTAAGTGTTTGCCCATTGACCTTGAGTATTAGCACCTGACCTTGAGTAGTAGCATATTGATCTTATGATCCTCTAAGCTTACCTTCCCTGTTATTCTTTTTCTTCGCATGCGAAGAATTTTCTGGCCATTTGTGAATATGGCAGTGTATCCCTTTCATAAACTTTGCTGGAGTAGGAGACCCCATCCGGTTTGTTTTTGCAGTGATGCAACCTATAAATTACAAGGGAGGAGAATTCCAATGCACAAAGTTTCTAGCAAACATTTTGCCGACTCACCAAGACACACCTAATACCTGAAACACACGAATGCCATAACCTACGCTCAGTGAATGTGTAAGTTTCGGTGTGTTGACTGACAGTTATAGCAGTATTATAGTCATTATAAATATTTATGTCAAAAATTATGGTTTCACACTTCTCACATCAGCAACGGGCTCAGATTCTCAGAGAATCCAATTTCTGTAATACCTTGGTACTGTGTTGAGACTTGCCGGTAATACCTTACCTTTTCTGAAGGTTGATTATTGTCTCCATAAATCATAATGTTCGTCTTCACTTCGTTATTTCACATTTCCACCAAGCTAATATCTATATAATTATCATCATTGTTCTTCCGCACCTTCCCTAAGTTTTCCTTTCTTCATAATGTTACCCTTTCTTCACTGAGCTAATGCCTTTGTCACGAATCAATTCGCGACATTTCCGTTTTGTGAGAAGCCACGAACTATTAGTGGAAAACTCACTGTGTATCGCTCAGTTAACCGTTTCTCTCTCCATTTCGGAGTATACTTTTCAAAACATTCGTCACTGTTCAAAAGTGACCGATTTAATGCACGTCACTAAGTGCGCTACTGAGCGATACTATTGTTTCTTTATTGTTCGCCTCTGCTTCCCTCAACCGTTAGCCACGCCTTCTTCCGGTGGCTTGTGCATCCTGCCCATACAATGTATTTTGAATTGAGTCGAGTGTTTGTTGTGACGGAAGAGGGTCCTGCGCTCCAGAAGTGTGAGAGGTCGCTAGCACCCAAGCTCCACTGAGATAGTTAATCCAGTCCTCCCACCCCCCGGGTGATACATAGCATTCATCGACTGGTATTTCCTTTTTGTATAATCCTAGTTTAAGAGTTTAGTTAAGGTGTTTTTTCCTAGGCGTAAGTATTTAGCTTCTGTGTGAGTGATTGAGTGCGTCTCATTAATTTGATTTGAAATGTAACGTTAAATTCATTTTTTTGTAATCAATAAATTTAACAGTTCTTTTCCTTGAGCTTAATGTAAAGTAAAATCTTGTTTCATTTCTCCAAATTAAGCTTATTTCCCACATAGCTGCTAGCTTGCATAGACGTTTTACTATTCATAACTGGTACTTAGACCAGTCTTGTATTAACTTAAAATCCGTTGTGCCATAGGAGTTAAGCATCAGCAAGGACCTGATTATTATTATTAGTATTAGTTATTTATTGTCAGGGGTGAAGTAACTTTCTCCAGAGGCTAACAATACAGTAATTCAGCAATTGTGAGTAATTAGTCTCTGCTGTGTACTGCTGAGAAAGTTTTTAAATTCTCGTTCTTAGAGAATCGTTGCACGATTTAGCAAGACAATCATTGTCCCTGCTCTTTAATATTATTGAATATTAATATCAATTTAAATAATATTAAAGCATTTATATCAAAATTACCCTGATATTATAAAAACCCCGTGACAATTGGCGACCTCATTCCAGGATATTAACTCTTAGCTATAAAGCTATTCACGAGATAGTGCTCACTCATTCATATTTAGGTATTTATAATTAAAGTTTATAGGCACAAGTTTACTGGTGTTTACCGTTAATTTAGCAAGTGAATTTTTGCTTTATTAATCAATAGATTACTTAACTCTAGTTTATTCTTGGTAACGCCAGACAATTTTATTCGCTCCTGGGTAGCCGCCGTACCCATTGTGTTAATTATTGAGAGTTCTTAGTTGTTCGCATTTTTGCTTTAATCTTTGCCAGTTAACTAGATAAGACTGGTCACCACTAGCTTGTGTCTGTATTCTTTACTTGTGTTTATTAGTATTCGTCGCTAAGCAGTCAGTACTCAATTTCGGGTTGCTTAATAAATTAGCGCCATGGCTACCGCTGTATTTGTACAGGAAGCCAAAGATATGGGTCTCACAGACCCAGAGAAAATACAGAGTTACGTTCTCTCACGGTTCAATTACGAGCAAGAACGTGAGAAAGATGCTCGTGAAGAGCGTAGGATTCAGCGCGAATACGACCGAGAACAGCGTGAGGAACGTGAAAGAAAGCGTGCATATGAACAAGAGCAGCGTGAGAAACAGCGCGAATACGAGCAGAAACAACGCGAGCTCGAGTTAGAAAAAGAGCGACAACAGCGCGAACACGAGTTAGAAAAAGAGCGACAACAACGCGAACACGAGTTAGAAAAAGAGTGAGAACAGCGCGAATACGAGCGTGAACGACATGAACGCGAGCGAGAACAGCGCGAATACGAGCGTGCCAAACGTGAGGCACGAGAAAAACATGAACTTGAAGTGCTGAAGCTCAAGCGAGATTCCTTGGCTTCAGACACGTCTTGTGCAGTTGGTCCAAGCTCCACGAGCGTTCTCCCTGCACATGTCCTGGCGACCCCAAGCATCAAGCTTCCTTCATACAAGGAAAGCGAGCGAATCGAGCCGTACATAGCTCGTTTTGAGGACATGGCAGACTTATATCAACTGGATGAGGCAGCTAAGCGGCTTCAGTTTCTTAGCCTATTTGAGGGCCCTGCCCTCGATATTCTCCACAGAATTCGTGGAGACAATCTCACATATGAGATGATGAAAGCTGCACTCATTAAGGCGTATGGTCTCACAGTAGACGACGCCAAAGTTCAGTTCATGCGAGCTCGTCTCCAAGACAAGGAGACAGCTGTTCAGTTCCTTGATCGTCTCACAGCTTACTTAAATGAGTGGATGGAGAAAGATGAAACTCCTTCCACGCATGAGGGGATAATTGACCTTATGCTGCGTACACAGCTAGAAAGGTCGTGGCCTGCTGAGCTCATAGCACAGCTTAAGATCTGCCAGGTGAAAGATGCTAGCCAAATGGCAGAAAAGGCTGATGCATTCTTTACTGCATACGGGTATCAAGCTCGTAAGCAAAACACCTGGAGCAGAAAAGATACTGCCAAGTCTGGGAAGCCGTCTCAGAATGAATCCCAGCACCAAGGCCGTTCTCAGAGTAATGGTCAAGGTCCAAGCAAACCACAGAAGGACCAGGGGCAAAATACACAGCAGCCTGCTTGGAAGTGGTACAACAAGCACCCCAACCAGCAGCAGTTCCCCAAGCAGCAGCAGCAGCAATACGAGTACAAGGACAAGCCACGTAACCCTCAGTCAGGTCAATTAGTGTATCGGAGGCAGGAGGCAAATGCAGCCTTCATTCCACAAGTACCCGGTGGTGCCATCTCTACCAGTACAGGTACTTCCCAACAGTTCACAAGTCCCCCTCCGACCATGAACTCTCCTCAGACACCTAGTTCCCAGGGCGCCACGTTTGCTGCATCGGTTGTTCCGCAGTCTCATGAATGACTGGCTGCTACCTCCTCAGACCCTTCCACCAGCAACACTGCCTTTCTTGTTCAGCCAGGGTCTGTGGGAGGTGTTTCTGTAAATGTCCTGAGGGACAAAGGTTCCTCAGGTTGCTCTATTAAGCAGAGTTTAGTTCGGCCTGATGAGTATACAGGTCGACAGATCCAAGTTAGACTTATTGATGGATCAGTGAGATTGTTCCCTGAGGCACGTATCCAGGTGGCATCTCCATTTTATACTGGTACGACACTTGCAGTTGTCAAGCCAGAACCTCTATTTGACCTCATATTAGGCAACATCGCTGGCATCAAAAATAGTTGTGCCGTAGATGTTGCTACTCAGACTTCGGCTGCTGCGATAACACGAGCCATGGCCAAGGCTCCAAATCGCGTCACTCCATTGACCGTCGCAACACCGCAAGATCTGATTCGTAGTCAAGATGTTGTCCAAGAGCAACAGACTGACTCGACACTTGCCTCAGTGCGCAAGAAGCTGGAGGATAAAGTGATCAAGTATTCATGGGGAGGACAAGCCAGGTTCCTTCGTAAGCGAGGACGGCTGTACCGTGAGTCACAGACACCCCAGGGTGAAGTTCGACTGCAGTTTGTCGTCCCCGCCAAGTACCGCCAAGCAGTGTTAGAATGGGGTCATTGTTCAGCCTCAGGAGGTCACATGGGCAAAAGGAAGACCCAGGGCCGTATCCGAGCTTACTTTTTCTGGCCAGGGATGGGACGGGACATAGATAGTTTTGTCCGTTCCTGCAGTGTGTGTCAAAGTATCACCACTAATCAGGGACATGCCCTTCCTGTGCCATTTGTAACCACACCCGTAATCTCTGAGACAGTTGAGAGACAGGGTAGTGGTGAAGTGGGTGCAGACCTGACGTCTCGCCCATTGGCCCCACCGGACACATTATGTCCAGGGCCTGTACATACATATTATGTACCGTAAGTTAAGGGGGAAGTGAGAACTCTGCAGAGGCGACTTGAGGCTATGGAAGACCCAAGTTTGCACAAGGATTCTCGGCTCCCCGATACTAATATAAGTACTGTAGGTTAAGGGGGAAGTGAGAATTCCGCAGAGGCGACTTGAGGCTATGGAAGACCCAAGTTTGCATAAGGATTCTCAGCTCCCCGATACTAATATAAGTACTATAGGTTAAGGGGAAGTTCGAGAGAGAACTCCGCAGAGGCGACTCGAGGCTATGGAAGACCCGAGTTTGCACAAGGATTCTCAGCTCCCCGATACTAATATAAGTACTGTAGGTTAAGGCACTTCCTTCTATTTTAGTGTGATGGGCGAATAATATTTCACCAGGATAGGCATCCTCTGTCGGAAATTTAGGAATAAAGGTTGAGGACCCGTGTGCAGTTCGAGGCTATGGAAGACCCGAGTTTGCACAAGGATTCTCAACTTGCTGACCATAATCGTGTGCTATAATTAATGGCGACCTCGAATGTACGTCATAGCACTGACTGCTAGGCAGAGAGAGTAATTGTAACATGATAAAATTTTGTCTCATTGACACTTTTGATGCTTCACCTCAATTGGTTTTGCAGGTTCAGCAATGGGTGTAGCAGTTTTGCTGTGCGGGCCAGCTGATCGTCTGCCGCACGCTGCCGCCTCTTCTCTGCCTTCGTCGTTGCCATATTATTATTTACTGTGTCATTTTACACGTAGGTACAGTTACACTACAACTGTCACACCTACACCGTGTATTACATACACCACGCTACACAACAATTAGTTGTCAGTGTAAATGTAGCGAATTTTCGCTCAGTTTGACCTGAGTACAGGATTTTCACCGTCGTCACGGAGTTTTTCCCTCAAGCTTGCTTCTATTAACGTAAATACGAGGTTTTTTCGCTCACTGGTGACTGCGACTTTCTCCTGTAGTAGGATAGCACACACACCACAGTGGGAATCTTGTGTGAATGACTTAGGATGTATACATATATATATATATATATCCACAAATTTTTTCCCATGAGGAAAAAATTTAATTTTGTAGGGGCGTAATGTCACGAATCAATTCGCGACATTTCCGTTTTGTGAGAAGCCACGAACTATTAGTGGAAAACTCACTGTATCGCTCAGTTAACCGTTTCTCTCTCCATTTCGGAGTATACTTTTCAAAACATTCGTCACTGTTCAAAAGTGACCAATTTAATGCACGTCACTAAGTGCGCTACTGAGCGATACTATTGTTTCTTTATTGTTCGCCTCTGCTTCCCTCAACCGTTAGCCACGCCTTCTTCCGGTGGCTTGTGCGTCCTGCCCATACAATGCATTTTGAGTTGAGTCGAGTGTTTGTTGTGACGGAAGAGGGTCCTGCGCTCCAGAAGTGTGAGAGGTCACTAGCACCCAAGCTCCACTGAGACAGTTAATCCAGTCCTCCCACCCCCCGGGTGATACATAGCATTCATCGACTGGTATTTCCTTTTTGTATAATCCTAGTTTAAGAGTTTAGTTAAGCTGTTTTTTCCTAGGCGTAAGTATTTAGCTTCTGTGTGAGTGAGTGAGTGCGTCTCATTAATTTGATTTGAAATGTAACGTTATTTATTTTTTTGTAATCAATAAATTTAACAGTTCTTTTCCTTGAGCTTAATGTAAAGTAAAATCTTGTTTCATTTCTCCAAATTAAGCTTATTTCCCACATAGCTCCTAGCTTGCATAGACGTTTTACTATTCATAACTGGTACTTAGACCAGTCTTGTATTAACTTAAAATCCGTTGTGCCATAGGAGTTAAGCATCAGCAAGGACCTGATTATTATTATTAGTATTAGTTATTTATTGTCAGGGGTGAAGTAACTTTCTCCAGAGGCTAACAGTACAGTAATTCAGCAATTGCGAGTAATTAGTCTCTGCTGTGTACTGTTGAGAAAGTTTTTAAATTCTCGTTCTTAGAGAATCGTTGCACGATTTAGCAAGACAATCATTGTCCCTGCTCTTTAATATTATTGAATATTAATATCAATTTAAATAATATTAAAGCATTTATATCAAAATTACCCTGATATTATAAAAACCCCGTGACAGCCTTCCATACCTTCACTGTGCGTCCAAGCTTTCACTATAATTCCCTAGTTTCACTATATATCCCTACCTTCATAGTTTTTCCTTACCACTGTACTAAACATCTATTATTTTTCCTGAATGTTATTATGCATTCACTACTCGAAAACACGAGGTAATAATTAACATCCTTTCAAAATCATACATAACCTTTTTTATCAAGAAACTGTAAAAGTCAAAGTAGAAGAATAAAGTCTGAGCGAGAGTCGTTTGCAAGTTGTACCTCTTGACAGAGTAACGCCATTTGACATTATCGAAAATGTAAACGATCATTCATGAACACAATTTCTCTCTCTCTCTCTCTCTCTCTCTCTCTGTATATATATATATATATATATATATATATATATATATATATATATACATATATATTGTAGGAGTAGACTGTAGCACAAATCGAGCAGGGTGGTACTCCGAAGGTTGATGGAAAGCTGATGACAAGGAAAGCTGGAGCTTCCGTTTCATCAGCCCCCGCGACTAGTTTCTTACCATCCCCCTTTGCTGAAATTTTTCAGTGTTTCAGTAACACAGAGAGTAGGACGGTATGTTCTCCAATACAAGTTCCTCTAACTGTCAACACCAACTTGCATGCAAATTACACTCTACACTTTCTATTAAAAATTTAAACAAAATTAAATAGTTTCTCATTAAAAAACCTCGGAGATCCTAGGGGGAAGGGGGAGCATCAAAGCTCCCACTAACTGCTCCTCTTCCAATGACGACCAAGCGAGATTCCTGGAACCATTGTCTCACTCATTTTATTTCTGCAACATTCACATTTCCTCTAACTCACTCTCTGTCGTACAACACCTATCCTCCTTAGACCTTATCTTCTCTTCGCCACTGAGACTCAACTGTCTGAGACGACTCATAGCAAACCCTTTTTTGTATCCTATTTTCTCCATCCTCATTTCAAAGCCAGAGGTGGCTGTCGTGTGTATGTAAGCAACAACGTATCTTGCTCTCGTGTTCCTGAACTAGAATTTTCTGAATTCTTTACCCTCTGGCTTCGGCTATCCAGTTATTCTCCCATATTTCTGCTGGCTATGAAAAATTCTTCGACTATCTTACTTTTAAGTTGGTACACATCATATAAATTTCTCCTTTCTCTGAATTCTCCACTCTAGGAGATATCAATGTTCACCACCACCTTTGGCTCTCCTGTCCTCTCACTGACTCACCTGGTGTGCAAACCTACATCTTTTCTATCCTCATTGACCTAGAGCAGCTTGTGCAGCACTCTGTCCATACCCCCGACTGCCTTGGAGAGAGTTCCAACATACCTGACCTCTTCCTTACAACATACGCTCTTAATCTTTTTTCGCTTATGCTCTTCTCTGATCACAACCTTATCACCTTAACATGTCCTGTCACTCCAGTGAGACCTGTGGACCCCTCAAATAAAGTGGCAGCTGTGGCACTTTGAAGCTGCTGATTTGGAGGCCCTCATGCAGTACTTCATTGATTTTCCCTGGTATGATTACATATTGCATCCATGGTCGAGAGCAATCTGAGTGTGCCTAGCGCATTACTGAGGTTTTTCTTTCGGGCATGGAAGCATACACCCCTTTCTCATGTCCTGTTACTAATGAAAAAGAAAAAAAATCACGCTTCTTATCATGCTGTCCACAACAAGGAGAGGGCCTACAAAAGGTACCAGAGCCAACCCACCCCAGAATCTCATTTCTTTTATGTTTCAACCCAGAAACGTCCTAAGTCTGTTCTTCGCTCTGCCAAAAAATAATTTTATTCGTACTAAATGTTCTGACCTCTCCAATTCAAATTCTTTCCGCTGTTTCTAGCAACTTTCCAAAAACCTTTCTAACACTTTTACCTCATCGTCAGTCCCTCCTCTTTCGACTCTGATGGCTCTATAGCCATTTCTTCTTCTGATAAAGCAGAACTCGTCAAACAGACTTTCTCCTAAAACTTCACCCCAAACTATTCCGAAGCTGTTCCTCCATCAATTCCTCCCTCTGACTTCATTATGGCTGGCATTAAAATTTCTTCACGACGTATTTTCTGCCATCAATGGCTTCAGTACTAAAACGGCATAAGGACCTGATGGGGTCCCTGCTGTTGTCCTTAAGAACTGTGCTTCTGTGCTTACACCATGTCAAGGTAAACTCTCTCGCCTTTGTCTATCAACTGGTTCCTTTCCTTCTTGCTGGAAGTTTGCTCTCATTCAGCCTGTCCCAAAAAAGGGTGACCATTCCCATCCATCTAACTATCGCTAAATAACTTTAACATCTTGTGTTTATAAAGTTTTCGAGTGCATTCTTAGCAAAACATAAATAAATAAATAAAGCATCTTTCCTAGCACTACCATCTTCTGATCGTCTCTCCTATCTTTCAAACACCTGGTCATCATCTTTTGGGGATTTAGGCAAAAGCTTTGCCATTGCACTTGGCATCTCATATGTTTTCGTTGGAGTCTGGCATAAATCTTTAATTTCCAAACTGCCCTTTTACAGTTTATATACTTCTATCTGTGCCTTGATCTCTAGCTTTCTTTCTGAACATTCCCCTAGAGCTCTCAATTGTGGTGTTCCTCAAGGCTCTGTCCTATCATCGACTCTCTTTCTTATATTCATCACTGACCTTCGAAGCTGTACTTCTAACCCTATCCACTCATGCTGTGATGACTCCACCCTTGACTTTTCCAGTCTCTTCCAGCAGCATCCATCTGAACAATTACTTCAAGAAATGAGGGATGAGGCTATGGCACACTTAATGTCTGACTTGGCTTATATTTCTGACTAGGGTAAAGTAACCCTGTTGTTTTTAATAGATCAAAAACTCAGTTCTTAGATCAATCAACCCGAAATAACCTTTCACAGTAGTATCCTCCAATTTTTACCAATATCTAACTCGATCCTGCATCATCTTGAAACATGCTTGGGGTTTCATTCTCTTCGGATTTATCTTGGAAAGGTCATATTACATCTCTTGTAAAATTTTCTTTTAAGAGATTAGGTGTACTATGCCGAATTTGTGCCTTCTATACCCATGCACAGTTGTTGACTTTATAAATGGGTTTCTTTCGTCCCTGTGTAGAGTACAACCCTCATGTGTGGGAAGGCTATCAAGAAGGTGGTGTCAGAAGCTTTTCATCTCATCAACTTTCCTCCTCTTACTGGCTCACTTCTTTCTCTGTAGTTTTGCCGCACTGTTGTATCATTATCTCTTTTCTGTCACTACTTCATTGGTCACTGCTCCTCTGAACTGTCTACTTGCATCCCTCCATCCCCTACTGCGGGCACGGATCACGCAGGGGCGTACCTAGAGACTTGGGGACCCGAAGCGCTAGCTTCTTTGCGGGGCCCCCCTCCTGGGAAGGGGGGGGGCCGCAAAGAACCTAGCCCCCCTCATTCTCAAAACTTATCTAAGATCTCAGCCGGGATTGTCGGGATTATATATATATATATATATATATATATATATATATATATATATATATTAATAGAAAAGTTTATAAATTTTTAAGGCTTTTGGGGGCCCCCCCTCAATTGGGGGCCCGGGCGGCAGTTTCAAACAGCCCCCCCGCCCCCCCTCAGGTACGCCACTGGGATCACGTGTCTTGCAACAGACTTTCATTCCTTTTCTTTTATGCAAGAATTAACTTTTACTTCTAGTCCTTCATTTATGCAACAGGTTAGCTCTGGAACTGTCTCCTTTTCTTTTATTTCCTACTGCCTATGATCTCCAGTTTTTCATACGCAGGGTGTCCAGAATCTCGAAATGGATGGATTTTGAATTTTCTCTGCTATTTTCTTTTTTGTTATTTCTTGGAAGGAACAAATTGCGGGCTCCTTGCCTTGGGTTCCTTCTGCCTTACATTATATATATATATATATATATATATATATATATATATATATATATATATATGTTATATGTTAATGATACACAGGGAAGGAGGGGGGAATGAGAACCGTTTTGCGGTTGCCTAGGTGTGCAGGGAAGTGGGGGTATGTGGTTGGTCAGGTGGTTCCCTACATCTCATCCATGGCATTTATGGCCCCTTTCCCCTCTCCGATCTCGATAGGAACCTAATGCTACGGTCGTGTGCTTGAGAGAGAAGTACCAGGCTTCGCAGTACCTCTTAGTTAGCTCCGAAGTCTTTAGTCTCCTCCTTTGATAATATTCTTCTGCACAACTCCACAGTATATTAACCCCAATTATCTTTCTCAATCGATAATTTTAAGTTTATTTATTGTCATTAGGTTTCTGCAGTATCGCAACGCTGTTTATTCCAGTTATTTTCCGGCACTGATAATTCTTACCATAATTCTTTCTTTCGTTGCATATCGAAATAAAGTCAAACTGTTTATGTGTGTCTGTGAGCTTGTTCGCTTCTTTCACGAGAACTGTAATAGATATCGACCTAATTCTTTTTGCATTAGGTCGGATTAAGTCAAGGGAATGTCAAAATTATTATTATTATTATTTTTTTTTTTTTGAGAAATTGTAATCGCACGCGGAGCGACAGGATGAAATTGTCGCAAGCGAAAGTATACAAAAAACCTTTTTACGGTTTTTTGGTCAGAATATGTCATTGTGGGCTGAGTAACGGTTTGGAAACAAAGATAATATTACTGCAAACCTTTTGTGATGGAATGGGTATTAGTTAGTCTGGCAAATTTTTGTGGGCAAACAATAATGTGTGATAAAATATTAACGCAAACTTAAATCAGCTTCCATTTGTCCATTTTTACACTTGCATCTCATTGTTTATTTAATTTACCACTCTTCCTTGATTATTATTCTAGTCACAATCCTCAGTGACGTGACAGCAACATCTCCATGTTTGCTCGAATTATCATTTATCCATGATTATTTTGATTATGGTGTTATCCTCGTTAGATTCCTACAGATACCCCATACTTTACTATTACTACATGTCCCCTCATTTCTTTATCTTTCTAGCCCTAACATTATCATTATGCCTTCGCTCTCCTATGGTGGAGAAGGCATTGATTACTCTGTCCGTGCGTGTGTGCGTGGATATGCCAGTTCGTGTGTGCATGGTTGTGTGTGTCCGTAACATTATTGTGGGCACAATATCTCCTGAACCCTTGATGGATTTCCACAAACTTTTGTCAGTGATGCAGTATGAAGTAGTGATGAAGCAATTAAGTCAGCTAGATCAAGGGATCAAAGGTCAAGGTCATGTGGGTTCGACGTAATTTATCCACATGGGCACGAAATCTCCTAGACCCCTTGACAGATTTGATACAGTATGAAGCAACGATGAAGTGTTTACTTGTTTAGGTCAGCTAGGTCAAGGAGTCAAAGGAGAAGGTCATAATTAAGTGTGTGGGCGCAGTATCCTCTGAACCCTCGACGGATTTCGACCAAACTTCTGTCACTTATACAATAAGAAAGGACGATGAACCAATTAGATCAGGAAGGTTAAGGGGTCAAATGCAAATTTCATATGAGGTCAACCTAGTTTACCTTTAGCCTCAGGTCAACTCACAATAAGCCCTGTCATATAGGTAGCATGGCGAGTCCGTGCACAGGGCCTGGCGGAGACATACTGAAGAACGCTTTGCGTTGACCTTAGTTCGTTACGTTCCATTTAATAAATTTGTACAGTAACCTTTTTCAATTTATCCTGACTATATCCCTTCATATATCATTCTAAACATATTTCTTGTCCTCATAATGTTTCTGTAGTAACATAGACTTGCATCTTTCTATTTGCTGTTCTGCTACTTAATTTCTAATATTAGAGAGTAGCATGCATTTTCTTAAATCTGAAAAGAAAAAGGTATATTTAATTTGGCCGTTCTTTTGGCAGCCCCCTGCATGGAAAATACTGTAATAACGCCCACCACACACATTACTAGTATAGTGCGTTTATTCTAACCTGACGGTAGTGAAGAGGGACGGCTTCACACTGTGGACTTACATCACCGTTGGGTGGAACTACCTGGTTATACAAAGGTCTCTTAGTTACCTTCGTATCCCTCAGAAAGAGTATATGGGCGTGAAGAAGAAGGCCTACTTCTACCTGCGGTCCACAGGGTTCACGTTCGGATAAGCTGGAGGCTACTACTACTCTAACCTGAGTCCCTAATCAGTTTAAGCTCAGCTAATGACCAGGTACAGTCATACTCTAAGGTCGATTTAAGTATTAACATTAGAATCTCGTTCCTGTCTCATAAATGAGGCCCACCCAAATTCACATAATACCTGGCCACCAAGAACTGCACCATTTCCATTGCAGTACCGCCACAGTGACCACACTACCATCATACCTCACCATACAGAACACCATAATAACACGATACCACCAAAATAATAGAAAACTATCACACCACAAAAACCACTACAATAACACCACAAATGCCATATTACCATCACACCAGCACCGTACACTCCAGTAATACCATACCAGCATAATAGTACCCCAAAATTGCATCACCACCAACACCTCATTACAACACTCTTAACACCACAATACCAAATTAATACCACCGTACCACACCAATACAACCACACCAATTTAGCACCATACTATCAAAATGGCAAATCCTACGTCAGATTCTGTATACCCATGTACCTCCTGGTTATACTGCTACTTCTAGGACATTCTGTATCTGTACTGACTGTCAAGTCAACCGATTTCATGTACTTTAGTAATTTGCTTACCAGCCTGAGTAGCAGTGATACAAACATCAGTTGGACTCTTGGTGTCTAGTGGGTTAAATTGTTCCGCCTTAATGTGGCCCATAAGGGTTAAAGTCCAAGGTAGTATAGTGCTCATATTATGTCACTCAGGGAAGGTTAACTGATTATCCTTGCCATAAATCTGCCAATAAATTTCACCCAGCCCCGGATCCCTTACATTCCAGGTGGTGCAGTAAAGAAGTGGACGAGGAATAGATGGATGGAGCTATGGAACAGCTTTATGTAGCTGATGAGCTTTATTGTTGTTGTTGCTGTTCTTGTTGTCGTGGCATCAGGTTCGGTTGAACGTGATCCAGTGGACTGCAGGCTATAGCTGTCTTTTTCCTGCAGTCCAACATTCCCTTTCAGGCAATACGAAGGGAGCAGAGGGATATTTTTATAGTTTCGCCTGGTTATATCCTAAGTCTACTAATACCAAGTCGGTTCACTTTCCATCAGGGAGCAGGGAGGCGTGGCTTGTGTGTGACGTCAGTTGGCTTAAGTAAGGGAAAGTGTATAAAACGGCAGACTCAAATTAAACATTTATAATAACGGAAAACGAAGAACGGGAAGAAGTGCGGACTTGTTTAACCCTATGATATAGCAGTAGGTTCCCACACACCCCCTACACCTTCCCTCACGCATTTCAGTCCCTTCCCTCACTTCTGCGGACTGAAAATGTCATGATCTGGTGAGTGGAGCATGCGTACACTCACCACCATGGTCAAGAGTCAACTGAACCAACTGGGGTTTCGTAAATATCAGTGTTGCCATCGAGAAATTTCAAATCCCGCCAGATTCAACCTCAAAACCAGCTAGATCATGACCCAAAATCTCTAGATGCTAAAGTCGGTACTGAACACCACACACACATTTCCTCAAACTAATAGTTTTACCTTGTAGACTATATCGATAGAAGCATTTGTATTACATACCTACTGAAAATATAGCAAGTCAGCAGATGTATCGTCCTCCTCAACTTCCTCACAGGAAGTACCAGGGGTTGGTGACAGCAGATTTTCTTCACTGTAGACTTGGGATGTTCCAGTCCCACTTGCAACATCTGGGGGTATTTCGTAATCGAAACACGACTTTTCATTTCTCTTTAATCCTGCACGAATAGCCAGAATTGCATTTGCCATTTTTGTTTCCATGCGGTTTCGTAGTTTACTTTTTACTATGTTTAACTGGCTGAATATGCGTTCCACTTCCGCATTTGAATGAGGTAAAGTAAGTACTGCTGTTGCAAACTCTGCTAGTTCCTTAAATGGATTGCAATCAGCTGCATCTCTATAGTTGCTTACTTCACTCCAAAATGAGACTGTCTGGGTAACTGGACTCCACTTGACTAATGTAAGATTCCTCCACTGACTTTCTGTAATGTCAACATCATCAGGAGGCACTGTAGCAGTTCCATAAGAGGAATTAAGAGCTCCTTAATGTAGTGACGTGCATTATTAACAGACAGCAAAGACATTTTCTGAAGAACTTTTACATTATTGGGTAATCTGTGTCGCATTTCTTGCACTAAACTGGTCACGAAAGTTATGCACCTGCCTCTTAGTGACTTCTCTTGATCAATAGAATAGCCTTTCTCCTTCAGCACTTCTAATTCCTTCTCGAATTGATATCCTAAGTATGGTTTGGGATCAAGGGTATCCGCTGTGTTACCCTCGAGAGGATCAACATTTGATGTTGGCAGAACAACTTTCTGAACTAATGACTTAATTAGCAGTGTAAGGTCTCCAACTAACTTCGTTGGGTCTGCCTCGTTAGATTCAAAAGATTTGTTAACTCTCTGAACATCTTTTAAAATAGGCAGCAAAAACTTTATGTATGCCTGGTTAGTTCCATCACTATACATAGAATACAACAGTTGAGCTGTAAAGCACTTTTCACTGTGGCGAACAACATCAAAATGAGTCTTCAGTTCCAGCCACTGCTTATCAATTCTTTCAACCGCTGTTGCAACTGAGAGCCAACGTGTCTGACAAGCTTGAACAATCTTGAGAGGGTCATGACCTTCGTTAATCGTATTATATAACTTCTTGTAAGCGGTTTGCCTTGTAGATGATCTCGAGAACCAGTTGTAGGTCTCACTGATCAAAAATTCCAAGTTTCTTGGCAGGGAATCTGCGGCAGCAGCAGAGACTGCGAGTTGGAGTAAGTGACACACACATCTTATCAATATGAGACCTGGAACTTCAGCCCTCAACTTCTCATACACCCCATTGTTCACACCAACCATTACACTAGCATTGTCAGTTCCTGCTCCTCTCAACTTCTTCAGATCCAGTCCAACAGAATTTATAGTTTCCTTTAGTGCACGCACAATTCCATCAGCATTACACTCTTCTAACTCTGCTAAGCTAAGGAAAGTTGAAACAATTTTCTTTTTCAAACTGTCAAACTAAATTATAGCTATTCCAAAATATTTTGTATCACTTATGTCTGTCGACTCGTCTAGCAAAAGACTGTAGTGATTATTTCCAACAGCTTTGGTAATATCATCCACAAAATGAGGGTACAAAATGTTCTTAATTATTCCACTACATTTTGATCTCCTGATCTGAACCTGTGAAGCTACTTTACTGTCTGGAAAACAGCTTTTACAGAGACTACTTAAATGGTCACAAGTCATAACAGATGTGTGTTCTGCGATGAACAACGCCATCTTTCCTTCAGTCAGCTGAGCTTTAGTTGTTATTTTAACAGGCACAAAGGGTAGTACTGGCTGTCTACCTACAGACAAGTCTTTGGCATTGGCTTTGTGTTTTTTTGTTTGAGCATGAGCTTTGAGATCACTTAATTTTGAATTTAGAGGGCACTGACAAAACTTGCAATGCGGCACACTCTGACCACTACCTTTCTTTTTTTCAGTAATCCAATCTCTCAGCTCTCCATCACTTAACCACTCTTTTCTAAACTTCTGAGTGTACTGCGGTTTAGGCATAATGTATAATGTCAGATAATGGTGAAAATTAACAGAGCGAGTGACCAAGGGAGACTATGGCTGAACACTTCTGGGGACAAACGAAGACTGGCCAGCGTCCTCACGACTGTACACAGAGTTGCGTCACGGGCACCAGTAGCTGGACAGGAACAGTTCATGTGAAGTGAGAGTTTGTTGGTTCTAACGTCCGTACCATTTTTTCTATTACTGATTAGAAAAAAAAAGTCTTGTTTTCATTATATGTATTTCTTTATGACAAGTCCCAAAAATTTCATTTTCTATGTGAAACAAAATCGCTAGAAATTCGCCAGATGTTGCGGTGCACCCGCCAGATTTCACGTTAACCGCCAGATTGAAATTTTGCTAGCCAGATCACAGTCGAAAATCGCTAGATCTGGCGGGAATATAGCTAGAATGGCAACACTCGTAATTCATTTGTGCCAGCCAGTCGACGTCACTGCGATGCTCCGCCTCCTGCGCCAACTTGGACGAGTTTTAGAAGCAAGTGATCAGACTTGGTATTAATAGACTTAGGTTATATCAGTGTCAACATGTGAAGTCGACCTTCAACAGGACGGGTATGCTCCTAACAGCATATTTAGCAACAAGCGATAGATAAAACCAGGCACACTTTACTTTTATCTCTGTTTCCTGCAATGACTGCCAGAAGCCGGGAATTGTCTACGCCTTCACAGTCTGTTTTACTTCCTCCAACCCGGGTGATGTCTTCTTTATTTCGTTCTTGTCAAGGGCTGATCTTCATTTAACTTTAGGAAGGCCTTTCATAGTTAAGGATTCAGATACAGTCACTTCTATCCTTTTCAGTACCATGAGTCATATTTATTATTTCCTTGCTACCACCAGACGATTTTTTTTTATGTTAATGGTAGGTCTCGCATAGTAAAGGTGTCAAGAAAACTATCATGTCTTATTATTAGTTCCTTAAGGTCGGGGAAGTCAGTTTTACCTTTGGCTTACTACCTCCAGTTGTTTCATAAGCAGTGTTAGAAATGCCTATAACAATGACGGGGTTTGAATTATTACCTGTTAATCTTATGTACGTCTCGCCGAACCTAAATTGCATCAGAGGAGAACAAGAATACAAAAGAAAAGATGTCCTTGCAGTGAAAGAGTTAATAATACTGAATTATCAAATTAAGGATTTAAACCCTAAGAAGACAAGGGTTCACTCAGTAACAGAATCGTCTGACGTGAAACAGCATAAAATATATTCATATGTCGGTACGGTCAGGTACAAAAATTTGCCTACTATTCCACTGCGCCTGTTTCACATTAGGGGCATGTCCGTCACTTTCCACCCTGAGAGTCGACGATTGTTCCCCCAAGCCATCGGTTGGGTCGGGGTGTTTATCGGGTCAGCTTCTAATTGCGCAGTTATTCTGTAGAAGTATTTAACTTTCGTGTATGAATAATACCTTTTATAAGTCCACATGGGAAATTAATATGATCGTGTGAAACGACATTCTCAAAATTTGCCAAACTTTTTATAAAATATGTCATAGAGCTGAACCAATTAAGATTGGAAATTTTTGGAGTAGCCCATTTCACTGAACATTCTTAAAGGCTTCAGTTTGCAACTCGAATTTTGAAAATTGATTAAGAAGTGATGGTTTTATTTAAAAAAAATTATATGTGACCGATTTTGTTTGGTGATGTCTGTTACTGTTTTTGTCATTTGCAAAGCCTACTGACTAGAGTTGTAGCACCATTCACAAGTCGCGGCATGCTTATTTTAATTTTGCTGAAATCAAACACCAAAATCAAAATCACTGCAGCTAGAAGATAAGTTGAAAATACAGAGAAAAATGATGAATCTCTGAACAGAGTCTGTACTTAACATCATTTTCAGCAAAGACTATAGCTTATTCGATCTTCTATGGAAAGAGAAGAGTCTTAAGCTTTTGAAAGCTGGCAGCTGATTGGTTGGCCGTGTGCATTCATTATTAATGACGTATTTTAGATTATTTTTATCATTTAAGTTACAACAACCGTTTGATGAAAAGTTTACTCAAGCAAAATATTGTATATAGTTACTTGCGTAGATTAATTAAAAAACGAGGCCTTACAAAGTTTATCAGACGGTCTAGATACGTGTAAAATTCTGAATTCTCGGAACAAATCAAAACACATCCAGGTAAAGTTTAACGAATACTTTGATTTCCCCCTCCCCATGTTTAGGTGTGGTTATTGAGGATTACATATAGCCCTCATTTACCTTTCTCGCTAGTAGATGGCTCTGCTAAGCAGAATATATTCAACTAAAGATAGAATATACTAAACAAAGGCATCGCAGAAATTAGAGGTAAACACTCTCAGGCTCCAATGACTCACTTCAAGAGAAATAAACTCGTATTGCGTTAGCTGGAATAGAGTACTGGAATTTGTCCTACCACGAGAGGGTTAATGAGGCCTGCATCTCACCCCTCCGGTTCGATAAGTCTCTCCTGAAGTTTAAAAAGATGTTTACCAGTAAATGGAAAACAGTACTAGAACTGAACCAACCATGCGAACGTTAAGCGAAATGCAGACTTATACATACATACATGAAAGCAATTTAAAACGTTTCTTTCACTATTTCGCCATATTAGCCCTCTCATGGTCAGACCTACTGTCATATTATATTCCAGCTATTGAGAGATTTTTTTTTTTTACTCGGAAGTGAGTCACATGAGCCTGGGAGTGCTGATACTGTCACCATTAGTCTTCTCGTGGTTATGTCCTCCATGATTTTATTCAAGCAGTGAAAAGACGAGTTTGTTCAGCTAAGGGCGAACATCGGAGACTGACAATATTAATGCTGTTAAATGCCTTATCGTAGTAACTATTCTAGTATTGTATTCCGGCTAACGCCAGACAACTATATTCATCTGAAAATGAATCACAGGAGCCTGGGTGTGCTATGACGTGAAAAGCAATGATACTTTCTTATTCAGCTGTGCAGACAGAACAACTAAAACTGAATAAAATATTCTTATGCTGTGTTGAAACAAAAATTATGACGGTTGCAAGAAGAGAATTAAAAACGATATAATTGAGGTAAAAGCACTAATACCATTGGTCCGGCGACGTCATTTATATTTTCTTCTAGCTGGTATTATATAATTTTATTCAGCTTAGGAAATCCCCTGGTTGTGATGGGGTTAATGAATGTTATATTTTACCCTCTATCATATACCTCTCCACTCCATTCCTCCACCTTATCCTTGGCCTCCCTTTCTCGCTCTCCATCCTCTCCACATGGCCAAACGACCTCAATTTCTCCTAACGCTTTCTATCACATCCACACCACAACGCTCCTTCACCTCCTCATTTGTCATTCTGTCTCTCCATGTAGCTCCACATGCTCCTCTCAAATAACTCATTTCCACGGCTCTCACTCTTGCGTCCTTCCAGCAAGGTCCAAGCTTCACTTCTCTACACTAGAGTTGGTATCACAATACTACAGTGCAGCGACATTTTTACTTTTATGCTCACTTCCCTACTTCTTATCACTGCACTCAAAGAACCAGCAACCTTTCTTCCTTGCTCCACCCTTCCAAGCACTGCATCCTCCAAACTTCCATCCTTACCCATCACACTACCCAAGTACTTAAATGCGCTCACATTTTCCATCTTCTTATCATACAGACTCATTGTACACTAAGTGACTTCATTTCTCTCGAAATTCATAACTTTACTCTTTCCTACATTCACTTTTGGATTCCCTTTCCCACACACTCTTACAAACTCATTCACTAAGCCTTGCAGTTTCCCTTTGTCTTCACCTAGCAATACAGTAACATCTGCAAACAACAGTACAGGAAATTCCCAACGCTTCCTTCTCTCATTAGGGCTGCTTCAACATCCATTACCCTCCCTTGTACCTCTTTTATAACCCCATCCATAAACGGATTGAACAACCATGGAGACATGACACATCCCTGTTTCAATGCAACATTCAGTAGAAAAATTCACTCATTTCACTATCCACATGCACTGCAGCCTTAGTACCCTCATACATACTCTTTGCGGCATTAGACAACTGCCCATTTACTCAACATATTCTTAATATTTTGCACATGCCATGTCTGTTCACTCTGTCATATACTTCTCCAAATCCAAGAAGCCACATACAACTTCATTCCCTTCTCTGGAAACTTTTCCACCAATGATCTGTGGATGAATACTGTATCTTGTCTACACAACCTCTTCCCTTCCTAATACCTCCCCGTACTTTTCCAAAAAATTCCTCTATTATTTCGCTAGCTCTGTCCAAAAAGTATCCTACCATATACATTTCAAATTACATTAAGAAGAAAAATTGGCCTGTGATTATCGCACACTTCGTTTTCCCCCTTTCCTTTGTACAGAGTAATAGTTATGCCTGACTTCCAATCCTCCGGGACTCTAACTTCCTCCCAGGCCAATCTGCACATCTTCCATATCCATTCGACTACTACATCTCCCCCATGCTTAGGCATTTCACAACACACTTCATCAAATCCTGGAGCTTTCCCCTTTTTGACCTTCTCCATTGCATCCACTATGTCCATCCTACAGATCTATTCCTCCCTTCTCACCTCCCTCTTTCTCCCAGCCATTCCCCAGCCACTGATACTCATATGACTTTCATTCTCTATTCTTAGCAGTTCATTATTTTCTCCATCTGCTCACTTTTTGTCCCTTCTCCACTATCAATCCGTCATTTTTTTCTTTCACTCCCCTGCTAACTTCTTTATCACCCTGTCTAACTTTCTTTGCCTTCTTCCAAAACAGTTTTTTACATTCCTCCATTGTACACTCAATTTCCTTCCAAATTCGTCATCCACTCTCTCCTTACTCTCTCCTACTTATCTTTTCCCGCTCTCTTCCTCTCTACATATAATTCTCTCTTCAGCCTCTCAAATTCTTACATGCCTATGCTTCCCATCCACTCATTGCATGCTTTTTTCTTTGGCGCCACAGCTTATGTCACCTCTTCATTCCATCATGCTGTTCCATCCACTCCATTTGGTGTTCTCATCACCCAACACACCACCTCACATGCTGCACAGATTTCTTCTGCAAATATCATTCACACACCTTCCACCTCCCCCCATCTGCTCCAAATCAAATATACCTAATCACTCCTCCACGTCTCTCTTATATTCTGCTTTTTTTTTTTTTTAATTCTCTTGCAACCTTTTTACCTTAGTTGTATAGAATACTTCCTTCTGACCTTGCCTCCTTCTTTTCGTCCATTGCACTTGAACCTTGATTTTCACCACCACCAAGTGGTGTCCGAAAGTCCACTTCCCCAGTCTGTGTATGCTCTTTCTTCCATTACATACCTTCTCATTCTCTCATCCACACACACACATAATCAATCACTGCCTTCCATTCATTTAATTCACCACCCACCCTTCTTATCACTCATCACGTATGCTTGTGGATCATTTGGTGCCTAAAGAGGGAATTGGCTATCACCAACCCCCTCCCCACACAAATGACCACTAGAGCACTGTCATTCTAATCCATATTTGCGGCACACTCCACTCGCCAATTGCACCATCCACCTTCACATTCCCTACTTTTCCGTTCATATCTCCAGTCAAAAATACTCACTCATTCTTAAACTTTTTCATGCATGCTTTCATATTTGCCCAGAATTCTTTTTTCACTCTGATTGCAGACACACTTTCCACTCTCAGGCGCCTGGACAATCTCTCTCTCTTTCACCTTATCATTCACACCCCTTACATTCCACGTTGCATTCCGAGCCATGTCCTTTGTCTGGTCCTTGGTCGTCACCTATTTGTCCGTCCTGGTCCGAGGCTTCTTTTTTGTATTTTTAGCTACTCTAGTTGTTTTCTGGGAAGGGACACTAACCCTCTGCCAACCCACTTATTGACATGTTGGGAACACATGTTGTTTGGTTATTAGGTTACCACCCAGCAAATTAAATGATTTCCTGGTCTACAGGAAATAATTTTGCGTGCCACTCAACGTAGAGCTACCCCGAAATGGAGTACGACTACATTGAGTGGGTGGATGATGGACGCCCCCACTGACCACTACTTTTGTATTTTTTTTAACATGCATGATAACGATTATTTTGCTATCTACAGGAAATCCTATCATATGCACAATTGCATTTTCGATGGCTTTTTAAAAATTCTCTTTTTGCTCCCAGATGATCTTTCCTAGCTGCAGGGAAACTTCTTATCGACCAGGGGTAAGTGAACTCTGTATATATCTCCTGCGCTTAGAAAAGATTATCCTAAGTTGAATGAAACCAACAGGCAGTAGCAATAATGAAATCTAAAATATGTCACCAGAGTGAAAGGAAGTACGGTATATTCTTAGGACATCACGAGCTGTTTTCAGATTATAAATGTATAAAAAAACATTTCCTAAAATGTAAAAAGATGTAGGCATGGCGATTCACCCAAAACCATTGAAACAAGGTCGAGGCAGTGTAATGGAAAATAATCTCATACATACTTTTTCTATGGCACACTCTTGTGTGCTGCATTGTTGGTTAAGTTATAAAATTGTCATGACACTTTTTGGGTGCACTTATGGTACACCAGAATGACACGTACTGGAGGGAAACAAATGTTGGGTTGGGATTACCTGTTCCAGAGCCTCGACCTAATTTCGATGGTCTTGTGCACAGTGCAAACCCTCCATTTACATACATATTAATATTTTTTGTATACATGTTATGATGACTTAAAAGACTGTGGAAGAAAGCCCTTAAGACTTTTATAAATGTATCATCTTAAGGGTGTCATATTAGTGAAGAGAATAATGGTTCTGACTAACTTACTCCCGCTGAAAAAGCCTTTCTTGAGCTGAATAAACCATTTTGGAGATAATACCACAAAGCAGCACTGAGAGAGTGCAACACCCACATCATGCAATCAGACTGTGAACAAACTTTTGACCCAACTCTGTGACCTTGACCTTTGACTGACTGTTCTCAGACTCAAACTACTTTATCATTGTGTAGCTATGAACCCCTCCGCTGTGTCTGGTTCAAACTGAATAAAAAGGTTTTAAGTTGACCTTGCCCTGTGACCTTGACCTTTCGTTTAGTGCTCTCGAAACTGAACAATTAATCTATGTCTGACCCTAAACCGTTCCATCCAGTTTAATCAAAACTAAAAGGTAGCTTTTTGAGTTCGAACATAGAAACTTTGACCACGTCCTGTGACCTTCAGTTTTGACCAATTGATCTCAAAATTGAAACACTTCACCCTTTTCTCACTTTTCACTCAGGTACCAAATTTCGAATAAATCGGGTCAAAATTTTAATCCCGACCTTTGAACTCTTCTGGACATTATCTTCCGTGCTTCTGACCCAGTGCAGAATGAAACCGTTCTGAGGAAAAAAGAAAGTGACCGATTCATCAATTTTAGAGCTACAAGTGTAGGAAGAAACCAATTTTTTTCTCTAACAGACATTCATTTAGAAGTAACGAACAGCAGATAATGAGGTGGTCAAAATATCAGATGATTTTCACTCAAACCTCTCCAGTAGTAGCATCGCTGTAAAGATTCGGTTCAGGCTAAAGAAAAACTAGACATATTCATCCCCAGCATTACATTAGATGAAGTAAAGGTCGCTTAGAAAGCAATGAATAAGGTCAAGGCAGCAGATGATGATGGTGTCACTGCTGATCTTATTAAGGGTTTAAGGGTGGAGATGATTTTGCATTTAACCCGTCACGTCCCGAGGTTTTCTGCACCTCCGACATCCTCCAATCCCGAGGTAATTTCGAAAAAAAAAAATTTGGCTAAAACCTCCGCTTTTGGTGAGAAACATCGAAAATTCATAGAGAAATCACTCACCTGAGGTTTAAAGTACTCGATCCAGGTAGGAGTTCCTCCTTACCTGACTGGGTTTTCTAACATGCTGGCACCAAAGAAAACGAGTTCTATGGGAGGGTAACTATTTCACACAACTCATAAACGGTATTTATTTATTTATTTGGTACGAATTTATATGTAGTATGAGAGTATATTGGTTTTCAAGCAGTAATATAGGCATTATAAGCATTGTTTCACTCACTATCTAATCACCATACCTGACCTTTTTTTGCCACATTACCTGATCATTATTTCTGACTGTTTCTTCTTCTAATGCTATGTAAACTTTGTCCTGCACATTGTCATCAATTGGGGAATCACTCTGGCCCTGAATATCTTTACTGGCCAGGTCACTGGTAACAGGTGAATTGCTGAGACAATGGCGTGAGGGGGGAAGGGGGGAGGTTATGCAATGTAAGGCATTGTCCCTGCTTGGCATCTTGTAGAGGAATAGAGGAAGGTGTCCCGTGTATATGTACGAAAAATCACGCACGAAAATTGAAAATTGTGCAAATTAGGGACCTTGCAATTGCACGACATACCAGTACATTGCCGGGACTGGCAAATGCAAAATGTTGCAACGTACCCATACGTCGACGGGACGGGGAGGGTTAATAAGCTAACAAAGCTATTTACTAAATGTTTAGAAGTCAGAGGTGTAACCAGGTCTTGGAAAATGTGTCTGTTAGTCTGCTTCACAAAAAGGGTGACGTCAAAGAATTAAAGAAGTACCATCCAAGTAGTATTCTACTTGCTGTACAAAAAAAAAAAAAAAACACACAAATGGACTAACAGATCGATTTAGTCCTACCTTAGAAGCGAAGCAGCCAGAGAACAGGAAGCATTTCGAAGTGCTTACTTTACAACAGACCATACTCAAGTTATTAATCAGGTGATCAAGCAAACTCCATAATATAAGATACTTTTGCGGAAGGCATTTGAATATTACGAGAAAGCATTTGGTTCAGCTGAAACGACTGTAATAAGGAGATCAATTCGAGGACAAAAGTAGAAAAAACTGACGTCATAGTACTAGAAGACATAGGGATAGCACGGCCACCATAAAACTCTGTAAGTTTTACAAGAAAATACTAATAAAGAAAGGTGTTGGACAGAGATACATTTTTTTTTTTTTTTTCAGAAATATAGATTGGGATGTCAGTGCAATAAACATAAATGGAGAGCGATTGAACAGTCGTAGTTCTGCAGAAAACATTACCCTCTTCAGTGAATCAAGGAAGGAATTACAAGAAATGATAGTTGAACTGAACAAGGAGACTATGAAGGTAAGCTTGAAAATTAATATGAAGAAGAAATTTATGTTTCAAAGACAAATTTGTACCCGTCCAATAAAAAAAAAAATCGAGGAAAAAACTAGAATACTTTGAAGAATGTTCTGTATCTGGGGCAAATAGTTCTAGCATACCTGGTTCATGACAATAAAACGAATAAAAAAATGAAATGTGATGGAAGGTTTTGGCAAATTAACGATCTGTATCCGGGATAAGTAATTACTATTATGCCAAAAAAGGTTTAATAATCAGTGTGTCCTTCCTGTTGTAACTTATAGATCAGAAACATTGGAATAAAAACGTGGGAGTGTTCAAAGAGGAATGGAAAGGATTATATTTGGGGTCACATGGAGAGACAAAAAGTCAGCCTCATGATATGAGCCGAGCCGATAGTTTAGGATATTATCACTAAAATAAAAAAAAAAATCATAAATGGATGTAGGCAGGCCACAACCTTTAGAGAACAGATAATAGATGAATAACCAGCGTATCTGAGTGGCAGCCCAGAGATGAAGTGAGAGAAAGAAACAGACAGAGGATGAAATGGCGAGATGAGATTCGCAGATTCGCTAGGATTGGATGGGACGGGCTTACAGCCAACCGATCAGAGTGGAAGAAGATGGAAGCAGCTTTTTGTCCTGCAGTGGACTGATTCAGGCTAATAATGATGATAATGATGAAATAGAGGGGTGTACAGCAGAAGAAGAAGTACAGTAGAAATCACTGTTCTTGCCATTTGTTTTTTAGCGTGTAAGTGTGATGTTTTAGGTATGGACAAATATGAGGGTTGATGGTAGTTGCCTGAAAAAGAAAATTAATTCCTCCGTGTTTGGGAGTCACAAAATTGTCTGCCGACACTTATATATGAATATCACTGGATCTCCCATGCACAATAGTTTTTTTTTCCTCTAACTCCGTTTACAAATTGCTTGTCAGCTCTCATGTATGTTTTATTCCATATCTAAGAACCTGAACTCTTTACAACCAGGTATACCTGCGCCCCTTCACTACTGAGATTTTTGTTTTTCCAGTCACTATCAGCAGATGATTTTCCTCAACGATATTATTTACCTCTAATATTATACGGAAGAGATGATTATGGTCATATCTATCCACACTGGTCCGTGGAGTTTCTCATAAATTTAATAAAGACACCAAGAGGTAGCAAGAATAAAATAAAGAAAATTTGACACCGGAATCAACGAATTAAAGATCAGGATCAACCACTTGACTCCACTGACATATTTGATGCTTTGTTATTCTTATATCCAAGCGATATTACTGTGCACTATGTTAAAGACTTTTCGAACTGTAAGAGCTAGTTATTGCCTCCAGTAACTCCTTCATTATAATACGCTTCTCATTAGCTGAAAAAAGAAATCATCTAGAAGTAGCAAGAATAAATTAAATGTCTCATAATTTAAGGTATATTTAATCAAGAAGTTTTTATCGTGCCCACGAAAGTATAATTACAAGCGAAAAGGCAATGGGTTATCATTACCAGCAAAGTGCGCTTTGTGAGCGCATGACGAGCGAGCGAGCATTTGTGTATACGCCTGTCATCATTATTTCATCTTGGTGTAAACTTTCAACGTTTCTGGTGAGGTAGTTGAAGAATAACAAAAGAAAAATATAGCTAAAATATTTACTTTCTCACGCTACTCTCTCTCATGTTTTCTCTCGGGATATGCAGACAACGAGGAGCAGAAACATTTATCACACATGCAATGTTCATTTCTCTGCCCCTGGCTTGTCGTATCAACGAACTGCATTGGTAAACGCTTGGCTATTGATCGAATGATAAAACCCAGACAATGGGCAATTATCCTTGCTGATTTCGCCCCCTAGTCATAGAAAAAACGTTTGTGAAAAATTATGAGCGAAATAAACGATATTTAATTGTCAGAATTCATGCTAGAAAACACAGAGTTACTGTGAGAAATCTTCTTTAATTCGATTTCATAGTGGGGCATGTCAATTGAAGTCCTCGATACATTCACCTGGAAAGTTGGTATTCGAAGGGGTTTCTTTGGTCTCATAAGTAAATGTAGAGCTAAATATATACATATATATATATATATATATATATATATATATATATATATATATATATATATATATATATATATATATATATAATATACTGAATGTATCTACTACCTACTGAAAGAATTTTTTCTCTGTCTCACATAATAGAGGAGTTTGTAGCCTATGAAAACCATTGTGGTCGGACCGTGCAGTGTCGGGCCACTCATTTCATAGCTGAACATAGACTAAACATAGCTTCACAACACTTGCCCGCTGCGCTCGCTGCGCTCACTCGCTCGAAATCAGGGGTCATTTATGGAACAGTTTTGAGGATTAAATACAGTCAGCATGCATGCCACGTTGTACACGTATTCAGCAGCCAAGCAGAGAATCCATGCACATCTTTTCCTCATGATGGACTAAACATTTACAAAAATATGGAGTGTGCCTGCATCTTTGCGCTTTAAAGTTCAAGGCCGTATTACTAAGCTTGGGATCTCCGAAGGGATGGCAAGACGTAAATTTTTGACGGGTATTTATGGAGTGATGATAGCTATAACATACACCTGTAACGAGACTACATCTCAAACTACAAAGGGCCGTCAAATGAAGGCCACAGTTCTATCCTTGTCACGTTTATCGTATGTTGTTGTAAAGAGAAGTGAGGACTTCCCTTCCTCTTGTGGTTATAGGATTTGATAATATATCCATCAATAGTACGGGCGACAGTATGACAGATTAATCAACCGGGGGAATGAAGTGAGTACAGCGGTATCATTTTATCGGTGTCTTTCACTGTACTGTACCTGGATACTTGGCTTGTCTCTCGTCTCCTGCTGCTGCTAGTTCTTGGAGGTTTCCCCCATTGTCTCTATTCATGGGCAGTATAAATGGGGACCTGAATGTAAATTCCTAGGAAAGACGGGGGCTTAGAAAAGCGATAATTGTCTGCCTTAACGATACTCGTGTCGTCGATATGCAATAATCTCTACCTTCGTCCTCTTCATACCCCTTGCCATCAATCCAATTAGGATAGTGTTCCATACATCCAATCAGAAATTCATCAGACTTTATTTATCTATGCACAAATCTATTATTCACGTTTTTGTTTGCCCCATCAGGAACACAGGGACCCGGAACTAGGCGCTCCAGTGCTAATTTTTAAGGAGAAGGTGACCAGCCTTTTCCCTGAGTGGATGTAAACCCTTGCATGTCTCAACCAGTTGGAACATCTAAATCTACTAGACCACCGGGCGTCATCTGGTTATGTGGTCACCACCCAGCATAGTAGATAGTTTCCTGAGTTACAAAAAACCATCTGACTTGTCTTCCAGTGCAGTGTTACATATAGGTAGCACTACATAAGGTGAGTTGATGGTGGCCGCTCCCACTCACTCAACTTATTTAAAGTTATTTTCCTCCTCACAGAAAATGAACCTGGAAAAAGATTATGCATATGTAATATAGAATATATAAATATATGCATAATAATTAATATACTTTCATTGTTAGTGATATGTTATCCAGTCAAATCAGCCTAGTTAAGCATGAAAGGAGTTAGGCTATATGCACATATGAGTAAGTGAGTTAAAAGGGAGATGGTGAGTGAGTGAGCAAGTGAGAGACTGAGTTAAAAGAGAGATGGTGAGTGAGTGAGTGAGTTAATAGAGTGAGTGAGCTATTAGAGAGATGGTGAGTGAGTGAGAGTGCGTAAGATAGATAGTTAGTGTTTTTCTTGTCGAATTTATGGCTTTATGGCCATCACCCAAGGTGAGAGGCATTAGGCCAAAGATGACCAAAAGCCAAACATACAGCGGCAACTCACTCGCCGGGCACGAGACGGCCAGTCTAGTGTGCCAGGCGCTGAGGCAGCGTAAAATAAAGTGCTCGTAGGTCAGCTCAACGGACCTCCTCCCCACTGACAACCAGAATGGATGGGATCTCCTCATCCAGGTCAGCCGCCAAAGGTCGTGGCTCCGAATTCATAGAAGCGGGTGCGGGCAACAAGTGTCAGGTGATGATGGTAGGAGGTCACATCTAGCTGATCTTAGTATCCACGATAGGAGGGCGAGATGAGCTTCCCTCCTCTGCCTGAGGAGGGGAGGACTCATCGACCCCCTCCACTGCTGAGGAGCCAGTCGACGGATCCTCAGCCATGGAAATGGAGTCAGAAGAGTCTTGCCCCTCCTCAGTCACTGACGGCGGTTAGTGCACATCGGCAGCAGTCCTGATAGTGTCCATATCCAGATCCGGGTCAGTGATTGATTGGGAAGTTGTCCTATTGAAGGGAGTTTCAAGCCATAGCCTTTTCCATGGTGTTGTGCTGGGGGCAGCAGGTCGCGGCTGGCGGGCCTGACGCTCCCGGCAGTGAGAGGCAGAATGTACATCACGGGCGAAACACTCGGGGATGACACGGTGTGGCAACCTGTTCTCCTTAAAGATCTTGGGGAGGAGAATGCGCAAACCCCTCTTATCACTCCCAGAAAAAGCCTTCACCATCGCGATGCACATTTCCACGATGGTGCATATCTCCACAGGACTCCCATGACCCCCGGCCTGGCGTCCTTGGGCTGCGAGATATCGCCGTGCATGGGCAAAACCCTGCACGGTAACGCCTCCCGACCCAGTAACGTCCCGAACCTCAGGACCCTTAGGAATCCCAAAGAGACTAAACTCCACCGTCTCGCCTTCCCCAAGGGAGCGTTGGAGGTGCCGCGGATTTGGTTTAATGACAGCCTGGCGGTGCATGAAAACATCATCACCAGTATCCTGGCGCTTGATGAAACCATACCTTGCTCTGACATTACTGTCAGGGGAGGCGGTGGCTGAATCGGTAGAGAGGCGGCTTGCAGTCCTGATGGACCCAGGTTCGAATCCTGGCTGGAGCAGGGGACAGTTTAAGGATTTGAATTTCATTAAAAAGCAGACTTTCCTGATCTACCAGATGACCCGCCGACATGTCGTAAAAATACCCCCGCTAATACCAATACACCAGTCCTGTATGAGACAGCCCTAGCATGTATTCGATATGGACGGTGGGTGTTAGCGCCGAAGTGGTGACATGTGGAGGTGTAGGAGGACTACTGGGCCTTGGGATAGGCTACTGCCCCCAAGATATAGGCCCTGAAGCCTTTGCCCAGAGTCGGACACATAAAAAAAAAAAAAAAAAAAAAAACCATGGTCCCTTTGATCTTCGACAGGGCCGCCGGAGACTGTTATGCTGTTTGCCCCCCTCAACGGGTCGCATGCAGCAGCAGGTGATGTAGCTTCCATCAAAGCTCAATCTACTCTCCCTCCCTCCCTCTCTCTCTCTCTCTGGTGAGTGAGTGAGTCAGCACGAGAGATGGTGAGTGTGGAAGAGAGAGTGAATGAGTGATTCCGAAAGTTTGTGAGTGTGCAAGTGAGAATTAGTGAGAAAAGGAATAATAGTGAGAGTGTGTCAAGGACTGAGAGAAAACCTGAAACTGAGTTAGTGAGATTATGTTTGAATTATTATAACTCTGTGAGAAAATGAGCGACAGGGAAAATGTAAGTGCATATGTGAGACAATGCGCGCGCGCATGCGTGTGTGTGTATGTGTGTGTGTGTGTGTGTGTGTGTGTGTGTGTGTGTGTGTGTGTGTGTGTGTGTGTGTGTGTCAGAGCGTAACCTTGAGTGTCAGTCAAAATGACAATGCAAGTGTGAGAAAGTGAGGAAATGACCGTGACTGAGAGCATTTGAAAGTTAGTGAGGGCAAGTTTGAATAAATGAAATTGAGAGAGTGATAGACCAAGTGTGAGAGGGAGAGAGAGAGAGAGAGAGAGAGAGAGAGAGAATAAAAAGATTTTAAATCTTTCAAAAAGCACTAGGAAATGGTTGTGACGTGAACAGTTTAATTAAAATAATTTGAACCTTCTTTATATTCAGTTATGGATATTTGGGAGTCTCATCACGAACCGAGCCCCGCAATTTCAATTTTTTAAATCTCTCTCCGATGACGTAATATCTTAGTTTATTTTTGCATTTCAGGAAGGCTATGCGCTGCTTACAATACATATTTTTTCGAACTGCAGAACAAATATACGATCTTCATAAACCTCCTCATTACTATAGTGTTTATATCTCTTTTTGTCCCGCCATCACTCTAACTTGAATGCTTAGTTGTAGCAACAGATTAACTCTAGAATACAATGCTATGGAAGGGATGTAGAGACAGTGCGTTATCTTTTCATGCCGTTGATCTACGTGGAGAAAGATGCAAAACGACGAAAATTTCCGTAAATTAAGCCTAAAAAACTATAGTAATTACTTCTTGGCTCCTGAAAATCGTATGTTTATAAAAAAAAATATACTTTAAATGCAATATATTGACGTGATTTAGTCCACATTTTTTCTAGATTATTCCTATATACAGTATATTTATTATATAAATAACAAAAATCATTAATTCCAAATTTGGTTAAATTCCGAATAAAGTTACTGTTGGTTATGCTTGAGAAGCCGCACAGTAGTTGGGAGGGGGCAGAGATGAGCGGCATATCCATTATTACCTGTATCTTGGGAAACCAGGTATATATATATATATATATATATATATATCCGTCTCTGGGCAAAGGCTTCAGGGCCTATTTCTCGGGGGCAGTGCCCTATCCCGAGGCCCAGTAGTCCTCCTGCTCCTCCACATGTCACCACTTTGGCATTATCACCCACTGTCCACTCTGAATACATGCTTGGGCTGTCTCATGCAGGACTGGTGTATTGGTATTAGCGGGGATTCTTTTACGACATGTCGGCGGGTCTTCTGGTAGATCAGGAAAGTCGCTTTTATGAAATTCAAATCCTTAGATTCTTCCCTCCCCCAGCCGGGATTCGAACCTGGGTTCATTAGAACCGTAAACCGCCTCTCTACCGATTCAGCCACCGCCTCCCCCCCAAAGTGTTGCGTCCTGATTTGTCTTCTGTTTTATATTATCAGAGACAGTTAATTCATTGAACCAAACCAATAAGAAGGGAGCACTATGAAAGTGCAACACCCACTCCGACCAACTGACCAAGGGGCTGATAATATAGGCCTAGTTTGTCGTGTATCCACAATCTTCAACCATATGTTCTGAAAATGGAACAAGAAGCGGTGCCAAGGCACAGCAAACCCGTTCCTTGTACTCATTTTAGGGCTGATGTATAAACACAACAGGATATCTAGTCAAAGATGTCACACATCAAATCTGGGGTAAATTCGGGTGAAAACTGACGATTTTGTCCATTTGAAATTTTAGGCCTGACCCACCTGACATTGACCCCCCTATAGCTAATTGGGGGTGGCCTTCTGATGCAGGTTTGAATGATGCACATTTAGGTTTTGGTTTCATGTTGACAAGACGAATTTGAAAGGTGTTATGGCGAAAAAACTATTTTTTAACTTTATTCACATTTTGGGGGTCTACAGCCTAGGCTTTGGCCCAGTTTGGCCCCAAATTTAAGTAGGTGATCAGAATGTCATAGCCCACCATTCCTGTAATTTTAGTCAAAATCGCACCAGCGGTTATTGCATAAAGTTGTTAACATACATTCACGCATACAGACTGACAAACAAACAAATAAACAGACAAACCGAATGAAAACAACACACGTCCCCGAGCCCCTCCGAGGCGGGGAAGGGTAATTATTTCACTCTTGCCTGACCCATAACGTTTCAACCAACTTTGATCCAAACATGATCAAAACTGCTTGAGTTAATCTTGTCATGTGACCTTAATCTTTGACCTGGTGTTCTTAATTTTGTATCACTTCATCCTTTGCTGACTCTCAGTCCTGTTACTAAGTTTGCTCTAATTGGACTCACAACTGTTTAAGTTCTGGGGCTTAACATTTGACCTTGAGTTGAGACCGTCGTCTTTCATGGATTATTCTCAGATCGAATCCCTTCATCCTTGCGTTTCTCCTGAACTCTCCCTCGTAGTCTGGGATGAATCGGATAAAACCTATTTAATTTCACTTTGCTATGTACGCTTAACCTATGACCCGTCCAGTATGACTTTGAAATGCAGTTGCTTATTTTCATAATTGAATTCCTTTATTTTCGCCTAACACTGAACCATGCCACAAAGTTTGTTCTAAATCGGATAGCAGATGTTTAATTTGACCTTGCCAAATGACTTGGCCATTGACCTTTTTTTTTTTTTTTTTAATACAGCTCAGCTCCATAGCTGACCCTTATTCTCTCCACTGAGTCTGAATCGTCCTAGTCCTGTGACCTTGACGTTTGACCTATTGATCTAATAAAGGTAGGTTTCCCCCATCTTATGCCTTCAGTCCTCCCATTAGGTTTCATTTAGATCTGATCAAAACTGTGTTTCATTAGTTTGTTTACTCATAACCAGGAGGACATCACACAATCTTGTCGCACGCCAACATTGATCGTGAACCATTCACTTAGATGCCCTATCAACTCGACAAAATCTTCCACAGGTGTACCCATTAACGTTTAATAATATTCAGCTTAATCCTGCATCATCCTTGACCATGCTTGGGGTTTCATTCACTCGGGACTTATCTTGGAAAGATCATATTACATCTCTTGTAAAATCTGCTTCCAAGAGATTAGGTGTGCTAAGCCGACTTTGTTCCTTCTTTACCCCTGCACAAATGTTGACTCCATACACGGATTTTATCCGCCAATGTGTAGAATACAACTCTCATGTGTGGGAAGGTTCCCCACATACAGCTCTACTCAATACGGTGGAGTCAAAGGCTTTTCGTCTCATTAACTCTTCTCCTCTTACTAATTCCCTTCAACCTCTGTCTCTTTGCCACACTGTTGCATCTTTATCTCTTTTCTATCACTACTTCAGTGGTCACTGCTCCTCTGAACTGTCTGCTTGCATTCCTCCACCTCTACGACGGGCGCATAGCACCCGTCTAGCAGCAAACTCTCATCCCTTTTCTGTCCAACTCTCTAATGCAAGAGTTAACCGTTACTCCCAATCCTTCATTTATGCAATGGGTCACCTCTGGAACTGTCTCCCTCTGTCTGTATTTCCTACTAGCGATGATCTCCAGTCCTTCAAACGTAGTTTGTCCAGGCATCTCGAAATGATCGGATCTTGATTTTGGCTCTCTCTAGTATTTTGTTTTTCTCTTGGAAAGAACAGTTTTTGCGGGCTCTTTGGCCTTTGGTTCCTTCTTCCTAGCATTAAAAAAAATTACCCTTACACATGCCTCAATCTTAAAAATTCTTGACGACACCTACCAGTTTACCATCCACACTATACATGTGCAAAACCTTCCACAACCCTTCTCTATCTACTTTGTCGTATGCTTTTTCTAGATCCATAAATGCCATTAACATCTCATGGTCCATCTCACAAGCCTTCTCCACAATCTGTCCCACTGGAAATTTCTGATCCACATATCCTCCGCCACTCCTAAAGCCACCCAGTTCATCACTCACTAGGACTTCTGATATCTCTCTTACTTTATACTAATTCTTCCGTATACAGTACCTTCTCTACAGCACTCAATAAACTTATGCCACGATAATTCTTACACTCACTTTGCTCACCTTTTTATTTGTACAGGGGTAGAATCACAGCCTTTTTCCACTCTGCTGGCACACTTTCACTCATCCATGGCGTGATAAGAGAAGTAAAAACACGAGTAATGGAGAGAGGGATGACGTTGGTAATGAATGGTGATGGATGGAATATCTCATATTTGTTGTATGCTGATGATGCAGTGCTACTTGCAAATACTGGACAAGAACTTAGTAGGCTAGTGCAGAGTTTTGCTGATGTCTGTGAGCGTCATGACTTAAGAGTAAATGTAGAAACGAGTAAAATGATGGTAATATAGAGAAGGTTACAGTGAATGGAGAAAGACTGGAACTGGTGAGAGAGTACAAATACTTGGGTACAGCGATAGAAAAGAGAGGATAATGTGCAAAAGAAGTGGAAAGTAGAGTGACACAAGGAAGGAAAGTAGCTGGTGCTATGAAGGCCTTGATAAGAAACAAAGGCTTGAGTGATGCAGCTGCACGAGGCTTACATGAAAGAGTGTTCGTGCCATCTTTTAACATTCGATGGGACTTTGGTGTGGCATGATAATGAAAAGTCAGGAGTGAAAGCAGAGGAGATGGGACTGCTGAGGAATGTATATGGAGTACAGAGAGTGAATAGGACAAGAAATAATGTGACTCGTGAAAGATGTGGGGTGAGTAAGTCTGTGGACACCAGAATAGAAGAGTGTGTGCCGAGATGGTATCGTCATGTGGAGAGAATGGATAACAATAGAGTGGTGAAAAAGGTATACCTGAGCGAATTTGAAGGAGGGAGGAGGTGAGGTAGAACAAGGAGAAGGTGGAGGGATATGGTGGAAGAGTGTGTGAGGAAGAGGTATGGAAGTCGGTGAGGCTAGGGGAATGACAAGAGATCGAGCTGGCTGGATGATTGTTGTGAGAAGAAGTGCATGATCAGGGATTTGGCACCCATTTTTAACGTGACAGTGTTCGGACTTATTCTGTCTGATACGTTTATGTGAAGCTACAAAATGATCTGAAAATTTTTGGCATATCAGATGAGCCAGGATTCCGAGGGCTTCAGTGATGAGTGAATGGAAGCTTGGCCTATTGGACTGGACAGACTTGGGCTGTCTGGACATTGCTACACACACACACACACACACACACACACACACACACACACACACACACACACACACACACACACACACACACACACACACACACACACACACACACACACACACACACACACACACACGACAGAAACACTCTAACAAAAAGAAAAAAAAACAAAAAAGAAAAGCCCTCTCGCTCACGGGCTGCAGATATGGTCGTCACCTTGCTCATACTAGCCGGCCTACTACTCCCATGTTTGCAGGGTGTATTAATCCCGCCCTGAGGAGCCACCATGTCCATGCCAGTTCGTCACACTGACTAAACCGCATCCACTCAACCTCCAACCAGTCTTTTAAGATAAATGTGTAAGATACACCTTACCACATCCATTGTTGTCCCTCATAAATTTTCATCTTCACAGGGTACACTCTTCACACCCTGGTCCATCACCCACCACTATCTTAGCCCATCTTACCAAATGCTTTTGCACCCATCCCACCCATATTTCGCTACCCTACCAATGACTTACATCTTGCCAGTCTATATACATCATCTATCTTCACAGGATATATTTTTCCTGCATGTCCTACCACTCACCATTATCCCAACCCATTCTGTTCACTCGCCTTCACCCATCCCACTCATTTGTCCTGATGAGGTTAATATCATAAATGTTTAGGTTTCGACTACCTGACTGTCATAGGTCACCTGTTGTTGTTTTTGTTGTTGTAATTGCTAGTGTTGTTGTTGTTGTTGTTACTCCAAGCTCAACGGAACGAGAACGCAGTGACCTGCAGCCTGGAGTTGGCTTAGTTTTGCAGTCTACCGTCATAATATTCTGACTCTAAAAATGTAGACGTTTACCGAAATATTGAATTTTTCAAAGTACCTACCCTGGGCATCCAATAGATCTTACGGCCGTATTCTTAAACATTTCCTTCCCTTGTAGAGGCATGGGAAGGAAATCTTTAGCCGAATTGGTATTCTTAAAAAATTCCTTCCCTTCCTGAGCCGCTCGAAGGGAAAGATTTTTCCTCTGGGCAGCAGAAATTATTGGAACTTGAAGGAATTCCTTGACCCGTCTCTTCAAAAGTTCCTTCATAAGTTTTGTGCTTTCTGTTGTGATTCATTGTCTTATATATATTTAAAATGTTGACGGAAGTTACTGTATAATTTTATTCATGCGGTTTACAACGCTATACTAATGTTTAAGCGCTATTTGTGTCTCTTTAAAAGTGTTACCCATGTCGGCTGAGATAATTAGCCAGACATAAACAGAGCAGACGACGCACTACCTCCGGTATTCATCCAGTCTTATGATCTGACACTGACAAATCTTATACATTATGGCCAGGGTCACACGAGGATTATTTTCAAGAAACATTTTGGTTGTTACTTTGCCCGAAAAAGGAAAATCTGCCGTCAAGGTCACACGAGTGGTTCGGCTCATGTCTTCCACCTGGAAGAAAACAAGTGAGCGCCGCCATGCGAGTACGTGAGACGGACGTTAATAAGTGATTCTTACACTTACCGATAACAACATTAAGCATAATAATATTCCTCGAATATAATTTATTATCAAAATATTGTCTTGAGGAGTGAACACCGCTGCGGTGTTGGTCAGAATGGCATTTATGGCTGAATACAAACAAACAGTATGGATGTGGTGGCGACCTCCCACATCCCAAATGTGTTGTGCTTTCAGTATCCAGCACGAGATATGTATTTGTTTATATATTTAACGCTCCAGCATACCAAATATCAGCAGGATGGGTCATTTTAGTCTAACAGGGCTACCAACCTTAACATTTTTCCTTCCCTTCCAAGGAAATCTTCAAGCATACTGAAGGGAAAGAAAAATCCTTCCAAGGGAAGGAAAAGTTTAGGGAAGGAATTATTTTTAAGAATATGGCCGTTAGTTTGGCGTCTTTGGTCCCCATTTACATCGGCTAAGGAGATCACTTAACACCTTTTACTAACCGATGTATTTCTGCATATTGCTCTTTAATGATCTTTTGTATGCTGTCTGCACTAGATGTCGGTATTAATATGAAATGAATAATATCCAGGAGAGTATTACGATGAATAATGCAAACTAAATCGCTAAACAAGAGATGTAACAGTCTCCTACGCCAACCAGGATATTGCCCTTGTGACCAAACAGACATTCTTCAGACCTAACAATGGCATCCGAAGGGAAAGAGATTAGAGAACCTACTCAGAATGAACCCAACCAGTCCAATCCAGCAGTGAAAACGATATCTTTCAAAACTAAATTTAACAGCATCTAGTCAACATCCTTCGGGTCTAATATTGGCAAAGCTTTTATTATCGTTAATCCTCAATAGTACAAATTTCCTAAAATGTGGAAGCTAGCGTAATGTGTACCTATAGTTATAGTATATTAATAGATTTTTAACTCTAATCAAAAGCGGCCTGTACCTTCGCACGAATCTTAATTCTATGATATAAAGACAAGCACCAAACTGAGTTTTTGGAGTTATACCCCCATCACCGAGACAAGCGAAGACATATAATCGTGATGTAAATAAAAAGGTATGAAAACTGTTGTTCAAATTTGGGAACAAAGTTTCAACTATACATTCGAACTACACGATAATAATAATAATAATAATAATAATAATAATAATAATAATAATAATAATAATATGCATATGAAAGAGGAAATAAAGAGCTGGAGTCATTTGTACTGGAGGTAATTATAGAAAATGCAAAGTACTGTTGTCACGTGTAGAAAAACAGAATATGAGAATTACACAAAAATAAAACTCTTAAAGAATATAGTGAAGTGGTATTATCTCTTCAACCCGAGGATGTTGTTATGTCGAAAAACGTAGCCGAGATGTTAATTAGACAGAGAAGGTTATCTGGTTGTATCGCCGATGGGAGTGGCACCAGGAGAGAGAGCAACGGTGAGGCGTTGTAGGAGATGTCAGTGTAGGCCTTCTCTGTCACACCTTCCTCCCTTGTATCGTAAGGGAAGGTGATGTATAGGCTGACTGGGGCGATTGAGTTTATTGTGAAGCAGTTACCTGAATGAAAAAGGTGGACAGCGTGACGTGACCCACGTATTGTCAGTGGCAGTTTGTGTTAGCTGCCGTCCTCCTACTTTACTCTCTCTAAGCTCCCAACCTCCTTTTCTGCTCTGTCTCTTTCTCTCTCCTTCTGACTCCTACCTCTAATTTCCTGATTATATATTGCTGCTGAAACTTCCGGCAAAACAACATGCGGGCGTATGTGTGCGTATGTATATGTCCGTGTGTGTATGTCGGGCACGTTACCAGTACCTGATCAGAGGCGTTTGGCATGTATGAGATTCTTGATTGTCTGGGCTAGGGGAAGTGTACTTTATCTCTTCCTGAAGAACTTAGACATAACAGCCTGCCCATTACATATTCTGCTAGTGTTACATGTTATCAACTGTTACCAATAAATGCCTATAACTATTTTAATGCCTTTATAATTATGATTTTTACGTGCTATGTTGAAGGTGAAGCTTCGTTAACATGTATGTTTCTATATTTCTGTCGCCGTATGTTTGCAGGTATGCAGGTATGCATGTTGGCAAATATCTCATGATTTGTGTGATCCGGTTTGGGATAAAATCAGTACATTCATTGTGTGCTTATGTGAAAAGAAGGCAGTAATTTAATTTTGGTGCAGATCGATCAAAGGTAAAGGTCAAGGGTCAAATGTCAGGATCGGCGGCACATATTGGCCCAATGTTTTAAATTTCTGGCCAAAATACACGGTTGCAATAAACTCGGTTATACAGCTCCAACTGAAATTTATGTATGTCGGCATACTCTGCATGTTTCTTCAATAAAACACTTTAAAGGAAGAAGTAGGGATCACTCACTTGATGTAGTGCTGCCTACTTCTTCCTTAGCCTTTATCATTCTTTTTCTGTGCCTGCCCTCCTCTATTCCTATTTCTCCCATCTTTCCTGTCACTTCTTATTGTTTTTCTTTCCGTTACAGGTGGCTTTACATTGAGTGACAAGCCAAATGGTTTCCTGTAAGCCAAGAAACCATTTATAACGCTGGGTGGTAACCATATAACCAAACCATACGTGCCGCCTACGTGTCAAGTGGATTAGTGGAGGGTTAGTGCCCCTCCCTGTAAAACAAATAACTCAGAGTCAAATGGCCACCCCTTACGGGATTATGGCGTCTGGCAATAGATATATAGATAGATAGATAGATGAAGAACTGCAGATCATATGAACAAGTTAAAGAATAAAAAGAGAAGCATGTCATAAATGCATTTTTTTAAGTAATAAATGCAGTAGATTGGTATGTGATACACCTTCTTTGTCTCTTGTGGTGTAATCACTGAAGTATAAGGAAAATAGATATTATTTGGTTTTATAATAGACGTAGAATAACGTTTGTAGAGTAAGATCAGGTCACATTGGTTGTCCATACCCAGACGTTTTGGAAAAGTATATATGAATGAAAATGTCTGTATGGAAAAGCTTTCCACATTTGTAAACTTTAATAAGTTATTTTTCATGGATTTACGGCATGCTGTTGTTCCCAGCAACATTTTGAATTACACACTGGAGAAAGGGAAGGGATGAATGATGCTGATGGTGATGTGTCAAGAATAAGTGGTAAATGTACTACATTTCATGATTCTCTTACTAATCCTTCAGTAAGATGACGTATGTTAAATTTACTCTTACTACCTCCAGATGATTATTGTATATTCAACCTATGACAGACTTCCCGAACTGGAGAGTTTAGGTTCAGCTTTCGTTATTCCTCTCACTACTAGACGCCTGTCCTAAGCTGGATAAAACTGTCTCAAAGGAGCAAGAGTAAAACTGAATAATGTGTCAATGGATTGCTGATATATGGAAATTCACACAACCGTATAATCATAAGTATTACTATTATCCTAATATTACGTAATACTTTTCTTTAACTGGTTAGATATTGACATTATATGCAGTTTAAGTCCATCATTTGTTTAAAACAATAAGGTGAGCATGTAGGCTTTGGCCACAAAATCTCGTTTTTTGACCAGTGTGTGGTGTTGCTGTGCATTTTTTTTTTTTCCTAGTTCTTGCTGCTTCCAGATGATTTTGTTCAGTAGAACTTTGTGAACTGGGTAGGTTGGATGTATCCTTAATTAACCTCTTCAATATTAGAGGTCATTCCTGTGTTAAATAACTAAGACTGGCAGTACCAACAAAGATAAAAGTATATCACCGTACTGAAGTAGTTACGTGAACCTAGAGGAAAACGAACACAAATATAAATATTGTTATGTGTAGAGAAAAACAAAATCAAATAAAAGTGAGGGGAATACTCGTATATACTGACTCACACTGTAATCCATTCAGTTCAGAAACTTCATTTTAAGCTCAGCTTAATACAAGATTGAAGCCTGCTTGAATCCCTCAGAGCTGGAGCACTCTACTAACCTGTTCAAATGAGGGCGTCCGTGGGGTGGAATGCTGAGTCGCAACTGAAGACCAAAGGGAAAACTGCAGATCTTTGATCATATTATAGTACTTTTCCTTTTGCCTTCAGGCACGATTCAGTGTTCCACCCTGTGAATGCCTTCACTTGACAGAACTTAAAAAATGATTGTAGAAAGAAACAATTTGGTCGATGTTACAGTTTTCCACAAATGTGATGGTAGCAAGTAAGAATTAGACAGTATTAGAAACTTCCACAAGATATGATGGTGTCAGGTAACATGCAAACAAGTCTTTAAAAACTTCGACAAAAAATGATGATAGCTAGTAAGGCTTTGATCAATGTAAATAATCCAACCATCCATCATCCAATACGACGTTGCCCCATGAGGAGCGTAGAAGCCCGGGGCTAGGCAGTTGGTCCTGACATTTAAGATGAGAGTGACCAACCTCACTCATCCCTGAGTGGCATTACGTGAGCAATAAACCCCAATCACCCCTTGGATATAAACCTTCACCGGCTCCATCAGATTGGAGCACAGTAATTACCCACTAAACCAATTGATATCCACAAAATACTGTGGTAGCATTTAGCATTTTTACTTTGATTGATATTGGAAGTTTTAACATAAAGGATGGTAGAAAGCAACAATTTGATCAGTATTAAAATTTACAACAACAAAAAATTATGGTAGCAAGCAAGAATTTGACCATATTAGAAATTTATACACACACACACACACACACACACACACACACACACACACACACACACACACACAAAATGATGGTATCAAGTAACAGTATTTGTTTTTTAATTCCAGAATAATTTCGGTAGCAAAAAGCATTGTATTAATAAAAAAATTACAACAAGCATTAACTGCAGCTAGTAACATTTTGATCAGTATCAGAATTTTTAACAACAAAAAAATGATTGAAAGGGACAGCTTCGTCAAAATCAAATATTACACACACACACACCCACACACACACACACACACACACCCACACACCCACACACCCACACACACACACACACACACACACACACACACACACACACACACACACACACACACACACACACACACACACAAAATATGCTAGCAAGTAAGAATTTGACAATAGCAGAAACATCACAAAAATCTATGGTATGTGGTAACATTCTATCTATCTATCTATTGCCAGACATCATAATCCCGTAAGGGGTGGCCGTTAGTCTTTGAGTTAGTTGTTTTTCGGGGAGGGGCACTAACCCTCTGCCAACCCGCTTGCTGACACGTAGGGAACACGTATGGGTTTGTTATATGATTACCACCCAGCGTTGTAAATGATTTCCTGGCTTATAGGAAACGATTAGGCTTGTCACTCCATGTAAAGCCACCTGAAATGGAAAGAGGAGTAATAAAATGTGACAGGAATGATGGGAGAAATAGGAAGACAAGAGGGCAGACACAGAAAAAGAATGATAATGGTGAAGGCAGTAATAAGCAGCAGAACATCAAATGGGTGGATGATGGTGAGAAAAAGGAAGAGAGGGGACAGACAAAAAAACAGTGATAAAGGTGAAGGAAGAAGTAGGCAGCACTATATCAAGTGAGTTGATGATGGTCGCCACCACCGACCACCAAGGCAGGTAACATTCAAACATTTTAAAAAACTTCCACAAAATATGATGGTAACCAGCTACAGCACAATCTGATCAGTATTTAAAATTTCAGCAAAAGTTCATAGTAGCGACAAACATTTTGATCAATTACAGATATTTTTTTAATGATGGTAGATAGTAACAAAGCGGACAGTATTAAAAAATTGCACAAAAATTTAATGTAGCAATAAACATTTGACAGTACTAGAAATTCCAACAAATCATTATGGTACCAAGTAACATTCAAATCAATGAAAGAAATTTCCACAGAAAATGTTGGTAGTATGGAGTATCAAATCCATTTCCTTTTTTCCCCCAAAAAAAATTATGGTAGCATATAACATCCAAACCACTTCAAGAAATTTTCACAAAAAAATATAGTACAACTTTTTATTATTTATTTCCAAGAAAATTCAAGCGAGTTTTTCAATTGTAGTAAGTGAATCGTGGCCTATTCTATAAGCCATCAGGCTCCTGTGACTCACTCTTAAGTGAATGAAGATGCCTTCCAATCATGGGGATCGAGAGTAACAGTACTAAACCTCTTAGTCTTTAGTATCCACGCTCAGCTGGTTATAATAGCACGTTGAAATTAATCGCATCGTGTTAACTGAAATGGAATCCTAGAGTTTTCCTGACTGTAACAGGGATAATGGTAAGAGTGTTATTGCATTCAGATTCCTATGACTCAGGTAAATTAAATCCATCTAGAGTTTGGTGGAATAAAACACTACAGCAGAGTTGTCTAAGCAACGAGTGGATTACAGAGTCTGTTAGTAACAAGCATAATACATACACAGACGTCACAGTATTGAAAGAGCGGACAAAGAGGGTTATAAAAAATAGAACTCCAAGCAAATATGCAGTGATAGAATACTGTGCATAATGTTTTCCCCTTTATCTGCGAGAATTGGTCTCGACTGAACAAAATCGTCTTTTACTAGCTTTGGTACAGGGTTGTCCGTATATTGCGCTCTCCAGTCTTTTGTGTCTTGGGGACGGAACAGTCTACTTTACTGAGGTGCAAAGACAGTTTGGCTGCGTCTTAGATTTACTAATAAACCATGTTGTCTTTGGAGGTTAAAAAAAAAAAAAAAAAAAAAAAAAGATGCAGCATGGAAAGGGTTATGGCAAGCAGAAAATTATGCAGGGTAGACACAAGCAACGCTGAATGAGCCGTCCCAGCTACACAGGAGAATTGAGCTGAGAGCTATATGGACCACCCTGTATAGTTTCAAGATAAACCAGTTGGAGAGAATGTGATTCTTTATACTGTATACTGCTATATATTTAAGTCTATGACAACAATGTATTCTCTCTTTTGAACAAAATCTACTTGAGTTAGCTTCAATAAAATACCCAAGTGTACTAACTGCAGCAAATTTGTACAGTGGTACAGGCAGAGATAGGAAGAAAATAGGGTATGCAAGGGAATGTAACAGTAAAATACGTGAGGGAAAATGGGAACAGCGGAATTCTTATCCGAAGACGGAATAATGCACGTATTGTTGGTGACGGCGATGGAGGTGTAGGTGGGAGGGGGAACCTGGGTAGGGAGGAGAGACACAACGATGGGGGAAGAAGGGGAGGGAAATATTGGTAGGAGAGATTAGGAAAGGATGGCTGAAGGAGGAAGGACCCGATGGATGACTGGGGTGATGGAGGAAGTGAGAGAATGTGGATGGTAGGAGAGGGAGTGCAGTGATAAGAAACAGGGAAGTGAGCATGGAAGTGAAAAAGTTACTACATGACAGTATTGTGATACCAACTCTAACGTATGGAAGTGAAGCTTGGACGTTGTTGGAACGACACAAGTCAAGAGTGAGAGCAGTGGAAATGAGTTATTTAAGAGGAGCCTGTGGAGTCACATGGAGAGAGAGGCTGACGAATGAGGATATAAAGGAGCATTGTGGTGTGGATGTAGATGTGATAGGAAGCGTTATGAGGAACACACTGAGGTGGTTTGGCCATATGGAGAGGATGGAGGGTGAGAGACTGACGAAGAGAGTGTATATGAGTGAGGTGGAGGGGGGAAGAGGGAGGGGGAGGCCGAGGATGAGATGGAGGGATGGGGTGGAGAGGTATATGAGAGAGGGGGGTGTGAGTTGGGAGGAGGGCAGTGAAGTGGCGGGGGACAGGGCGACGTGGAGGCGATTTGTTTGTGGCCAACCCAAACGGGATTGAGGCGTCTGGCAATAGATAGATAGATAGAGAAATATCTATCATCAGCATCACTCTCTTCTCCCCGGTGCTGGAGAGAGACACCTTCCCATGGTGGATGGTGAATTACAGTTGGGTAACTTCAGGCTGCAGCTCACTGGGGTCACATTCGGATGAGTCTGGGATTGCTACTACTACTGCTACTATTACTACTACTACTACTACTACTACTACTACTACTACTACTCCTACTACTACTACTACCGATACTCATTCTCCGTGAATACCTTAATACCTCTCCCCCTTCCCTTTCCTCAGGTTCCTCGTCATTCCTCCTCCAAGGCCACGTCTTCCAGTTTTGATTTCCTACCCCACTTTCTCCCCATCTCCCTCTTCTCGCCATCCAACCACTCCTCCCTATCCATTAATACGACCCCTCGCCCGTATCTCCTTTCCCCTTCTCCTAGCCTCTCTTCCACTAATCGAAACTTCTGTAGTGTGATTCATCCTCCCCATCTCTCTCCTTCACTACCTCAGCTCCTTCACTCCCCTTCCCATCTACTTCCTACCTTGCCTCTTAATGTTCTAACTTCCATTTTTCTTTCGTGCCTTAACTCCCCTACCTCGCTTACTTCTCCTTCTCTACAATAGTCGCGGCGCGCGACTCTGAGGTTGTTATTATCGTGCCCTGGCAACCTACCATTCAAAAGAGCGTATGATTTCGTGTATAAAATGAGATGCATAGGATTCGTGTACAATATGTTCGTGTATAACAATATTCGTGCATAATATATTCGTGCTTAATATGATTCGTGTATAATATGATATGAAATCGGACGCACTTTTGAATGGTAGGTTGCCAGGGTACGATAATAACAACCTCAGAGTCGTGCGCCGCGACTATAGCATCTCTTCCCTCTCCCGTCTTTTACCCCCTACTTCTCCTCCCCAAGATTCTTCCCCTTCCATCAATACCTCTTCCACATCCCATTCCTCCCTTTCCCCTTCTACCTTTTTCTGACTCCCTTCTACTTTCCCCTGTCCCCTCCCTCTACTCCTAATTCCTCCCAAACCCCCTCCGCCCCAGTTATATTTCATCATTCACACCCTTTTCTCGCTTTAATAGGTACCCCCTCCTCTCCTGTAACTCTCTTCCTCTTCTCGTTTTCCTTGACTCCCTCCTTTCCTTTCCTTGCTTCCCTTTCCTCCTCCTCCTCCACACTTCACCATACCCTCTTACCCTCGTCTTAATACATCTCCCTTCCCTCCCTCTTCATAACCCCCTTCCTTCTTCCTCTGTCATGATCCCCTACCCCTCAGCTCCCCATCATGGCCCCCCCCCCCTTCACCCACGTGCGCCCACAGGATATATGACCAAAGTTGTAACGCGTTTGACGTGCTAATGCGAGATCCTCTTTGTTTACACACAAACCAAATGGGCAAGTGGTTTTACTCCCAGAAACCTTTAGGCATATGTAGTTTCCGCTCTTTAAATTTTGCCATTTCACGTATTCCTTTATTCTGACACTAGTCCGACAATTTAACCTTTAATGTCTTCAAAAAATAATACATTTTTTGTTACGGCGATGGTGAAGCTACTCTGTTTGAGTTCCTTTTTATTTAGGAATCTATGGATCTCTGTATATATTTTAACAGATTATCTTATGAATGCCTGATCCGATCAAGATAAAAACTAACACAGATACTGTTTGTGGGTATGAACAGGTAATTTCGATTATAGTGCAGACCAATCGAAAGTCTTGATGCCATGGCCAAACTTCGGGCCTGGCGTCGTTGTGTTCATTCAGTGCTTTGGACAAAGTGTTGTACTTAGGACGCCACCGGACGAAAAATTCAGATTAAGTAGGATGTCTCATAGTGAAGAGGGTCCATATATCGGCTGGAACAGATTGCCATCACAACCACCACACTACTACTACTCTACTGCAACTACTACTACTACTACTACTACTACCACTACTACTGCAACTACTACTTCTACTACTGCTGCTGCTGCCGCTGCTGCTGCTGCTGCTGCTAATATATCTCCACTTTCCTTTATGTGACCTCCCATATTGCTTTGCAGTTTTGAGATAATACTCACAGCATTTTTACGCATCTATTAATGCTTCACTTATTTTTGTTCAATGTAATGTCTGCAATTTATTGTCACCACTCTCTATAGCATGGACAGTGGTGACAATAAATTCCCAACGCTATGTACTTCTTTGTATAAAGTTTATACAAAGAAGTACATAGCGTTGGGTTTAGTTAACATTTCTTTTACTCATACTGTAGTTTATACTATAAACTATGAGTAAAAAATTTTCAACAAAACTCTTGTCATTTTTGTTGTAATGTTTCCTCTGTTTTTCCAAATACTGGACGGAAACAGTCACCACGCCCCATAATAGCTCTGCGCTTTTATGTAAGTATATGTTCTTGTTTGCTTTGATTGTCTGGAAAAAATAGTCAGCACTTTAATTTTTGACCGTTCTAATGATTCCTTATTTTCTTCCTTATAATGGCTGGAAACACTCTGTAATAACCCCAGTGCCTTTATGCAACGTTTTATATCTATCTATCTCTCTATCTGTCTATCTATCTATCTGTATCTATCTATACTAATCTATCTATCTATCTATCTATCTCTCTCTCTCTCTCTCTCTCTCTCTCTCTCTCTCTCTCTCTCTCTCTCTCTATATATATATATATATATATATATATATATATATATATATATATATATATATATATATAAACTGCATAGGACAGCCACCACACTCTCCATAATAATTCTATAAACCCTCTATTGCCCTCTTGTAACTTGTCATATTTTCTTACATTACTCAGGGGTTATTTACAATCATTACTGTCTACAATAACTCGACCACCGTTATACTGAAGTATCTGTTCGTTTGTGCAAATCTGGTATTATATCACAAGCGCCTTTTCTAATGTCTAAACCAGGGGTGTGGAACCTTTCTCCTATTAAGGGCCATTAGGATATTTTTAACATCATTCGTGGGCCATACAAAATTATCACTGTAGCCCAGTACATATATATATATATATATATATATATATATATATATATCTATATAGATATATATATATATATATGTGTGTGTGTGTGTGTGTGTGTGTGTGTGTGTGTGTGTATGTATCTCTCTCTCTCTCTCCCTTTATATATATATATATATATATATATATATATATATATATATATATATATATATATATATATATATATATATATATTCATGAGTTTATGAAATTGCATTTATGAATTGCCTCGCGGTCCTGATCAAATGGTCTTGCGGGCTTTATACGGCCCAGAGACCGGACGTTCCCCACCCCTGGTCTAAACAGTCCTCTGTGTAATTTTCTGTGTTAATTTGAAAGCATCATTATCATCATGACAGTCCACTGCAGGGTAATGGTGCCTTCCTTTATCCCCTACTCAAACCTATTGGCTGTCTTTGAAACTCCTTGATTCTCATCTCCCCTATCGATTTCTGTTTATGTTTCTTCCCCCTCTACCTCTGGGTTGCCATTCACTAACTCTGGTTTCCATCCAGTATTCGTTTCACGAAGGACGTGACCTGCCCACACCCATTTCGGCTTTTGTTCGTGGATATTCTGTTGACTATTTTTGTCTGCTGTCTTATCCAGGAAGCTCTCTTTATACCTTCCCATTTGACACATCAACATAATCCTATACATACAGTCTCTGAGGACTTCCAAGTTTACGTTTATTATAGGATTTTGTCAGACCTCACGTTTCATGTCCAAAAGCTACACCAGTGAGGACACAAGGATTGTATTTTACTGTTTTCTTTTGTTTACATGAAAGCAATTTCCGATGCTTCATGACGTTCCTTTATTTATTAGAAACCATCATATCCCATTTTGCCTTCTCAGTGTATGTGTGTGTGTGTGTGTGTGTGTGTGTGTGTGTGTGTGTGTGTGTGTGTGTGATAATAATGATGATGATGATCATAATCTTCATGATGATAATTGTGATGATGATGATAATGCTGATGCTGTTGACTATGCTGAGAAGGATCCGGAAACAGACAGCTGAATATAATCATGTCGAGGTAGCAATATTAAAGCAGAATAATACGTCAATGGACTGAAGTTGTTGAAATGCAACCTAGCGATCCGGTTACAATGCTTTATCCTGTGACCCTTGACCCACTCTTGCCCGCCAGAAGCAAGGTGTTAGTGGCATTCGAGTTGAGCTTAGGGAACTTTTATCAGGTAATGGCACTACTATTTTACCGCGAGGAGAGAGCCGCACACAAAAATCTGCATAATTCCTCACGCCTTTCGGACAACGTTTGTTAATAAAATCAACTCTTTCTTTACTCAGTCCACGGTTTCTCAAACTTGACCTGATCCATGTCGCATCTCCTTTGTCTACTTCTCTACTCTTTAGTTTCATTTCACACACTGCCACTTTTACCATGTCTAATTTATTCCTTCTCCCCCCCCCACACACACCAACCTAGACACACACACACACACACACACACACACAGCATGGGTCAACCGTCCCATTGCAGTTATTCTTATATTTATATTTAATAATTTTAAATATATTTTTTATCAATATTAATGATGAATAAATCTCTATGCAACTATGTATTTACGTTTTCACTCTAGTAGACTAACAGGCAGTCCGGGCAAATGCATTTTTTCCGTTTGCAGATTTTGTATGTATGTACAGTATGTTGGATATGGTTGTGTATACATTCTATGGGTTTTATTAACTTATATGGTTATTTCATATTACATTTCATAAATTTGTACATATCAGTTAATAAGTGAGTTAATCATGTACACGAAAGTAGTTTATGGTTAGGAGACAAGCCAGTTGAGAAGCCCTACCAACACGAGGGTTCATCTGACTCATGTGGTCAAGTCGGGTACCCTACTCATTGTTTAGTTGTTTGGTAATTCCCTTGGGGATGTTGGTCTCACTATAGATATATTGCCTACGTGTCCCTGTACGCTTGTTCATCTTGAAAATATCTTGAAATACAGACGAAAGCCTGATGGTCCTCGTTATTTTTATTTTCCAGTGAGTTGCACAACATAATTGTCATCACGTGCTCATGTGATATTGTTTTCATATATATATATATATCTATATATATCTATATATATATATATATATATATACAGAGAGAGAGAGAGAGAGAGAATCAGACATGCAGATACACAGAGATAGGCAGGCACAGGCAGAGAGAAATAGTTTCAGACTAGCAGGCATACGATGCACAGATACACAACAAGTGACACAGACACTGGTACACAGATTATTAGAAACACAGGAAGACAGAAATAGAGTCGAAGATAGACAGAGGGTGGGGAAAAGTGTGAAGAAGAGAAATGTTTTCCTCATATCCTCCGCAACGTTAACATAACGGTGTTGATATATCCCATTGTTACCCAGCCATGTACCGCCAGTTACTGTTCCAGGCTGTCACTTGATACATTCACTCGTTCCAGTGTTACTTGCACCCTGCACAGACATACACAGATATTTATACACTGAAACAGAGAGACAGGCAGGTTGAGGGACGCGGATGCTAACGGACAGACCTGAACTGACACAAAGGTAAACAGACATGAATAGGCAAAGTAAGGTAGAGATAAGTAAACAGACAGGCAAACAGATTTACAGATATGTAGACAGACACAGTAGACACCTACAGGTAGAGAGATACAGACAAAGAACGGATACAGATAGGTAGATTATAAAAAAACAAACACACAATAGCTAAATACAGAAACTCCTTAGACAATGAAACAGACACATATAAGCTTAAGTAGACAGACACAGTAATTGGACACAGGTAGACAGAAAAGGTTGGGTAAAGGGACAGGAAGGGTGAGTGGAAGAAAATTAGGTCTCCCTGCGACTTTATTATAGGCCTAGGGGACTGATATATGCCATAGTTACTCCCACCTGTCCCACCAGTTACTGTTGGGCCTCCCACTACCGTGCGTCACTTACTCGTTCCACTGTTGCTACACCTGAATGTGACTCGCTCCACTTGTTCACTTCACTGCTAATTGCACTGTTTACTTGCTCAGCTCACTCGCTGTACTGTTATTTACACCCTCCCGATACACCATTCACTTTTTCCACTGTTACTTACACCCGTCACTTCCTCCACCCACTCACTCCACTGTTAACAGGCCTACTGTACACCATAATATTGCATTCACTATTTGCACCATTCATGTGTATCATTGATTTTACTTGCACCCATTACTCGCCCTGCTTACTGCATTCTATCACCACTAACCTGCTCCATTCCACTGTTAACGTGCTATAATTACTACCATCATGTACTCAGTCCAGTGTGTGTTGATGAGGGATACCTTTCCGTGGTGGAACCGATATAGGACGGTGACTCTGCTGCCCGGCTATACAAACGTCCTTCAGTTATTTCGCTTCATTTACAGGGTGGATGGTCGACTACAGGAGGCGCCAGCATCAGCTTGTAATCCCCTGGGATCACATTCACAATAGGAATGGAGATGTAACAGCATCTTTCAGTTACCACCACTAGGCATACGGGTATATCCTTGCTCCACTTTCTACCATTTGTTACCAGCTCCACCTACTACCATAATTTCATCCCTCACTTACTTCCCCTATTTCCTCTCTCGTCTTACTGCCACTATTCACTTGCTCCACTCCCATTATTTCCTCATTCTACATACCACCACCATTCTTTTGCACCACTTGCAACCACTATTTCCTTGCTCCTCCTACTGTTATGTCGATGAACCACAAACTAATCTTATAAAATCGCTCCCCTTACTGCCACTATTTCCTCTTTCAGTTTACTATTATTATGTAGGCTACGGTACCACCTCCTGCCACCATTTACTCGTCCCATTTACTATAGCCAATTACTCGCTTCACATGGTACTACCATTCACTCGCTCCACTTCCTACAGCCATTTACTCACTCCAGTATATACTGGAGGTTTCTCTCCTCACACATTACCACGATTTCCTCGGTCCACGTACTACTAGCATTCACCCACTTCACTTACTACAGTCATACATTCTCTCTCCACTCACCCTTTTATGGTGATGATGTTTTATTCATTTTTTTTTTCCTAGCCTTTTGATTGGCCAGACGCTTTTATTCAACTTAAAAGAAACTTTGGATTGGAGGAATTAGAGACAGACCTACTTATTCCCAGCGGAACTAGCGATTATTTCCAAGATGAACAATATTATCTAGTGACAGAGCAACTAAAAAAAAAAAAAATGGATTGAAAGTGTTAACTAAAGTTGTATATAACCTCTAGGTTTAAAAACTTTAACCTGAAGCTGAATAAAAACGTCTGAAGATGCCTGTGGCTAAAGAAATACTAGTTATTAGAGACGCCATGAGAGTGAAGGGGTTAATTTCACCACTCCGATGACGAACTTTTCATTTTAATGCTACTACTACTGGATGACTTTATTCAACGACTGTGCTCAGCTATAGCAGTGCAAGGGTTAACTAGGATATATCCAACCCGTCGAATTCAAAAAGTTTACTGTAAACTGAATCATATTATCTTGAGATAACAGATAAAATATGAAAGTGTCATCGCAGTGTAACGATTACTCACTCACCGTTTAGCCACGCCGTGACCCACTTGAGATTAATTCAGTAGATTATGTCAATCTTAACTTAGTAAAATGATTTGACCTAGTTTTTCTTTTCTTTTTTTTTGGGGGGGGTATAATCTTGCTATCCCCTGGCAGTTTCATTCAGCTAAGGAGAGACTTTCAAGAAATGGAAAGTTTAGAGAAAGCCTTCATTGACCCTTTCACTTCAAGAGGTCTCTACAACATTGAACAGATTTATTTATTTTTTTATACAAAATGAAATGTAGAACTCCACAAAGTTGTTCTTTCAAATAAATAAGTACAGTAATCTCTAGATTATCTGGGCGACCAGTACCCGGACCATCCATTACCTGGATGCTGTGATCTGGCTGTTCCAAACCATTATTTGTAAATTTCTCCCCACTATCCGGACAATATACTTGCGTTCATTTCGAAAATTGGTCCTGCGGAAAATATTCGCCCAGACAAGTGAGAGTAGCCCAGTGGCGCCGCCATGTCTGGCTGGTCTGTTTACCCTACGTCGGCCAGAAAGCCCCGTCGCTCGCTCTCAGCTCATGTGCGTCATTTGTGTTGTAAGCAGCCCTTCCCATACCTTTTAAATGGCGGCACATGAGATAGCTTTCGTGGTGGTTCTCTATCTGCTTCAGGCCTTGCTATTCTTTGCATGCCTCTTCTTAGAGAGAGTGATGATGGCCACTTCATCAGGGAAAATAAAGAAGGTAGTGCTGACTCTTTAGACGCGAGTGATCCTGTGTATGACTGATGGGGGATGGTCGAATCGCGAGTGTTGACATTGATTTTTTTCTAGTACTGTACTGTACCATGATTTTATTCTATTTTGCAATGATTTTATTCCATTTTACCAATATGTTTTGTGTGCCCGCTGCATTTTTTTTTGTGTAGCAGTTTTTTTTTTTTTTTCGTGTTTTTTCATGTTACTGCAGGGTATGGCTTGCAGTGATGACTGCTTCTCAGCAGGTGATGGGTCTGCTCTATCATGGTAATTGCTTGGCTGTGGTTTATAGGTTTAATTGACCAGAGTAATATTAAACAACGGGAGCAGGTGCTGGACGATGTATTGTAGGGGCCTTTTACACTGGCTTTTAGAGTTAGGTTATGTACAAATGGGGGCCAAGAGGAGATGTCTACCATTCAGAGGGAGCCACTACCGGGATATGCCTTTGGTTCTATTACATCTCATAATCGTAGGATTACAGTAAATAAAACCTATAAATAAAAAAATAAAAAAATAAAAAAAGCCAAATTCAAGATACGCTCATTTCGAGAAGACCGGACATGATGCTTGAAAGGCTGGGGGTCACAGGCAGAAGGAAATGCAGACAGAGGAAGACAGAGTAGACCTGCTGGATTCAGTTACAGCTACGAATATCAGTTAACAGAAAATGGGAGAGAGTGTGCAGCCAGACAGGTGCCACAAGCCTGCAGTAATGGAGAAGGATTCATCCAGTGAGTTCGGTAGAAAAGAGACCGTTGAGATATCGATAGTTAAACGATAACGTTGTATCACGAATAAAACAGAAATTAGACAACGTCACATCAAGCCACTTTAATTCAGATGAACAAAATCGTCTGGGAATAGCATGAATAAAATTGTCACATTATCAACTACAGTATAGGACATCACATTCTGTCAGTATTAAAGACTTCAGTTCAAAGGGGGCAAACTTTTCTCTGCATCGCTTCCATGCGACCTCGAGCCATAGGAAGTAAAATTACGAACAACATTTTGCACCACGGAGAGCGGGGCGTTTGATGGACAAAAGACTAAAGCTGGCCTGTGTGTGTGTGTGTGTGTGTGTGTGTGTGTGTGTGTGTGTGTGTGTGTGTGTGTGCCAATTTTGTATTTTTGTTCCTTAGAGTCTCTCTCTCTCTCTCTCTCTCTCTCTCTCTCTCTCTCTCTCTGTAAGCCAGCAAGAATGGAGAGAGAGAGAGAGAGAGAGAGAGAGAGAGAGAGAGAGAGAGAGAGAGAGAGGGAGACGGTTAAAAGTGCAAATCTTAGTTCTGTCAGACGGGTTAAAATGAACTACTACAAAGTTGAGTTGTTGGCCTAAAGCGGATGAAGCAAAACTTGACTCGAAGGAATTAACGGGATTCTGAAGGAGAAAAGAAGAATGATGGAGCGAATGAGGAAGAGCCATAAGAAAATGAAAAATTGCGTAATTATGAGGAGGGGCTAGAGTAGACCTTGATAAAATAATATTAAAATCGAGTGCCGGTATGAGGAAGCATATGGTGATGTAATACCAGGTATTTTGAAGAAAATTAAAAGAAATTAAGAGGAAAAGAAGGAGGACGTGAGGGAAAAATAGGTAGGACAGTCGGTAAAGGAGAAAGAAACGAAGGGGATTAGACGGACACAAACTCCGTAGAGAGGGACAAAATATATTTGACGTGGAGGAATTTGTGAGAGTCAAATGAAGAACGATGCAGAAGAGGGAAAAAGGGTGGAGAAGAAAGAAAAACGCAAAGAAGGAGGAACGAGAGATGCAGAAAAAAAAAAAGGAAATCATGTAGCGTAAAAAGGATGGTGAAATATATGACGAGGAGGAATTTGTGGAATTTAATAAGAATGAAAAGACCGAGATAAAAGTGGAGGAAAAAAAAAGGAAGATGAGGGAATATGAGGCTGAGATTGAGGGAAACAACATTAGTAAATGAAAGAGAATGGACTTTCATGAGTTTAAAAAATGGAGAATTATTGGATGCAGGGGACTTATTGGGGTGTTTAAGAAGAGGTGGGCAGAAGAAGAAAAAGAGGAAAAGGAGGGTACGAGTACTCAGATGAAAGAAAGAGAAACAGTGAGAGAGAGAGAGAGAGAGAGAGAGAGAGAGAGAGAGAGAGAGAGAGAGAGAGAGAGAGAATTTGTGTTGCGGTGGAACTCATGGGTTTTTGAAGAAGGGGTGGAAAGAGGAAGGCAAAGAGGACACAAGAGGTAGAAGAAAAAGGAAAAAAAAAACAGGAAAAGAGTAACTGGGATAATGCCCGAGAAAGATTAAATTGGCGCACAATAACTAATACATCTGGGAAGGAGTTCATGAGAGTCTGAAATAGAATGGAAGGAACGAGGCAGGAGGAGCAAGGAGGTTGAATGTGAAAAAGAGAGGTAGAAGTAGAAAGAAGAAGTAGAAAGACGATATATTTGGACATTATTCATTGTCTATCTATCTATCTATATACCTAGGCTGCTTCCCCCAAGGAAAGGGAGGTAGCCGAGACAGGACGACACACTCTCCATTTACTCATCCATTCAAACACATTCATTCACATCTTAGCCCCAAAAGGGAGAACGGACAGATCTTCACCGCACCACACCGCACAAGGGTCAACTGCGCAATGCAACAGTGACATCCACAGCAGGGCCCGACAGCAGAACTGGTTTACCCCTGCCACATCATAACAGACCCATCCCCTTACCCGCACCTGACCTGACTAGCTGATCAGACCAAATGCGGGAAAATATCCCCTCAGGGCTGCATCATCACTTATTCATTCACAGTTTCTCTCCATTTATTTCTGTCACGTACAGCCACTCTTCCTTGCTCAAAAGACATCCCTCTCGCATCCAGCGCTCTCTTCACACTGTCCATCCATCCTATTCGTGGTCTTCCTCTCAGCCTTACACCTCTCACATCAGATCTAGTTATCTTTTTCACCAATCGCTCATTTTCCATTCTCTCCATATGCCCAAACCATCGCAACACCCTCTGCTCAACTCTACCAGCCATCTCCCGAACAACTCCAGTTCTCCTTCGCACTTCATCATTTCGCACCCGATCCATATGCGTCACTCCACACATACTCCTCAGACACCTCATCTCCATTACATTCAAACTTTTCCTCTCTGCTACACCCATATTCCATGTTTCAGCCCCATATAATGCAGTCGGTACCACAACACCCTCATACAGCCTTCTCTTTACATCCATTCTAAGCGAACGACATTTAAACACTTTTTTTTATTCCTCCCAGCACCTTTCCTACTTCATTTATTCTAAACTTCACTTCTGCATCTATTCTTCCATCCAGAGCAACATGCGACCCTAGATATTTAAAACAATCTACCTCCTCAAGCAACTCGCCATTCAAAACTATATTCATCCCCCTACCATCTATCAACCTCGTACACTTCATCACTTTACTCTTATTCTCATTTACTTTCAAATTCCTCATTTCACACACCCTTCCAAACTCCTCTACCAACTGTCTCAATCTCTCCCCTGAATCAGTCACCAGTGCAGTATCATCTGCAAACAGCAGCTGCTTCAGATTCCAATCCCCACCATCAACATTTACCAGACTCACACCACCTAAAACTCTTGCATTCACCTCCCTTACAACACCATCCATGTAAATATTAAACAACCAAGGCGACATCACACATCCCTGTCGCAGCCCCACTCTCACAGGAAACCAGTCACTCACAGCATTTCCCACTCTTACACATGCTCTACTATTTACATAAAAACTTTTCACCCCTTTTAGTAACCTACCATCAAGTCCATACGATCTTAGAACAGTCCACAAAGCCTCCCTATCAATTCTATCATATGCTTTCTCTAAATCCATAAATGCCCAAAACACATCCTTGCCTTTCGCTAAATACTTTTCACACACTTGTCTCACAGCAAACACCTGATCAACGCATCCCCTCCCTCTCCTAAAGTCACACTGCTCATCACTAATCACTCACTCTGTACCCTCTCTAACTCTCATAATTAACACTCTACCATACACCTTACCTACAACACTCAACAGACTTATACCCCTAAAGCTAGTACATTCATACTTATCACCCTTGCCTTTATACAACGGGACCACACAAGCACTTGCCCAGTCAATTGGCACCATACCTTTCTCAAAGCACACATTCAACAATCTTACTAACAAGTCAACAATAGTCACTCCACCACCCTTCAGGCATTCCACAGCACACCCATCCATACCTGCAACTTTCCCTGTTTTCATCTCCTTTACTGCCTTCTCCACTTCCTCCTTCGTGATCAAAGAATCATTTAACTCTCTCAACACATTTATTCCTTGCACCCTTCCATCCGCCACAATCTCAGCCACTCTTTCCTCCTCTACATTTAACAATCTTTCAAAATACTCTGCCCATCTCTTCCTTACTGCATCCATCTCAATTAACATCCTTCCATCCTCTGCTTTTACTCGTTCTTCCTTCCCAGACTCTCCCTTTCGCACCCTTTTCACCTCCTTCCAAAACATTTTCTTATTCTGTTGAAAATTCTCTGTCAGCCGCCTACCCCACCTCTCATCTGCTGCCACTTTAGCATCACGCACAGCCCTTCTAGCTCTATTCCTCTTTTCCTTATACCTTTCATATGACATCTCATCCTTCCTCTGCAGCCACACTTCATATGCACGTCTCTTCTCAGCCACAGCCATACTTACTTCCTCGCACCACCATTCACTTCCTTTTCTTACACCACCACCCACACGTCTCACACCACACACCTTTTCTGCATGCCCCACCACAGCACTCTTAAACAACTGCCATTCCTCCTCCACGCTGCCATTTTCCCGATTTTTCACTGCGTTCCACTCATCTTTCAATTTCTCCTGATACTCTATCTTTTTCTCTCTTTTATCCAACTCACTCACTTTCAAAACCTCCCTGCCACACCTAACCCTCCTAGCTCTCACCCATCTCTTACCTACTCTTAACTTTCTCTCCACCAGGTAGTGGTCAGACATACCTCCACCCTCCCCTCTCAGAACTCTGACATCCAACAATCTTCCTATTACATTCCTAGACACAACCACATAGTCCATCAAAGCTCTATCAACAACCCTTCCACCCTCCTGTCTCACCCATGTATACTTATAAATATCTTTCTTCTCAAACAGCGTATTCCCAATCACCATCTCTCGCTCAACACACATCGCTATCATTCGTTCCCCATTTTCATTTCTTCCAGGCACACCATGCATACCAACTACGCCTTCAACTGCTGCATTTCCCACTCTAGCATTCAGATCTCCCATCATTACCACATTCACATTCGCTCCAAAACTCTGCAGACACTCATCAACATCATTCCAGAAAGACTCCCTCTCTTGTTCATCCCTTTCACTACCAGGCCCATATGCACTCACAAACACCCACAACTCACGTTCAAATTTCGCTTTCACCCACATCAGTCTCGATGACACCTCCTTCCATTCAATCACACATTGCTGTACTTCCGGACTCACTAACAAGGCCACACCTTCTCTTGCCCTTCCTCTATCAACACCTGACAATCTTCCATTCACACTTCCAAACATAGATTCCCCCTTCCCTTTCATCTTCGTTTCACTCAAAGCTAACACATCCAACTTTCTTCACACAAACATTCTCCCAATCACCTCCCTTTTAGCCTCAATCGTACTACATCCACGCACATTCATAGACCCAATCTTCAGGGTACGGGGATAACTCCATCCCCCATCCCTTACTCTGGCCTGTCTCTTTTTAGGAACTAAAAAACAGAGGAGGGGGTCCCTAGTCCCCTCACCCCGCCCCTTTTCGTCGCCTTTTACGACACGCAGGGAATACGGTGGCAGTATTCTTCCTAACACAACCTGGCCGCAGAGTAGTAGTACCACCCCATAGTGCGGCCAGGTTGTGTCCCCCCCGCCACAGGGGGATACTAAGGCACAGCAAACCCGTCCCCGGCGGTCATTTTAGTGCTGACGTGTAAACACAACAGGATATCTAGTCAAAGATATCACATATCAAATTTGGAGTGAATCGAGTGAAAAATGACGATTTCATGCCCCTTTTAAATTTTGGCCCGGCCCACCTGACATTGATCTCCCTACCGCTAACGGGGGAGGGGGGGTGACCCACCTGATGTAATGAGGCTTGTCATGGAATGCAGATTTGGAAGATTCACTTTTATGTTTTGGTTTCATGTCAACATGACGAATTTTAATGGAGTTATGCAAAAAAAGTTTTTTTTTTTTTTTTTTTTTTTTTTTTGGCCTGCAGCCTGGGCCTTCGCCGAGTTTGGCCCGAAATTTGATCGGGTGATCAGAAGAGTCAAAATCGCACAAGTAGTTTTCGCGTAAAATTGTTAACAGACGGAAAGTCAAAGGAACAAACAAACCGAGTGAGTACAATACCCGTCCGCGAATCCCTCCGATGGGTAAATATAGATAAATGTATGACAGATGAATTCAAGGGATCTTGAAGAAAAAGAACGAGGCAGAAGACGGGAAAGAGATCGACAAAGAGGAAAAGCGAAGTAGTAGCAGACTGATAAAAGACCAATCGTGAAGTACTGAATAAAGAAGTAGAGGGAAGGGAGCTAAAGATAAGTAGAAGAGGAAAAGCGAAGCAGAAGAGAGAAAAAGAGGTACTGGGTAGTACTGAAGAAAGGAAAGGGCTAAAGCTCGATAAGAGTACATAATAAAATAAAAAAATGAAAAAGAAAATGCGAAATAGGCTTTTGTGAAGCCGGGGATTTCACTGGATTATGAAACAGAGACTAAATTAAGAGATTGAAGCTGAGGAAAAAGGGGTAAATAAGAGGCAAAAGAATAGATGAGAGAGAGAGAGAGAGAGAGAGAGAGAGAGAGAGAGAGAGTAGAGCTTAATCACTGGAAAAAGATGGAGAAATACATGACGGGGGGGAATTCCTTGGATTTTTAAAGAGGAGGAGGAGGAGTGGAAGGAGGAAAAGGGGGATGTGCCACATAAATTAGGAGTAAGAGTTTGAGTTTGACAGACACTGAAAAAGAAAGTATAATAATAATAATAATGAAAAGATAAGGACACAAACAGGGAAATTTGGGAATAAAAAAAATACTGGCAACACGTAACAATAGTGAGGGGAAAAAAATTCCTTGCGAACAGAGATGAAACACTTAATCAGAAACTATAAATATGAGAAACAAGAATTAAAATAAGATAAAGATACTAAAGAGAAAAGAAGAAGAGATAAGGAAAGATGCTAGCTAAAAGATCAAGAATTTCGTCAGCATATAACTAGTTATATAGAATCATAGTGGCACATGGATCAACAAAAAGAAATTGCATGCGAATGGGGATGCAAAGTTGAAGTATGAAATAAGTAATAGATAAGGTAGAGAAGGAAATAATAATTACAAATTCAAGTTGTATAATTATTAAGGACGCAGCGATAGTGAAGATTCTCGGAAAAACAGGCAGATTTAAAGGAAAAAATAAACAGAAAAATATATGAAATAGAAAACTAGCTAAAACGAAGAAATATAGATAAGTAAACAGAAAACAAATAAAACAAAAGGCTAATAAGTATGAGATATAGAATTTTGGCAGTACGTGCCAACCATAAGGCACAAGGGTAAAAAAAAAAAAAAAACAGGAAAAAAAAAAGATGTCCGCTAACGTGGAAGAGTAGACAGAAATTAAGAGTCAAGTTGAAAATAATAGGAAAACAGTGAATGCAGCAAAACATTACGAATAGTTAAAGGAAACGGAACAAGAGGCAGAGTACTGTATGGCTGGCAATAATACAAAAATACTATGCAATACAAACACATAGAAAAGACAAAGAAAAAATAAGGAAAAAGAAAAGTTAAAAGAATATTAACAATAACTGATAAAATTCTAGCAACATGTACAGAAGTTAGCTTTATAAAATGAGACTTGGCCGAAAAATATAGCAGAAAAAAAAGGTCTGTGTTGCAAAAGTGGGTGATAGGAACAAACTGCACGTCGGTGGAACACTGATCGTAAAAACTAAGCGGGATATATTGCGTGACACAGAAACGGAATGGCAAGGACGGAATGCCACATTAGCGGATTCACGGTCGGATGGACGGACCAGGTGACGGGTATGGAATACCAGGAACGACGCAATGGTGGACGAAATGCTACTTAACTGGGCAGAGAGAAAAGATAACAAACGCACGGAATGGTGTAACCAGATGAAGGATGGACGGACGGGGGGACAGGTATGGTTTATTAGCATTCAGAAGAGAATAGTCATAGCTCAGAGCAAATTCATATGGTATAGTACTGAACGAAATGGCGCGGTGTCGGACGAAATGTGATGGTTTTGGAAGTGATGCCACGGTGTCGGACGGAATGGCAAGGTACTGTAAGGAATGGCACGGCGTCAGACGGTGTTGGACGTGAGAACAGTGTATGCTATAGTTTGAAGTGCACCGAATTCCTTTAAATGGGAAGGGAAATGGGTGTGAATAGACTTAGAGAGAGAGAGAGAGAGAGAGAGAAGAAAGAGAGAGAGGGGGGGAGGGGGGAATGTCCGAAGTCTTCTTGTGCAACAGAATGAAGGTGAATTTAGAACAGGTAGACTGAAATGAATAGATTGAAAAAAGACGGCCATTCCGACACAAGATACAACAGTAAGATAGAGGAACTTTAACACAGTAGGCAGTTCGTAGGCAGATTTCATAGAAAGATACCGGTACACAGACATACAGACAGACCTGACCGGCACAGAAAGATAAAGACAGACAGAAAGGCACTCACAGTGAAAGAGATGAAAACTGGTGCAGAGAGACCGAGAGACAAAGACAAAGACAGAGACAGATATGCAGACAGACAGAGATAAAAACAGGGACAGACAGAAGAAGATAGACATAGACAGACATGCAGACAAACAGAAAAGAGAAGAAGACGGGGATAACAGGTAGACAGGTAGAGGAGATAACTCAGGGACAGATAGGTAGCTACATTTGAAAGACGTCTTTTTTCAGTCCTTTCACCCAGTTGGTCCTCCCCCACAACTTCTGGTGGAGTATTCAATGAAAACTGTTACTTACCTCTCCACCTCGAAATGTCTGTCCTCAGCTGAGTACGTTGTCTGGTGGTAGCGCGAATGAAATATAAAAGTCGGCACCAGTGTGATAGGGTTAACTCTGTGTCTGGGAATTACCTATTTTGAATTTAATTTCATTTGACTCAAACTATTTTTCAAAACCCAAGAGATACTTAGGACACCAAAAATGTTAAACACTATTACGATTAACTTTTTGGCCGAAAATCTGTTTTTAGTTTTTCTTTTTTTTTTTCTTTCCTATTTACGATGGATGACTTTATTTGAGGAAGGTGGTGGTCAGGTGGTAAGAGGATTTGTCTGTTGCTGGAATGGATGTGAGTTCGGTCACTGACAGGAGCAAAGAACGATTTGATTATTTAAAGTTTAGTAAACCAAGAATTACTTCCTGACCTTCCTCAAGAGCCGCTGACATGTTACACACACACACACACACACACACACACACACACACACACACACACCGTGGGCAAAAATCGTCTGGTCGCAGTGAGAATAAAATAATAAAAATTTCTAACGTCTTTGAGGGATTAGAACTGAGAACTCTGGACTGTGTGCGTGCCCACAGTTTCTGAAATTCAGTTAGGCTTACATAATATTTACGGGTATTACAGTTTAATATGTGGTTAACCTGCATGCTACGTTATAATGAACATTCAAGAGTAAGGCACAGAATACATTCATCCCTAACTCAAGAACACAGCTATTGCTTATTTAATTCTTGCCACCTTTGGACGATTTTACTCAACTTTGAAGACCTCTTTTGACGGATAGAAGTCGGCTGTGTTTAATCCCATTCGCCAAGAGCTGTCTCCCGTAGGCTGAATCATATAATCAGGAGATAGTAATAATTAAAAAAACAGCGCCGTCATCGTACTGGAGCGGTTAGCCTAATGCTTTACGCATATCATAAACTGTACGGGTTACTGGTATTTCAGGATATGGAATGGAATCTGTTCATTTAACTTCATCGCTATAATACTGTATTTTTGTCTTATTCCTACAAATAACAGACCGTTTTGTTCAGCTTAATGGTTTTCATACCCGAGCGAAAGCGGTTATTATATTTTACTGAGTGTGTGTGTGTGTGTGTGTGTGTGTGTGTGTGTGTGTGTGTTAACAAAATAGCATAAAGAATTTTTCATTCAGCTTCAATCAAACTTGGTGGAAGAGTTGAAGGACTATCAGTGAGGAATCTTATTACTTTTTACAACAATAGGTCAAACGTTAAACTTATAGGACTAGGTCAGGAGATGACCTAAGAAATGCAGTTTAACAGTCTTCATCCTATTTACGTCAAACTCAGAGGAATAGCACACGTTAAGACAAAAACGAAGGAAGCTGGCCTTGAGAACAATCAAAGGTCAAGATCACAGAGCAAGGCCAAATTAATACCCTTGTGTCTCTGCGCTAGCAAAATATCTACAACTCTTTTGAAATAAATTTGCACAAAACTTGGTGGAAATGTTAATAGTTTTTAAGACAAGTAGTTCTTAAGTCAAGGTTACACAGCAAGATATCTTAAACAGTTTTTATCCAATTTAAACCATACTTTATGGAAGGGTTCATGGTAAGACCAGAATAATGGATTCAGATTTTAAGAAGAGTCCGTTTAATGTCAATGTCACAGGGAAAGATCGGAGTTCAAGGTTACATAGCAAGGTCAGCTTAAGCAGTTTCGATCTGATTTAAACCAAGCTTTGTGGTAGGGTTCAAGAAAATAAGCAAGAATGAATTCGATTTCTGAGAGCATTTGGTAAAGGTGTGTCACAGGGCAAAAGTAAATATCTTACCCTCACAAAACCATATGGGCGCACCGGTATTGCGTTCTTAGAGTGCTTTGTTTGTTTGTGTGTGTGTGTGTGTGTGTGTGTTATGGAAATCTGCATCTTACATATGCACTTCTGATAGTTTATATAAGCAGAGCAATATCACATGGTGGAAGCATGGATAAGATACGATGGATGCCAATGAAGTTGTAGAGTGGTGGCTGAACAGGGAGCTGTTGACAGAAATATTAAAGGGCAATTCAAATCTTACAAGAACAGTCTCTTGAGAGTTCTCATCCAATGTCTGGATGCACAAGGGACCCTTCAAGACATAAGCTAACATGATGGTGCAATGAGGGTGTGGAAGCCGCAGTTTAGGAGAGGGGGAGACTTTTCTGGAAATGGAAAAAGAGTTGTAAGAGAGGGTAATAATTGGCTGCTAGGCGTAGGGATAGAAAGGATGTATATAGGGCAAAATCTGAGTCTCAGAGACGTTTTCTGGATAACGTAAATATCAGTGAATGGAAGAATAAGGTATTTTGCGTGGCAAATCAGATGATGGGGGAAAACAAAGCTGTCGTTGGTGAGCAGTGTGTGAAAAATGATGAGGGAAAAATGTAGCAGTGGACAGTGAGGATATTAAAGAATCCTGGAGAAAGCATTATAACCTGCTGCTGAATGAAGAGTTTGACAGGAACATGGATGGCCTGGAGTCAGCGGATCCAGTGTCTGGCCCTTGGCCTTTGATTGATGCTGCTAATGAGAGCAAAGCACTAGGCAGGTTCCAGTTGGGGAAGGCGGTGGGTGTCTGGGTTGACTGTAGAGCTGAAAGCATCAGGAGTTATATAGGCATGTGATTAGTTACTGATTTGAAAAATTTGATCATTTATCTAGAGGGGATGTCTACATGAGTCGCATTGCTTGAAATTATCTTTTTTTAATGGTCCCCATATATGGCAGCCATTTTTTTTCTCAATCACAAGAAAGTCACTAGAACTGTTGAATGCAGAATTTACTATTTTTTTCTTTGTTCTTAACTACTACTAATTTAAAAACAGATTATTTTTGTTGTTCTGCATGTACACCTTGCCTCCCCTCTTACCCTAAATACTCCTACAAAGGGTACCGCAGTTGATGGAGTGCTTTGCCCTCATTCATCTGGCCTCACCCAGCTACTCCTAAAATGGAATGCACTCATCTCCCACTCCATAGATCCCCCTGACTGAAGAGATTTAGCAGATCTGTGCTCACACACATTAACCTTTTCCTTTAATTTCACTCCCACTCATTCCTATCCTTCCTTTTCTACCAACTCCTTAACTCTCTTTCCCTTCCTCCTCTAGTTTCACTCCTTCTCACCTTCTCCGTTCCTGCTTTTCTCTATGTACTTTAATCGTTATCTTTGTGATATATATATATATATATATATATATATATATATATATATCATCATCATCATCAGCCGTTTGAGTGTCCACTGCAGGACCGGCCTATCTATCTATCTATCTATTGCCAGACGCCTCAATCCCGTTTGGGGTGGCCACAAACAAATCGCCTCCAAGTCGCCCTGTCCCCCGCCATTTCACTACTCTGCTCCCAACTCACACCCCCCTCTCTCATATACCTCTCCACCCCATCCCTCCATCTCATCCTCGGCCTATCCTGACCGAAATGGGGACGATACTGCGAATGTATCTCTACCAACTGGCTTAGGCTATCTGGTAGAGATTGTATGTAGGGTGAGAAGTGCTTGTAAGTGTAATTGTTGTGCTGGAGTGGCTTTGGATGTGTGTGTCGTCTGTGAACAAGTGTGATCGGCCCCTTGCAAGCCGACTGGGTGCAAGCATACTTTATAGTATGCGACACTGGTTCAACCACAGCACCCCTTATGTCCGCCAAGCAGTACGTGGCCAGAATAACGCTCCCAAAGTTTATTACCCTGGTGGGGCGTGAACCCTCGTTCTTCAGTGTACGAAAACGCACACTTTGCCACTGTACTATATATATATATATATATATATATATATATATATATATATATATATATATATATATATATATATATATATATATATATATATATATATATATATATATATATAATAACAGAACAGAGAAAGGAAAAAACAAATCAATGAAAAAAATAATCCATACACCAGATTACAGGTGTCGTCCAGTCATAACAAATCTGTAACAATTGGACTTGAACAGCCATAGGTTGAAGTTTAATGGGAAATCACTCTCGGCAAGCAAGTTCCAAAGAGATGCAGTTCGGGGAATAAAAGAATTTTGATAGGCAGAAGTTCTGAAATATGGCAGTGAGACAGTCTAGTCATGGGCGCTACCAGATGCCAGTGTAGCACAGGGGAAGGCGTGGAGAGGTGGCACAATGGATGCAACTTCGCCTGAGCATTTGCCATAAAAGTCTCTGTAAAATAATGCAATGGAGGCAACATTCCTTCTTACTTGCAGGGAAGGTAGTTCATTTCAAACTGCAGGGTTATTAAGAATTCTAGTAGCTTTGTTCTGAATTTTGTCCAGTTGTGTAAGTTCAATTCCTCCACATCCATTCCACAAGGGTGAGCAATATTTGAGCTGAGACCACACATGACTTGTAAATTATAGCTAACTGCCCATCAGTGAAGAAGACACAGATCCTGCAGATCAACCCAACTTTCTTTGAGGCGGTTTTAGCAAGAGATCTAACGTTAGAGGCCCAGCTGTGGGCACTGTTAAGTGAAACACTGAGAATTTCAATACTTTTAGAGATAGTGGCACTGAAGGTTATAATTATGCGATTTTTCTAAACGTTGACGGTGGATTGTGCAGTACCGTAACCATTAGACATATGAGAGCAAAACATAAATTTTCTGGTGTGTAAAGTTACTCTTAAAATCTATTAGACCAAAATTTACTTTGGTGCATTTTTTCTTTCTCTCTATACACGAGGGTTAACAATTTTATTTTTGACTTTTTTTGACGGTCGATATTGCGGTAACCGTAAGTCATGAGAGTGAAACACTTTTTTAGGTGTATAAATTCAAACTTTGAAACCTGGAAGAAAAGAATTTACCTTGGTGAAAATTAAAAAAAAAAAAAAAATCGCACCTATTTTGCGGATCTGAGGATAGAGGGGCTTAGAGATTTGCGGTCTTTAGGGGTTAAGGATTACCCGGTATCTTTGTAAAAATTGTGTTGTTTTGTCGGGATGACAAAAGGACTAGGGAGAGGTTAGTGTTAAGAAACAGGAGTGCTAGCTGGGTGGTATTGGAATATTCCCGATGGTTCGCGCCTTTTCAGTTACTAGCCAGAGATGCCAGATAGGTATTTTGTAAAGTTATGCATTAATTTAATGTTTATTCTATAATATTTTATTTTAGCAATTGTTAAAATATGTAATATTCTATTTCATTTCAATTTATATGATGAGGCACTTACAGTGCTACGTAATGTAGGAAAACTCTGGAAGATTTTAGATGTCTCTAACTTTGAACTCCTGGTGCTCGGAATGCGTCCTAGAACAATCTACTAACAAGGAAGGTTATAAAAGAATGGAGGAGAGAATGGACGAGTTTCAGTCAGTCTTAGCTATGGCCTTGTGATGTTAGTGTAGCTCTGGAGTTGTGAAGCAGACCGTGTATAAATTTGGAAAATAAAAACAATGAACGTGAGAAGCCTGTGTTATTACGACGCCTGAGTTGATCTTGTGTACACTCGATCAAAAAAGTATCGGTGCACAGGGGGTGCGATGCCTACCGAAAAGGTTCGAACAACTGCTGACATTACCAACGTCTCATTGTGTATCATCGGTGTCTGTCTATATAAACATTACATTTGCTATATGTTTGCAAGAGGATATTGCTAGTTGGCGATATATAACACCTTCCGATATCAGGGCTACCAACGTGTGGTAGGTCGGATACTAATATTTCAGTGACCTTCGTTCTGTGGTCCCTAATGTTTCACGCATGTTGTGCACCGATACTTGTGTGACCGAGTGTACACTGAAAGGCTGACCCTAAGAAGAACGATCCACTGGGAGACGTCCTTCCTATACTGAACTACTGTTGTTGGAGCCTGTTGTAGTGTGGGACGAGGACGTAACAGTATATGAGATTAGTTTTAGAGTACAGGTGATGTGTATTTGGTAGCAATTCTCCATGAAAGATAATAAAGTAGATTACAAAATGTTAACTGTAAAATGATGTAGGCATGGAAAAGAGTAAACACAAGAGATGAAAATGGAGTGCAAAAAATAACATTTGGGATGAGAGGAGATTCAGAGTTTTATGCCCATTACTACACTATAGACTCTAACAGAAAAATGTTTGCAGCTGGTGGAATGTAGCAATGGCTATAGAACATTATCTCCTCTCATCCAAAATGCCTCCATGCTTCTGTGCTTTTCTCATCTCCTGTGGCTGGACATCTTCTATTCTAACAGCTAACCATTACAAGGAACTTTTTTTGTCCAAATAAAATTAGTTATTATAGTCAGGGTCATCCCTATAATGAACACCTTCAAAAATAACATTAACCTGTTGTTCTTTACCTTCTGCCTCTTCACAGAATGGTCATCAAATACATCAACGAACTGAGTAAGTTAATATCTGTTAAGAAAATGACTTTTATTTGGGTTTCGAAGGAAACCTACAGAGGAAAACGTACAACACATATTTATTTCGTTATTTTTTTAGTAAAACTACTACACCTCAATTTTAATGGTCACTCGCAACCTAAGAAACTATCTGTTAAGCAAACGATCTCTCTCTCTCTCTCTCTCTCTCTCTCTCTCTCTCTCTCTCTCTCTGCAACAAACACACAAAACCTAATCTGATATAACACCTCCACGACCACAAACCTTTTATGACATAAGTACCTGCGGCATCCCATTCAGAGAGAGAGAGAGAGAGAGAGAGAGAGAGAGAGAGAGAGAGAGAGAGAGAGAGAGAGAGAGAGAGAGAGAGAGAGATGTAATTGAGAAGCAGTGAGGTGCAAAAATTAAAGCTGGTAATGAGAGATTCAATGAAGAGAGAGGAGAATACCTGGACATGGATAAGAACTGATTAGAGAGAGAGAGAGAGACAGACAGACAGACAGACAGACAGACAGACAGAGACAGACAGACAGACAGACAGACAGACAGACAGACAGAGACCGATTCATTGTTCGAGCGATCGATTACAAGGTCGATTGACAGATATATAGACAGACACAGGCAGTTGTGTAGGTTCTTTGGTGGGTGGGTAGATAGGTAAGTAAGAAGGTAGGCAGATAAGCTGATACATAGATACGCCCTTGTCCAGTAGGTGAGATGGACCTGCAGGCGAAATAATAAGTGGGAGGGAAGGGAGGAAGGAATAAGAAACAGACAGAGCGAGACGTATGATAATTACGAGAGAGAGAGAGAGAGAGAGAGAGAGAGAGAGAGAGAGAGTAGATCACAGAAGAGAGAAAAGAGAAGAGGAGAGGAGACCAGAAGAAATGAGAGGTAAAAGACAATGGGCTGAGGGAGAGGGTGAGAGTGAAGAGGGGAATGCTACAAGAGAAATAGCAAGGCAAAATGGTGGAGGCTGCAAACAAGATAAACACACACACACACACACACACACACACACACACACACAAACACACACACACAAGTGCCTCTGACTTAGTGTGAAATCTTTACTGGTAATTGATATGACAATTATCACGAGATAAATCTCTCGAATTACCAAGTAAAAATATATATTCTGAATTCAAGCTATAAAGTTATACAGCAGACTTAACCTAAGCAAGGTACGGTATAAAAACAAAAACACACACACACATATTATGTGCTAAATGAGAAAATAAGTTCAATGTAATGAATCCAAAAACGATATCCATTAATCAAGGAAATATAAAATACTTTAATACTTATTCAGCGCTTTAAAAAGGAAATCCGTTACTTGGCTGGAAAAAGAAAAAATAAATAAACAAAAAGAAAAAAAAGACAAGAGCAACTGTCCCGCTCTTAAAAAATAATAAGTAAATAATCACAACGAAAAATATAGCTAAAGAAAACATTCTCTGTTGTCCGCTTCAATAAATCTCTAATTAGTTATCTAGCACACGCGTGATATTCCGAAGTCGGGATTTTACCGCTATGCTACGAGAACATGAGTAACAATCTGTTCTTGCTATATACAGACGATTATGTTTAACTTACGAAGGACCTCTAAAGCTGGTTTACTCTTGACGGAACACTGCTTCCTCTCCAGATCGAATGTTTTGCTTTTACAAGAGAAGGTTAGTTAAATACTGCTTCTTGTAACGAAATATTAAGGAATTTGTCTTATTCTGCCATTAATAGCAGGTAATCGGATAAAGATAGGACACAAATCTCTTTCAGGTACAATCAGACTTACTACAGTAGTGATGGGATGTACTGTTTGCTGTATCTAACCATCCAGTCCAGTGACATCCTTAAGCTGAAAAACACAGCGTTGAGACAGCAAGAATATAGCATAATGTATTAGACGTACTGGCTGAAGTGATTAGGCTCTTTAGCCCGAAGACGACATTATCATTTTATTATATATTATGTCAAACATTATTATGGCTTAGGCGAGACATTTCCAACTGAAAGGGTTATATATAACCTCCGTTAACCCCTTCATTGGTGCTGCAGAGGAACGCCGTCATGTGGTCCTACAGATATTACTAGGTAGCTCCATCGCCTGGTTATACAGGCATCTCCCAACTCCCTCCATTTCTCCTAAAAGGAGGATGGTGAGCTGCAGGAGGACAATTACTACTACTAAGCTTCTTCAGTACAAGACATCTCGCATAACCTGAATAAAATCATTTATAGAAAGGACGAATAGGATAATCGTGGAGCAGGAAATTTATGGCCGTGTGTGTGAGGTGGAGCCAGGATTCCGGGGGCTTGAATGGAAAGTGAATGAGTGTGGCCCATTAAATTAGGAGTGCTGTTGATGGCTGTCTTTCCTTCAGCTTGTCGCTTGGTCTCTGGAACCTACCTCGTCCCATCCATCGGTCGCAAGGTGTTATGATGATGATGATGAAGATCATCATCATCATCATCATCATCATCATATTAATAATAATGGTTTCAGCTGACATCTCCCGTTACTCTTAACACCACGAATTGTCGTACATTCTAATAGCTGTGACCTCATGAATATCTCTCTCTCTGCATGCATGCATGCCGGGGGCTATATAGCTGAGAGCACAGTTGGTTTTTCCTGGCTAAAATTTATGAAGATAATGGGGTACAGGTACAATTACTTCAACATGCATCTGAAAAAAATCCGTCTTTTTAATCTGAAACAGCCTATGAAGAGTTTGAAATTAATCTGAAGCGTTTCATAATGTGCTTATCTGATGTTTTTGCTTCAGTACAGTGTCTTCACGGGATAGCACAGGAAATGCACTACCCATTCAGAAATATTTGTCACACACACACACACACACACACACACACACACACACACACACACACACACACACACACACACACACACACACACACACACATTCTCTCTCTGTGTAAGGAAGCAAAACATGGTTACGGGATGTTTTGAGTGCAAATGAAATCATTACCAGTGGCAGCAAGTGCTTCACTTAGATTCCGGCATCTCAGATATACATATACTCTATACTTTTCACACGACATATATTACACACGAATTGTCAAAATGCGACACACATATGTACACGATCAACAAACGTATCTTTACCCAGCCATTCCATGGTTTCACAGTGAGGTTTGTTGCGGTTCACATTTTCTTTATAAGGCAAATAATTCACATGTTGTATAAATGCTTTATAACATACTGGAATTGCTACTAGACATAAATGAGAAGTGGTTGGAGAATGACTTCAGATTGTTCATCCACAGTTTTACAATGTAAAGACGTGTAGATATAAACATAGTTATGTGGCTGATTGTACAATAACTCAGGTGTGTGTGAACAGCTAGTAGTCGAGTGTAAGCTTGAGGTAACCGTTTTGTAAACAAAATGACCGAAGTTTAAGTAATTTGCAAATTAATGCGGTTAATTGGAAAGTGCACTGGAAAATTATGGAACTATGATATACGACATGTATTTACTTTCAGTAAAGGAATTTTATTTTCTGCGCATGAGTGGTAAGCCAGGGCGTAGTGAACTGCTGGTTTTGTGCTATAGCTATGTGTTGGAGCACAGCTTAATGGCAGGCATGGGTATTTGTAATAAACCCTTCTGTCCGGTGAAGTCTTTTTAAAGTTTAATCTTGGTAAGTCGACCAGAAATGCATCGTGCAGGATGGATAGAATGATATCCGAAATCATCAAAGTGCCATATAAAGTTCCAAGGAGATTAATCTACTATCATCTCAATAAGCATTTTATTACACCGTTTGTTTGAAAATGTCACAAGCATATAATATATGACATCCTTATGACAGTTTTACCAACGCGGGGGGGGGCGGGGGCGCAATAAACATTTTCCAGTAGCTATCATTCGTGCAAACTCTACACCGATGCTTGTGTCACGAGTCGGCTCGTGATATTAAATTTAGTGGGAAACCGCGAACTCTAGTAGAATCTCAGTGCTTATCGTTCAGTTAACCGCTCACCCGGTCGGGAGTGTTTTGAAGGCAATTTTTCAATGTCATAAATGATCGTCTTTGTGCAAGACATTAGCGCTTCCGCTGAGCGATTTGTTGTGGGCGTGTTTCGCTCATTCTAGCCGTTGGTAATGTGGCCACAACACTTCCCTCTTTCCCACGATTTGGTCAGTCAAGGTTTGTACGCCACGAAAGCAGGTTGGGCCCAGAGCGTAGCAGTGCCGCCGTTGTCCAGTTCCTGAATTTCCAAGTAGTGTGACTGGCGAGTGCAGTGTCCTTCCAGTAACGACGCCCAGTCATCCGCTTACTCCACTCTTTGACCAGTATTTCTTTTCGTTTTTTCCTAGGTTTAAGAGTTTAGCTTTTGAGTGAGCAAGTGAGTGCGATCTCCTTATTTGAATTCACTTTGAAATGTAACGTAAATTTATTCCTTTGTAATCAATAAATTTAACAGTTCTTTTTCTCGCTTAATGTAATGTAAACTCATGTTTTATTTTCCATATTAAGCTTATTTCCCTTATAGCTCCTAGCTCGCATAAACGCTTTGCTATTCATAACTGGTATTTAGGCCAGTCCTTTCGTATTAAGCTTAAGATCCGTTGTGCCATCTAGGAGTTAATGCATCAGCAAGAACCTGATTTCATTAATAGTATTAGTTATTGATTGTCAAGGGTGAAGTCACTTTCTCCAGAGGCTAATAGTACTAACAACAGCAACTGTGAGGAATTAGTCTCTGCTGTGTACTGTTGAGAAAGTTTATAAATGCTCGTTCTTAGAGAATCGGCGAAGCAAGCCACCATAAAGTAATCATTGCTTGATTTTTAGCAAGACAATTCATTGTCCTGTTCTCAGTATTACTGAATAGTATCTTTTAATATTGAAACATTTTAGGTATTTATTATTAAAGTCTATAGGTACTATCTTACTGGTGATTATTGATTCCTTTTTATTAATTTACATAATAGTTTCAACAGTCAATTGTTTGTTTAATTTTATTTCTTTACCAGTTTAATTAGATAAAACTGGTCACCATTAACCTGTGCCTATATTCTTTTTTCTTGATTATTGACATCTTTCTCTGAAAAAAATCACAGTCAGTACTGAGTTGCTAGTTATTTAGATTGAGCTAGCATCATGTCCACCAGCGTCTATGTACAGGAAGCCAAAGATATGGGTCTTACGGACCCAACTGAAATTAAGGAGTTTGTCCTCTCTCGGTTTAATTACGAACAGCAGCGCGAGAATGATGCTCGTGAAGAGCATCGAATTCAGCGTGAGGAACGCGAAAAGGAGCGCGAATACGAGCGAGAACAGCGCGAACACGAGCGAGAACAGCGCAAACACGAGCAGAAACAACGCGAACTCGAGTTAGAACAAGAGCGACAACAACGCAAATACGAGCAAAAACAACGCGAACTCGAGTTAGAACAAGAGCGACAACAACGTCAACACGAGTTAGAACAACACGAGAGAGAACGTCAACACGAGTTAGAACAACAAGACAGAGAACGAGAACATGAATGTGCTGAGCGAGAAGCACGCAAAAAACATGAACTTGAAGTGCTGAAGCTCAAGCGAGATTCCTTCGCTACAGACACATCTGGTGCAGCTGGTCCAAGCTCCACGAGCGTTCTCCCTGCACATGTTATGGCGACCCCACACATCAAGCTTCCCCCATACAAAGATGGCGAGCGAATCGAGCCATACATAGCTCGTTTTGAAGACATGGCTCAACTTTACCAGCTGGATGTTGCAGTGAAGCGGCTTCAGTTTCTTAGCCTGTTTGAGGGCCCTGCCCTCGATATTCTCCACAGAATTCGTGGAGACAATCTCACGTATGAGATGATGAAGGCCGCACTTGTCAAAGCGTACGGTCTCACAGTTGACAACGCCAAGAGTCAGTTCAGGAGGGCACGTTTACAGGATAAAGAGACTGCCGTTCAGTTTCTTGACCGGCTTACTGCTTACTTAGATGAGTGGATGGAGAAAGATGAAACTCCTTCCACGCGTGAGGGGATAATTGACCTTATGCTGCACATGCAGCTAGAAAAGTCGTAGCCTACTGAACTTATGGCTCAGTTTAAGATCTGCCAGGTAAGAGATGCCAGCCAAATGGTGAAGAAGGCTGACGCATTCTTTACTGCATACGGTTATCAAACTCGCAAGCAGTATACCTGGAATGGGAAACCTGATAAATCTGGGAAACTGTCTCAGACTGAACCCCAGCAACAAGGCCGTTCTCAGAATAATGGCCAAGGTCCAAAACCGCAGAAGAAGGACCAGGGGAAAAAACACTCAGAAACCTGAGTGGAAGTGGTACGATAAGCAGAACCCTAACCAGCAGAAGTACCGGTATTTCAAGCAGCATCAGGGCAAGGACAAACCACGTAACCCTCAGTCAGGACAATCGACTTTAGTGTATCGGAGGCAGGATGCAAATGCAGCCCATATGCCACAACAAGCGTACAGTGGTGCCAACCCCACTAGTTCAGGTACTTCCCCGCAGTTCACTAGTTCCCCAGTGACAGCAAACCCTCCTCCACAGGTGGTCAATGCTCCAGCTCCTCAGATGGTGAGCACGACCCCTCAGGTATCAAGTTCTCAGGGTACCACATTTGCTGCATCGTTTGTTCCGCAGTCTCACCAGTGACTGGCTGCTACCTCCTCAGACCCTTCCACCAATAACACTGTCTTTCTTGTTCAGCCAGGGTTTGTGGGAGGTGTTTCTGTAAATGTACTGAGAGATAATGGCTCCTCAGGATGCTCTGTCAAGCAAAGTTTAGTTTGGCCCGACAAGTACATGGGTAAGCAGATCCAAGTTAAACTTATTGATGGGTCAGTGAGATTGTTCCCTGAGGTATGTATCCAGCTGGTATCTCCTTTCTACACTGGCTTGACAGCTGCTGTTGTCATGCCAGATCCCTTGTTTGACCTCATTATCAGCATCATACTGGGCGTCAAAAACAGTTGTGCTGTAGATGTTGCTACTCAGACTTCGGCTGTTGCAGTAACACGAGCCATGGCCAAGGCTCCGAATCATGTCACCCTGTTGACCGTCACAATGCCGCAAGATTTGATTCATAGTCAAGACGTTGTCCAAGAACAACAGTCTGACCCGACACTTGCTTCAGTGCATAAGAAGCTGGAGGGTAAAGTGATTAAGTATTCACAGGGAGGTCAAGCCAGGTTCCTTCGCAAGTGAGGACGGGTATACCATGAGTCACAAACACCCCAGGGCGAGGTTCGACTGCAGTTTGTCGTTCCCGCAAAGTATCACTGGGCAGTGTTTGAACTGGGTCATTGTTCAGTCATGGGAGGTCACATGGGCCAAAAGAAAACCTCTGACCTCATCCATGCTGACTTTTTCTGGCCAGGAATGGGACAGGAAATAAAAAGGCTTGTGTGTTCCTGCGACGTGTGTCACCATACCACTGACCGGGTACATGTCCGTCCTGCGCCATTGAAACCAATGCCTGTAATCTCTGAACCGTTCGAGAGAGTAGCAGTTGACATTGTTGGGCCAATCTCTCCTAGGGCAAGTGATGGATCAAGGTATATCCTCTCTATTGATGATTTCAGCACACGGTGGCCTGAAGCCGTGGCCCTTAACCCCTAAAACGTGGGGCGTCGCGTTTGCGATGCTCGCCAAAAAGGACATAACGGCGGATCATCGCGTTTGCGATTCGAGTTAATTTTGAATAAACGCGGGCAAGGATGTTCCAGCTGGTATTGTCTATCAGTACCACCACCCTTTAGCTACAATTAGCATACTTTACCTTTGTACTACTGACCTCCGTTGTTGCCAAGTATCGCGTTTTTCCCCCCTCCCCCCCTACCACGGCCCGGCCAGCCTGGCTATGATACATGGCAGCGCTCTGACTGCTCAGAACTGTAAATCTGTGCTCTCCTCTCACAAGCAGTTTATGCTAATAGGAATCGCTTGTTTCCCCAGTTGTCACACTAGCTTTTTTTTGCACGGTTTGCCCCTGTTTAGCGTCAGTTTACCGCAGGCTTTCAAAGTGACATTACGGCAAGTTCTAGCTCTTCCGAGTCAGTGTGAGTGGCCGACAGGAATGAGAATAAAGTGACGGGCGTAAGGCAGAATAAAAAGCGCGCTGCGGTGATCTTTTGGGAAGTAATATGATTGAAAATAATGTAGTATACGTGTTTTTAGCTGTGACAAGGGAAATGTTTGTTCAGTGACGGGAAGACCGCCGCCGCGCTGCATGTCGGCCGTACGCTCCGTTGATTGTAGCCTTATTTTCAGTGCTTATAGTACAAATACGGATTCCAAACTACCTGTACGTTGTAGTATAAAGTGTACTGTGACAGACTGAGGCTGTGGTAGAGGAGAAACCGGGTTGCTGGAGGTGTGAAAGTGAAGAATTTGTTACCTAACTTTGCAAGTCTCCACAAGTCCTTGGGTAGTCCATGAAGGCTCAACACCTGTCTCAGGAGAAAGCTAAATGTAAGTACTATCTGCCTTAAAAAATATAGTGTTCTAGGGTTAATCTCTGATTTTTGGCAAATATTTTCCTACAGGTACTCAGACCGCGAGACAACCCCACCACTCGGGGGGGGGTCAGCTGTCCATTGGCCGCGTATTAGGGGTTAAGAATATAGAGGCCGTCACTGTTGCTGAGGCATTGATCGAAGTGTTTTGTCGCATAGGTATCCCCAAAGAGGTCTTAAGCGACCGGGGTTCGCAGTTCACCTCTGCAATGATGAACGAAGCATTCAGGTTGTTGTCCATCCGAGGCCTGCGAACTACGCCTTATCACCCAAGGGTATTGGGCTGTGTGAGAGGTTCAATGGGACTCTCAAGAAGATGTTAAAGCGCATGGCCGCCGAACAGCCAAAGGAATGGCCGCGGTTCATTGCTCCTCTTCTGTTTGCTGATCGAGAAGCCCCACAGCACTCCTTGAAGATCTCACCCTTTGAAATGGTGTATGGAAGGTCGATCCGTGGACCATTTCAAGTCCTTCGCGAGTTGTGGGACGATGAAGAACCTGACCCTGAAGTCAAGACTACCTACACCTACGTCCTTGATCTAGCTGACCGCCTCCAGTCGACGTGCGAGTTAGCTAAGGAAGAATTGATCAAGGCGCGCGAAGTTCAGAAAGCCTATTATGATAAGAAGGCAAAACTTCGGAAGTTTGGTCCAGGCGATAAGTGCTGGGTGTTACTCCCCACTGCCCAGAACAAGTTGTTGGTGCAGTGGAAGGGTCCATTTGATGTAGTAGAGCGCATTTCAGACCTCAACTACATAATTCAGATGGGGAATCTTCGCAAAAGGTTCCACATTAACATGTTGAAGGCTTATCATGAGTCAGACCCCAAGAAGACTGGCCTACGAATAGCTGATGATAGTGACCAGCCACTGGAAGAAACCGGGGCAGCCGCAGTGATCCCAGCTGATGACCATGATGACGAGCCGTTAACCGCTCAGTCCCGTCAGGAAGAGACTGTCGGAGATGTTTTACTTAACGCTGACTTAGCATTAGGTGATCAGAATGCCATAAGATCACTGCTCTGTCAGTATGCTGATGTCTTCTCTGACCAACCTAGACTTGCAAAGGTTGATTGTCACAAGATTGAGTTGACCAGCGTTACTCCCGTAAAGGTTAAGCCACATCCGATTCCCATGTGACTACTGGGCGCAGTAGACAATGAAATTGCTGACACGGAGATTGCAGGTATCATTGAAAAGTCCTCATCTCCTTATTGCAGTCCAATGGTAGTAGTTTGCAAGAAAGATGGTGGAGTCAGGATTTGTGGCACCACGTTGGAGGAGCACCTCAGACTCTTGGAAATTGTCTTCAGTAGACTCCAGAGTTTCAACATGACTGTGAAGCCTAGCAAATGTAAGATTGCTCACAGTGAGGTGGAGTTCCTCGGACATATTGTTGGCAACAACCACTGCAGGTGTCAGGGTGACAAGATCAGGAACGTTAGAGAAGCCCCGAGACCCGTGACCAAGAAACAGGTTAGGGGATTCCTTGGCCTAGTGGGGTATTATAGGAGTTTTATCCCCAACTTTCCTCTCATTGTCCAACCGTTGTATGAGGTGCTATGGAAATATGCTCCAAACACCATTGACTGGGGAGAAGCGCAAGAGAGATCTTTTATCACTCTTAAGAACATGTTGTGCAAGGAGCCTATCTTGCAGTTGCCTGATTCCAACAAACCTTTCATATTGCACACTGATGCTTCACAAGATGGAGTAGGTGCCGTATTGATGCAGGAATCGGAAGGTGGAATCTTCCCAGTGGCATACCACAGCCGTAAGCTAAAACCCGCCGAGAGGAATTACAGTACTGTTGAGAAGAAACTCTTGGCCGTGGTTGATGGTGTTAAAAAATATTATTATTATTTATACGGGGCACCATTCACTCTGGAAACTGATCATATGCCACTCACTAGTCTCAGCACGACCAAGACGGCTAATGCAAGACTGACATGCTGGACACTGTATTTACAGCAGTTTAACCTTGTTGTGAGGTACATCAAGGGAAGTGATAACGTAGGTGCAGACCTGATGTCTCTCCTGCTAACTGCTGACTAACACGGGCAACTGTAGTATGCTGGGTTCCGTAAGATGGGCGTCCTCAGAGATTTGAGTAATCCAAGGACCAGCCTGGTTCCCAGTTAAAAGTGTACCAGTAAGTCCTGACGTCTCGTCTGTTGGCCCTACAGGACACAGTATGTCCAGGGCCTGTATATACATGTACACTATAAGTTAAGGGGGAAGTTTGAGAACCCTGCAGAGACAGTCCGAGGCTGTGTATGAATTACCTTGTGGAACGTCTCGAGCTGTAGGCCTCTCTGAGGATTCCCAGAGAATGCACAATATCCACACTAGTGTTCACACCCACGGTGGGTGTCAAAACGTGACCTGCCCGAGATTGAGTATCGATTCTCAGCTTCCTGTATTAGTCGTAAGGGTAGAGTTAAGTTAACCAGCAAACTGCCCATTCTAAGAAATTTGAGCAATTCAAGAACCGGCATGTTTCCTGGTTAATAATGTTAGGTTAACTAGTAAACTGCCTGTTCTAAGAGAATTGAGCAATTCAAGAACTGGCACGTTTCCTAGTAAATAAGCGTTAACCAGTAAACTATACGGGTTCTAAACAATTTGTGAATTCAGGAATTACGTTTCCTGGTTAATAATGACATAAGTACTGATTGCTAGGCAGAGAGAGAGAGAAATAACAGTTTTGATGCTCCACCTTAATTCCTTTTGCAGATGCAGCTGGTGGGTGCAGCGTTGCCTTGCAGATCAGCTGGTCGTCCCTGTCACATGCTGCCGCCCCTTCTCTTCTGCCTCGTCGTCATTATTTACTATAAATTTGTATTACATGATTTTACACATATGTACAGTTACACCACAACTGTCACACCTACACCATGTATTACATACATCACGCTACATAACAATTAGTAGTTAATGTAAATGTAGCGAACTTTTCGCTCAGTTTGACCTGAGTACAGGATTTTTCACTGTCATCACAGAGTTTTTCCCTCAAGCTTGCTTCTATTAACGTAAATACGAGGTTTTTTCGCTCACTGGCGACTGTGACTTTCTCCTGTAGCAGGATAGCACACACACACCACAGTGTGAATCTTGTGTGATTGAGTAGGATTTATATGTATGTATATTGACATTTTTTTCCTGGAAAAAAATTTCAACTTTTGATGGGGCATAATGTCACGAGTCGGCTCGTGACATTAAATTTAGTGGGAAACCGCGAACTCTAGTAGAATCCCAGTGTTTATCGTTCAGTTAACCACTCACCCGGTCGGGAGTGTTTTTAAGGCAATTTTTCAATGTCATAAATGATCGTCTTTGTGCAAGACATTAGTGCTTCCGCTGAGCGATTTGTTGTGGGCGTGTTTCGCTCATTCTAGCCGTTGGTAATGTGGCCACAACACTTCCCTCTTTCCCACGATTTGGTCAGTCAAGGTTTGTACGCCACGAAAGCAGGTTGGGCCCAGGGCGTAGCAGTGCCGCCGTTGTCCAGTTCCTGAATTTCCACGTAGTATGACTGGCGAGTGCAGTGTCCTTCTAGTAACGACGCCCAGTCATCCGCTTACTCCACTCTTTGACCAGTATTTCTTTTCGTTTTTTCCTAGGTTTATGAGTTTAGCTTTTGAGTGAGCGAGTGAGTGCAATCTCTTTATTTGAATTCACTTTGAAATGTAACGTAAATTTATTCCTTTGTAATCAATAAATTTAACAGTTCTTTTTCTCGAGCTTAACCCCTACACCGCGGGCTTGTTTACCAATGACTTGCGTGTCCCGCGGGGTTATTTGGGCTCCGACAGACTCTCAAAAAATATTTGCCAATAATCAGTTATTAGTCCTAGAATAATAAAATTACATATGCTTATGGCACATACCTTCAGCTTTCTCCTGGAATGATTGTTGAGCCTTCGTCGGTTACCGTAGGACTTGTGGAGACCTCTGAAGTAGGGTAACGAAGTCTCCACTTTACACTTCCTGACAACCCGTAATATGATTACCACAGCCAGATACAAACACTATAAACACTATTCTACAATTTTCAAGTAGTTTAGGATCCATACTCAAAAAAAAAAAAAAACACTGTGAAAGCAATGGAAATTACGAGCGCGTCTGATCGTCGCACTGGCACTAGTTCGCTCTTGGTACTCTGTCATTTATTATTCATAAAACCCCTCACACTTTATATTTCTATTACTATATAACACTTATATATATCTACAGTCTTTATCCATAAGTTTCCTTCAGTAGTATTAGTTTATTGTCACTGTAGGGATTCAATTTCTTTCAGTAAAATACGTAGCATTCACTTTCTCGTCCTGTATACTGGCATTGAGAGTGAATGTCACTTTCATCTTCACTCTCATAACTCATAGCATTCAGACATGCTAGAGTGAAACTTTCACTTTCATTACTCCTAGGGTATATACTCGTATTCTTATAATACTACCCATTTACATTTCTATTTACGTTCTCTATTTTATTTACGTTATTTACATTTCTATTTTATTTACACTGTGTTATGCACTGTCACTTGAAATAACTTATAAAACTATTTTCCATTGTTCACGTATATTTACATTCATTCCTTTCACTTGCTGTTTACACATTATTTACACATTATTTACAATTCCACTTGCACTGTTTTACTCAATAGAAAGATCGTAGTCACTCTTTTATCAATTGTCAGCCCTTTACCTCTTTCCACACGAGGTTTAGTAGGGGGTAAAAGTCACAGGGCCATTTGCATGGGGGTGAAAAAAGGCCTTGAAGTCAGCAAGAAGAAACATACGTACCCTCGCTTCGGAAGATGAGAGTAAACTGATAACGGAGGGCCGGGGTGGAGGCCTGCTTAGGGGTTATTCAGAGTTACCAATATTAGTTCTTGAAACAGCTAAGTCTAGCACTGAAATGATTGGCAGGAAATCTAGACAATACTTTATAAATTTGGTAGTTCCAGGTGAATGTAAATATCACTTAGGCTTCTCCCTTCCCTCCTTACATGTATATTTATTACGAAAATAGATTAGAGGCCTACTTAGGAGATATATATTCAGAGCTACCAATGTTAGATCTTGAAACAGCTTTGTCTAGCACTGAAATGATTGGCAGGAAATCTAGACAATACATTATAAATTAGGTAGTTCCAGGTGAATGTAAATATCACTTAGGCTTCTCCCTTCCCTCCTTACATGTATATTTATTACGAAAATAGATTATACGGCATATTTCACGGGGAAAAAAACAGCGAAAATTAGCGAACGAGTGCACGTGAGGTGTTGTCAGGTGATAATTAGCCAATTCCAGGTGTATGGCACTCTCACTTACCTTATTTCTTTCTTGTATATATTATTTGGTATAAGAATAGGACATAGGGCTTATTTCAATGGATGAAATCAGTGAAAAATTTCAGGGAAGATTTATTTAGCATAGCACGGCCGGGCAGGCGAGAGGATAGGGTAATGGAGGGGGGGTAGGGAGAGGAGTCAAGAACGGGGAGAAATGGCTAAATTGTCAACAATGGATGGGAGTACAGATGAGATTAGGAGTGCTGACTAATGTTGGACATTGGCAGTACTGATAGATGATACAAGCCCCCACTTGGAAGCCCGGGTGAATTCAAAATAACACAGAATCACAAAAGTGACGCCCCGCGGTATGATCCCTTGCTCCCAAGCGTCACGAAAGTGACGCCCCGCGGTTAAGGGGTTAATGTAATGTAAACTCGTGTTTTATTTTCCATATTAAGCTTATTTCCCTTATAGGTCCTAGCTCGCATAAACGCTTTACTATTCATAACTGGTATTTAGGCCAGTCCTTTCGTATTAAGCTTAAAATCCGTTGTGCCATCTAAGAGTTAATGCATCAGCAAGAACCTGATATCATTAATAGTATTAGTTATTGATTGTCAAGGGTGAAGTCAATTTCTCCAGAGGCTAACATAACAGTACTAACAACAGCAATTGTGAGGAATTAGTCTCTGCTGTGTACTGTTCAGAAAGTTTATAAATTCTCGTTCTTAAAGAATCGACGAAGCAAGCCAGAATAAAGTAATCATTGCTTGATTTTTAGCAAGACAATTCATTGTCCTGTTCCCAGTATTATTGAATAGTATCTTTTAATATTGAAACATTTTAAAAACCCCGTGACAGCTTGTTTTATCAACTGCACATCCTGATGATATTATTCGCTTTAGGAAAGATCCCTCTTTTTGAAAGGGTTAATGAAATGGGCTATTTAACCCTACAATTCCGAATAATCTAAGCTGAGTAAAACTGAGGGTGGCATAATATATAATGAAATATTCATCATGGGAGTGAAGTGGTAAATTACAACCGTTGTGAGATACTGTAAATGAGAATATGGCCAGCACATTACTATGGTTATTGCCACGATCATGGTCCATGGAAATTAGGCTGTGAAATCACATTGTCGGAGAAGTAGCATCTGCAGATTATTCAGAAACTTGATAATAAAAAAGATTGGAGTGTTCTCACATGTCAGTGGGCACTGGGTCTCTTTTTAGTTGGGGAGCGGGGTGATGCAGGAGAGGAGAGAATTTTGAGTGGTGGAAGGTGGCGGTGATGAGGATGGTCAAAAGGATGACAATGATAATGCTCAAACCATGAATTTCCCGTGAGTGGTAAGAAATCTAATTGAGAGTCATGGAGGCAAACAGGGATGCCATGTATACATATATATATATATATATATATATAATCATCAGCCATTATAAGTCCACTGCTGAACAAAGGCCTACCCCAACCTTCTCCACGAAGCCCTTGACTGAGCCAATCGTTGCCACGTTTTCCCTGCAAATTTTTCTATCTCATCTCTCCACCTCCTATCTGGCCGCTTACAATCTCATGGCGTCCAGTTAGTCAGCCTCTTGCTCCATCGGTAATCCCTTATTCTTGCTGCATGGCTTGCCCAGCTCCATTTCTGTTCCTTTAATATCTTCGACTTTAGTCTGCTCTCTCACCCAAGTTGATCTTTTCCTATCTCTAAGATATTTCCAACATTTACCTTTCCATTGCTCTCTGAGAACGGATTAATATATTTTCCATCGGTTCTGTCAGTTTCCAGGTCTCAGAATCATTCGTCATAGCTGGAATTATACATTCGTTATATACTTTTCGTTTCATACAATCTGGTATGTTACCTTTTATAATGTCTCTATGTTGACCGAAAGCTTTCCATCCAATTGTAATGCGTCTTTTTATTTCGCTATCAAGATCTTTCGTTATTTTTAGCATTGGCCCCAAGTAATAATCGATTTCTTCAAGAATTTCTTCGCTTATTCTGGTGACGCCTTTTGGCGTTTGTTAATTAAACATTAGTTTCACTCCGGTTCATCTTTAGCCCTACTTTGAGACTTTTTTCTGTTCAGGTCATTTAACATTTCTTGCACTGTCTATGCTGTTTCTGAGATTAGGACACTGTCATCTGCAAATCTTAAATGGTTTAGTTTTTTTTTCTATATATAATTACTCCACTGTTCTCCTAGTCTAGCTTTCTTCAAATAATTTCTGGGCATGCTGTAAATAACTTTGGTGAAATTGCATCTCCCTGACGCACGCTCTTCTCAGTCTTAATTTTTTCCTAGTCCTTCTGTAATTTAACTGTAGCAGTTCCCTCTTTATATGATTTAGAGCAGTTTTATAATGTTCTCATTCACTCCTTGTTGTCGTAATAAATTTATAATTGCTATGCGTTCCACTGAGTCGAAAGCCTTTTCGTGATCAACAAAACCTAAGCACAGTAGTTTATTGTATTCTCTAGTTTTCTCAATTATATAGCTGATTCATTGTGTGTAAATGATCGGTAGTCGAATACCCGCTTCTGAATCCAGCCTGTTCACGAACTTGGTTTTTCTCCAAATTTTTTGATATTCTGTTCGTAAGGACTTCAGTGAAGAGTTTGTAAATGACTAATAATAAGCTAATAGGTCAGTAGTTACTAAGATCTTTTGAGTCACCTTTTTTGTTAGGTAAATTAACTATTGTATTACACCATGTTTTGGGAATTTTCTTCTTCTTTATACATTGAGTAAATAAGTGAGCAAGCCTGTTTTGTACTTCTACTCTGCACCCAGCAGTAAATCTGCTACTCTTCCATCTTCTCCCGGAGCCTTCCCTCTTTTCATATTTTTAAGAAAAATATTTACTTCGTCGGTGTTACCTCTGGTATTTCATTTGTGTCAACTGAAAAGTTAGCTATTAGTACTACTAACTTTGATGCATACAATTCTTTGTGAATTCTTCAACTCTCTTCACCATCTTATCTCTGCATTTAATGACTTCACCGTTTTTGTTTTTTTCTTTTTTTCTCTTTCTTCTTTCATGTCTTTGTCTCTTGTTGATAAGCTTACCTAATTTTCCTCGTTCTAGTTCATCTTCCTTTTTTACTTTCCTTTCCTTTCTTACTTTCTTTTTTTTCATAATCTCGAGTCTCTTCTCTGAATACTTCTTGACTTTGGTTGTATTAGGTTTTCGTACTACCTCCGCTGATTCTCGTAACACTTGATAGTCTGTCATTCAGCTCATTCAGCATTACTAAGAGCCTGAAATCTGTTCCTTATTGCCAACTGAAAGGCTGCTTTGTTTTCCTTTGCTTTCATTGGGCATATCTTTTTATCTTTAATCATCTTCTTTCTTACGCGTCTGAAACTGAATCTGGCTGTGCAACCCACCATTCTGTGGTCATTTCCTATTTTTACTTTGATAATAACTGTGACATTTGTGATCGATCACAAATCTATCTACCTCTCTATCTATATAT
>NC_137005.1:29667447-29902941 GCF_032717465.1 Coenobita brevimanus
AGAAAAAAGGAGGTCCAAGGAACATCCATGAAAAAATTATGAAATCCCTCCCAGTCTGCCCCGTCGTAGTGCCGTGTCACCACGACAGGTTCAGAGCAGGAGGGTGTGGTAGGTGTTAAAGTGGTGGCTTGAATCACACAATGATCCGAGGATCCGACGGGGGACTTCACTTCGACATTATAATTATCTGAATTGGTCTTTAGAAACCAGTCCAGTAGGTGGGGATTTTGATCGGGGTTGTCTGGTACATGGGTGAGTTGACTGACTAACTGGGTGAGATTAAATGAGTCTGCAAATAGCTCACATTCAAAACCAGATTCATCAGTTCTGGCTGAATAAGTGAGCCATTCAATATTATGGACATTAAAATCACCCAGCATAGTAATTTCTGATGCAGTATTAATGTTGAGGACACTTAGTTGTGAAGACAGAGAGTCAAATAAACTTGGCTCTGAAGGGGCATTAGGGGAACGATAAACACAACAGAAATACTTAATTTTACCAAAAGAATTTCATTTGTATATGGAATAGTCGAAATAAGGACAATTAAATTTAGTAATCTCTTCCAGGGCAATTTCTGATTTACCAAGGCAACATACACCTCCTTTGGATCTGAAATTTTGAGTCAAGTTATAACCAGGAAAATTAAATTTAGCTAAATCAGAGGCGGAGCTTACTTGTGTCTCTGTCAGAAATAGCAGATCAGGGGATTCAAATTGGAAGATATTTTGAACTGAGTTGATGATGGAGTGAAGTCCCCTAATATTGCAAAAGGCAATTTTACTGCACTGACAAGCAGATTTAGGGCGCCGCAACACTGGAGGTGGCACAGTCGCTTGATGACGACCGGGAGGGCCCTGTGCAGACGACACAGCCCTGTCGGTGGTGGTCACCCGGGAAACCACTGCTCTAATTCCCTGCATAGCAGCAGCCATGGTTCTTTTCATGGGGGGGGGGGGAGAGCAGGGATGTGTTGTGAAATGTGTATATGTAATGGTAAGATTGGTGTTTTATGGAGAGAGGATAGCTGGTTTAAGGCAATGTGATATAATGTGGATGTGTATGTTGTGTAAAGAGGGCAGCCTGATGCCCTCTGATGTTTGAGGCAAAAAGATATGTAACCAGCTACCAAGGCCTAAGAGAGAAAATGGAATCCAGGCTATTCCCTGAGTCTCCCGTTACCTTGACGGTAGTACTTCCCTGGGTGGGGCTGCCTACCCCTACTACTCATATCTATCTGTCTATCCATATATATATATATATATATATATATATATATATATATATATATTGGGTGTCCCGGGTGTAAAGGGGACAATTTTGGGAAATGATAGATGAGGGAATTTTTAGCAAATAATGTTATATGAACATCTGTCTAAATCTCAGCCGCTTCGGATCTATAATCATAGATGACCCTATGGGCTAAAATGATCTTCCTTATAATCCGGCGATAATGTCGTTAGCACCTGCAGTTCCATAGCAACTGTCTTTCGGACACATACTGATTTAACATTTTTTGTTTAGAATTCCCTCGTCTACCATTTCTCGAAGTTATGCCCTCCGCTCTCGGAACACCCTGTATATACGAGTATATATATCTAGAGAGAGAGAGAGAGAGAGGCCAAACATACATACATTCTTTCATTTTTATAGGTGCCATTCCCGTCCACTCGTGAATTTTAATATCAGTTCTTTGCCACTGTTATAATTTGTTTAAGTATCATAAAGTGCATGATAATATTGATTAATTTGCCATGTGCAGAAAAGAGATACTATTGAATCTCAGAAGCTTCTGAGAATATTGTCCTGAGTCGTATTCTTTTTTGCATAGGAGACTTGTACCATCGCCCCTTCATCAACGATTTATATTGTCTATATTTTCTTCGTTTTACCTTGGCCTAAAATTGCCATATTTCCACCTTGAATAATGAACTGAAGGAGATAAACGCTACAGTATGGTGCAAGTTAAGAATTCTTATGAAACGTATGTAGAGTGGTATTTTTTCTTTATGTTGCCACTGAAATTCGGAAAATATGCTGCAAAAGGAAAAATATATATATCTCCGCCAAGTTAAGGAGAATGAGCTACAGTACACCTCAATATCCTTTTGTCTTTTAGTAACACCAACATTGTCGATATTAAAAGATATATAACATACAAGATAATATTCCGATTACGCCTTGTTGTTTTTGTTTGTTACCGACCGTCAGTTTTCATACGTAAAGAGAGACTTTTCGAAATTGAAGGGTAAGGTAAAGCCTTCATTAACTCCCCCTCACCACATCATTTAGGGTTTTCTCCTAGGCTGAATAACATCGTTTGAAGGGAGAAGAAGCTGGGGAGCATTAAGAACAATATTATAAGCAGAATAAAAAAATTCGGAGTATCTCTTCCATGTCTAGTTATTTCCCATATTAAAAATTCACATTCTTGCCAGTGTTATTGATATCTCTTTAACATCGACACAACTTGCATGAAAAAACGTAGAAGAGGATATTGCGGTAAACTGCGCAAGATATATCCCTAAGAAAGAGATGTTACGAATCTATATTGCCACTTTGAGTACAACTCTAAAATTCTTTATCAAAAGAACATGCTCCAAATTCAGACTTGTAGGTTCGTTTCACATACCAGGCAATGTGTATGGAAGAGTGGTTACTGAAACAGTAATGCAACGTACAAAACTAGCTATTAGGGAGGAGGAGAGAGGTTTTAGGTGTGGCTGAGTGTGTGTGGATCTGCTTATGAGAAATGTGTGTTAGAAACATGCAAGATAAAGAAATGTGTGTGAAAACAATACAGTGTAAAGAAATGTATCTGAAAATGATACAGTATAAAGAAGAGAGGATATCATTATGTAGCTTTCATGAATCTGAAGGAGGCATAAGAGACAAGAGTAGGTCGAAATGGGGAATTGTTTCGAGGAAATGCATTGCTATATATTTTCTGGAGATGGATACAGCAACAGGTGGAACGCAGGGACCTGAAGTAAGAGATGGGATAAGAGATGTGACAAACGTATTGTGGGCATTGGGAGGTGTGTGGACGGAAATATCAGTGTGGGCTTATACGAATTTAGGTACAGTATGCATGAAGGCAGAGCGATACCAACATTGCTGTATGGATGCGAGACGTTTGTCTCACTTGAAGGTGGAAGTTAGATGGCCAAGATCTGAATGTGGGGTGAGATCGTTTGACTGGGTGACCTATGATACTGTAGGAGATGTAAAGGGTAGACCATCGTGTGTTAAAGTTGTACGGCCAGATGAAGAGAATGGATGGTGACAGATTGATAAATATAAGTGTAAACATCAAAGAAGTGAAAGAAATGAAGAGACGGTGGAGACCAAAGAAAATGTTAAAGGATAATGTGAATGAAATTTGAGTCATCGAGGTCTGAACATCCATGAGAATAAAGAGCGCGTAAGAAATACTGTACACTTATATTGAAATGAAGTGGCTTATCGGTGGGGGGGGGGGAATGCCTCGCCATAACTACTGTAGTCTGGTCTGTAGCAAGCCAGCACTGACGCGAAGGGGTACCCAAACAATCACCGTGATCAATGATGTTGCTTTCTCTTGTATTCTAGCGATACTTCCTTGGGGCAGGTAACAGCGAGCAAGTATAAAATACAACAGTCACCGCCAACACTACTCTACGCAATTATAATGGAATGGGCAGGATAGAGGAACAGGAAAGGAAACCACAATTTTAGGAGAACCTGGTATCACTACGTCTCACTTCAATTTCTATCTGTCTATAGTCAGACGCCATAATCCCTTAAGGGAAGGCAGTTTGACTTTAATTAGTTGTTTTATGAGGAAGGGCACTAACCCCCTCCAACCCACTTGTTGACACGTAGGGAACACAAGTGGTTTGGTTATATGGTTACTATCCAGCGCTGTATTTTGTTTCCTGACTTACAGAAAATTTTTGGCTTGTCACTCATTGTAAAGCCACTTGAAAAGGAGAGAAGATTACGTAATAAAAAGAGACAAAAGAGATGGGAGAAATTGGAAGAGATAAGGGAAGTCACAGAAAAAGAATGATAAAGCTGAAATAAGAAGTAGGCAGCACTAAATCAAGTGAGAGGATGATGGTCACCACCACCCATTACCAAATTTACTGGGCTATATTGTTGAACTGGAGGACATATTTCTCTGCTCTTAGATCTATCTATCTATCTATTGCCAGACGCCTTCCTCCCGCACGGCGTGGCCACAAACAAATCGCCTCCACGTCGCCCTTTCCCCCGCCATTTCACTGCCTTGCTCCCAACTCACACACACCCCTCTCTCATATACCTCTCCACTTCATCCCTTTATCTCATCCTCGGCCTCCCCCTCCCTCTACCCCCCTCCACCTTAATCACATACACTCTCCTCGTCAGTCTTTCACCCTCCATCCTCTCCACATGGCCAAACCACCTCAGTGTGTTCCTCCTAACGCTTCCTATCACATCCACATCCACACCACAACGCTCCTTTATATCCTCATTTGTCAGCCTGTCTCTCCATGTGACTCCACAGGCTCCTCTTAAATAACTCATTTCCACTGCTCTCACTCTTGACTTGTGTCCTTCCAACAACGTCAAAGCTTCACTTCCATACGTCTGAGTTGGTATCACAATACTGTCATGTAGTAACTTTTTCACTTCCATGCTCACTTCCCTGTTTCTTATCACTGCTTTCAAGGAACCAGCAACCTTTCTTCCTTGTTGTACCCTTTCAAGCACTTCACCCTCCAAACTTCCATCCTTACTCATCACACTCCCCAAGTACTTAAACGTACTCACATTCTCCATTTCCTTACCATCCAACCTCACTGTAAATTCACTGACTTCCCCTCTCTCAAAAACCATCACTTTACTCTTCCCTACATTCACCTTTAGATTCCGTTTCTTACCACTCTCCCAAACTCATCCACCAAGCCTTGCAGCTCCCCTTCGTCTTCACTTAACAACACAGTACCATCTGCAAACAACAGTACAGGGAGTTTCCAAACACTACCCTCTCTCACTAGGGCCACTCCAATATCCACTGTCCTACCTTGTATCTTTTTTATTACCCTATCCATGTACAGATTGAACAACCATGGAGACATGACACATCCCTGTTTCAACCCAACCTTCAAAGAGAAAGATTCACTCAGTTCACCATCCACACACACTTCAGCCTTAGCACCATCATACATACTCTTCACAACGTTCAACAACTTCCCATCTGCTCCATATATTCTTAATACGTTCCACAGTCCTTGTCTATCCACCCTGTCATATGCTTTCTCCAAATCCATGAAGGCCGCATACAACGTCTTTCCCTTATCTAGAGACTTTTCGACTAAAGATCTTAGAATGAATATTAGATCTATACAACCTATTCCCTTCCTAAAACCTCCCTGTTCTCTTAGATGATTTCCTTTTATATAAAGCGTTAGGAAGGAAAGTTGCATGCCGTAATTAAGACGTCCGTGAATATGAAATTGTTGTTGCTGGATATACAATATATGGAACATCCTTTTATTCACTATGTACAGTTACTCCCCTACCATTACGACGCCCTTTGATGTGTTGATCATTGCACCCTCGTACAAATGTAATCGCCTTAGGAGAAGTTTTTTATAGCAAAGTGATAAAATACCCTTGATACCTCACACACTAATTCATATGAGTAAACTTTCTCTCATATTTTCTGTTTCCATCAGTAGCTCCATCACCACACTACCTCACCATTACCTGCCTCACCATAGACTACCTCACCACTAGGCTAAGCTACCTCAGCAAATGTCATAACAGACTACTTTATACCTAGACTACCACATCACTAGACTACCTCACCGTGGAAATGCTTACCTCTAAACTACTTCACCATTTAACATTCTCAACACTAAACTACTTCACCACTGACTACCTCAACACTAGACTACCTCAGCACTAAACTACCTCACCACTAGACTACTTTAGGACTAAACTACCTTAACACTAGACTATTCATCACTAAACTACCTCACCACTAGACTACTTCAGCAATAAACTACTTCACCACAAGACTATTTCAGTAATAAACTACCAATAAACCACCTCATCGCTAGACTACATCACCAATAAACCACTCCACCACTACACTGCCTCAACACTAAATTACCTCACCACAACATTAGCTCACCACTAAACTACCCCACCTGTCTATTAAAGTATCTATAAGCTGTCGGATGAATGGATTATTATATATCCACTGGCTGATCTACCTCGCCTCTGGTCTACCTTATATCTATTTGTAGCCTAGGCTACCGTAATTTTTGCTTATGCTGCCTCGCCTATATTCCACCTAACACACAGCCTATGCTGCCCAGTGTCTTACTTATGTTCACCTTTATTTTGGTCTACCTAACATGAAATCTATGCTACCTAACCACAGTCTAATGTACTATCCAGGCTTCCTCATCTGGGCTAGGCTACCTTGCATCCAGTCTAGGCTACCTCACTTCTTGGCTGTCTCACTTCTAGTTAAGGCTACCTCATATTTAGCCCTGACTGCCTCATTCAGACTAGGCCATCAGCTACTCTGTTTCAATTCCACTGCTTGATGAAGCTTCCTTCAGATTGCACCGCATGCATTCTAAGCTACCTCCTGAATAGGCTACCCGCAGTCTAGGCTACCTACAGACTAGGTCACCTCCAGTCTAGGCTTACATCCACTAAAGTCTACATGCAGTCTAAGCTACCTTCAGTCTAGACCACATCTAGCGAAGGCAGCCTGTAGTCTACAGTAAGCTACCTTAGAGCTACATACTGTACCTCCAATGTAGACTTCATTCAGATTAGACTACCTCCTTTCTAGGTTAGTTTAATTGCGGCTACCTTCAGTCTACAGAAGGTTACCTCCCAAGTAGGCTACCTTCAGTCCAGGTTATCTCCAAACTAGGCTACCTCTAATCAGCACTACGTCTAGTGAAGGCTATCCCTGTTCCGATAGGCTATATCTACTGAAAGCTACTTTTATTCTAGGCTTATCAGTCTACACCAGTGCTCTGCAACCAGAGTGCCGCCAGAAGCTTCCTGGTATGCCCCGGTACATTTTTTTTTTTTTTAAATAACAGAACAGAGGAAGGAAAAACAAATGAACCAAAAAAAAATCCATGCACCAGATTACTGGTGTCCTCTGTTCATAAAATATCTGTAACAGTTAGACTTGAACAGTTGTGGGTTGAAGTTTGGAAGGAAACAACTCTGGGGAAGCGAGTTCCAGAGAGATGCAGTTCGGGGAATGAAAGAATTCTGATAGGCAGAAGTTCTGCAGAATGGCTGAATGACATTCCAGTCATGAGCGCTGCCAGATGTCCGTGTAGCACGATGGAAGGCAAGGAGAGGTGTCACAATGGACGCAATTTCGTCTGAGCATTTGCTATAAAAATATCTGTAAAATAACGCAAGGGAGGCAACATTCCTTCTTACATGTAGGGGAGGTAGTTTGTTAGTAATAGCAAGGTTATTAATAATTCTAACAGCTTTGTTCTGAATTTTGTCTAGTTGTTTTAATCCAACCTCTCCACATCCGTTCCACAAGGGTGAGCAGTATTCAAGCTGAGAGTGCACATGACTCTTATAAATTATAGCTAACTGCTCGTCAGTGAAGAAGTTACGGACTCTGTACAATAATCCAAGTTTCTTTGAGGCGGTTTTAGGAAGTGATCTGACATGAGAGGTCCAGCTGAGGGCATTATTAAGCGAGACCCCGAGAATTGAAATATTTTTGGAAATGGGAATATTTGTAGCATTGAAGGTAATATACGATTCTGGCAATACCTGTCTATTAGTAAATTGTATATATATAGTTTTACTAGCATTAAATGAGACAAGGTTATTTTGTCCTCATTCACTGATCGTGGATAAGTCTTGATTTAAAGAGATGGCTGTACTGAGTTGAGAGTTAGGGATATGAGACCTTGTAAATGGATGTCTGAGTGTGAATGAACTATGAAGTGTTGAGTCATCTGCATATGAATGGATAGGATTGTGGGTGACAGATAAGAGATCATTAATGTGAACGAGGAACGGGGTTGGCGCCATAACTGATCCCTGCGGCACGCCAGCGTTAATTGAGTGGATATTGGAGTATACATTATCTACTTTTACTCTTATTTTTCTGTTGCTGAGATAGGAGGAAATCAAAGGAACAAAAGAGTTTAGTCCTCCTCTCTAAAACAATTACGGGGAACTGATGTTAATATCATATAAATAAACATAATAGATATGTTCGTACTGAAAATAAATACACGGATGTAGTAAACTTCGCTATTCATTTTCATATATTCTGTAATTCAAGTGAGTTACTTACGAAACCGTCACCTGAAATATCTCATTCAGGTGTGGAAAAAACGTTTTGGAGTGTATGAGTCATTCAGTATAATGCGTCTTGGCCCGTGAGAGTCTTGCAGCAGTGGTTGCTGGTGTTTTAGTGCTATTATTATATGAGTTTACCCTGACATTGAGCTCTTCACCCGGAAGAAATATCGTAGTAGAAAACTTGTGTTATAGAGAACAGTGTGACTTGGTTCGAGATCTTTTTGCTTCAGTTGTCAAAGCATCAGTTGGCTTAATTTCTTTTAGGGCAGGAGAGAACTTGTGGTAAATAAGAATTATTGTAACCTTAAACTTAAATTCGGTGAAGTAACCTTAGGCATATTTTGGGCATAGCTAGAATAAGAGTACCCGCTTATCTTTATGTGTGCTATTCAGGTGATGTCATTAACAACAACATATTTCCCTTAGCTTAGCTTTCCAGCATTTACATGTGCATAAAAAATAAAAACGATCTTATCTGAAGTCACCAGTTGAGGAATATCGTATGGGTTTTTCTTTAACAAAGCAAGACATTAAGGACCTGTTTTCCTCAAAACTTGCACAAGTTTCCCGGTAATTTTCAGTGAAAGTACACGTATCGCATGTATTTCTTTTCTGGGAAAAACATTATGACATTATTATTACAGAAACTTTCGCAAAAAAATTTAACTTGGATCGGGAAATATATATTTTGTTAAATGTGTTCAATTAATATCCTGTCTTGACACAACTACCTGATTTTGTTTTCTGAGGAAAAAAATATATAAATATTTTGAGAAATTACCCCACGTAAAGCAAGCAAATTCATAAAAGTGTATGTACTCAAAATAATTTTTATTAAATGATCTTGTAAATTCCTTGAACAAACACAAAAAAAATCAATACGTTACATTAAATAACCAATACTGTTTTATCTGGTAATTGTAGTGTCCTTTCACCATTTTTTAACTAAAGTCATAATATCTTTATGCAATTCCGACACTTATCATGACAAAGATTAATTGTGCTGCAAGAATTCAAGAAATTAAATAATATACTATGAAGGTGAAACAGTTGCGACCACTGGTCAAGATTATAAGTAGCCCTGACAGTCTTGATTGTTTGTAGTCTGTGCTACCTCTGAGCTATGCTACCTCTGGTCTAAACTGCCGCCATTGTGGTATGCCTCAGGTCTAGGTTACATCCACTGTGGGTAGCTTCTAGTCAAGATTTCCTCTAGTATATGCTACCTGTTGTATAGCCGATCTTCAGTCTGTTGTACTACTGGTCGAGGCTACCCTTAGTCTAGTCTGCCTCTGGTCTAGGATACCAATAGTCTAGGCTATTCTAATCTAAGCTATTGTTTTAAGCCTCCACATTTCTGGATTCCCTTCCCTTGAGCATACCCCACTGTCTGGTTTTCTTCACTACCACTAGTAGGCTACCCTACTTCTGGTCCAGGCTGCATCCAGTCTAAGCTACCGGTATTGCTGTTTCACCTTCATTTTCTGCAGACCAACCGACCTTTCCCCTCCTTTCCTTTCTCATTCGACACATTACATTTTTCTTTCTCTCCCTCCCAATCCTTTACAGTTTTCTGTTTCCTTCCGGCTATTTTCCATTTTCCTTCGCCCGGGGTTCCTCTCTCCTTCCGGATATTTTATGTACTTTCCGGATCACCGTATTTGCCACAACCTAACCTTCCTTTCAGCCTGGCTATTTTCCAAGTTTTCCAGAATCTAGTCCTCGCATTCCGTTTTCCGTTGTCATTTTCTTTTCTCCCTACCCTTCGTAATCGCCAAGATGGGATTGGACTGTTTTCCTCATTAATGTGGGATGACTTGCTCATTTGGGGTCCTTTCCTGCTGGCGTGATGGGTTTGTGATTTTTGTTAGGCCCCTTGTGTGTGGAGGGAGGGGTATTCTCTACTCTGAAATCAGGTCAGGTTAGGTTAGATGATGTCATAGGATTGCTTTATCTTTGATCTGCATTTTGGACGGTACCTTTTTTTTTCCCATCTTCTACCTTCATTATGGTGGCGTCCTTTTGTACTCTCATCTTGATGCTACCAAATTACTTTGTTCAGTTTAGGAAAGCCCGGGTGTAGCAATAAGGTCATGAAGATTGCTGGTATAAACATAAACCTTTCAGCTCGAAAATCAAACAGACTATAGTATACATGAACATAGTCAGAACAACGTTTCCACTTTCACATGGACCGCTTTCACCACTAACACCACTTCTCAACACGCATCTGCGCAGCACAAGTATATACAGCATGTTCTTTCCCTCAGTGGAGATTATTGCACTCGTTTTTCACAGCGCACTGTTTCACACCTTCCGCTCTCTCCTTCCCTCCCCCCCTCCCTCTCTCTCTCTCTCTCTCTCTCTCTCTCTCTCTCTCTCTCTCTCTCTCTCTCTCTCTCTCTCTCTCGTTTCTCTGTAGGCTTTTTCTTAGGAATGGTTTTATGTCCGTATTTCAGAGTGCCCAATATTTTCTTTGTCCGTCACTTATTAATTAACCGATTCAGCACGAGGGCATCATTTATACTTTATTCTTCCTACTAACTAAGCATGTTTAATCAGCTTAAGAGAGCACTGTAATAGTGGAGGTGTTAATGAAGACTGTATCTTACCTCCACATTTTGTAAAGTCTCTTAGTGATTATAATCCCAAGGAGATTGTAAGCACGGAGTACGAGTATAAGTGACGTCCTTGGGTTGAGGGGGGTAAATTGTTCATTATGTGTTTCTTAACCTCTGCCGCACCTCTTTGTTTTGTAAGTTAGTTTACCTACCCTGTGTCATTGCTTCATTACTGTACTCCATCTCAGCGAGTCTGGCACCATCAGTGACATCCTCAACACCTGTAGCACTGATAAAGGTGCTCAGTACTGGATATACCTTTTTGTATTGCCTTTATATATTGGTTCTCAAGGTAAAACATAGAGGTTCACCTGGTGTAGAGGATTTACATCAACACTACGGTCGTTGAGGACATCACTGATTATGCCAAATTTGGTGAAATGGAGTATAGTGTAAACTGTACCTCATATGAGTCTTGCAGCTGGCCCGTGCAGACGTTCCCTGTGCGTCATTATGAGGTCTGCGGGTCGGCAGGGGTTACGAAGTGGCTGGCTTTCATTAACTGTAACTGATGCGATATCCTGAGTTTGACTTCTCATCTTGTGTCTATTATAATTCTGAGGTGATTTACCTGAGGTAAGTGCACTTGGTCCATTTTGCTGTCCAGTAAAGACACTTAACTGTATCACATGTCCATTAATATATACAGTCCAATTACACTAACTCAGTCCACACACTGACTTTAGAACACCAGTTCCGGTGTAGCTATTCCCTGGTGTCCATTCACTGAATGGCATACCACACTCAACCTTGGAAATTAATAGTTGGGCTTTCTATCACAGGCATACTGTGCAGTTGAAGTTGCACATCCAAAGGGGTCTCAGTTACCAAGATTAATTTTCCACAAGACGTGATGTGTGTGTGTGTGCCTAGGTAAGGGTTTGCTGAAGTGGTGGAGGGACCTAAAACCTTAAGAAGCGGTAGGCTGGACATTAACCAAGGCAATTACCATGGATATATAATGTATGTAAATTATAGTAGAACAGCCATAGGAGAAATGGTTACTCATGTCATAGCATCCGCAAACTGTAATACGTGATTCATTGCAGACGGAAGAGGCCCTGAACCTTGAAATCAGTAATCTAGCCATATATCTATATCTATCTATCTATCTATTATCTATCTATCTGTCTATCTATCTATCTATATATATATCTATATCTATCTATCTATCTATCTATCTATCTCTATATATATATGAAATGATTGAACCACTGGTAGTCAAATATTGCAATATAATGTCCACAAACTGTGGTGCCGGGAGGAGTGGGGAAAAATGGGTTAGGTTTGTTCAAACACATGAGTTTTTACATATGGAAATGACAAATATTGATTCAGAATGATATTATTATTATCATTATTATTATTATTATTATTATTATTATTATTATTACTGTCAATCCTGCGGAGTTGCATGATATCATTTTCAGCATCTCGCTCTACACTGTTGCGCGAGATTCAGCCAGTTTGTGTGTCTGTATGTCTGTCTGTGCCTTGACTCCTCCTGGGCTATCTGATGGATTCATATTAAACTTCCCAGGTGAGTTCGTATGGTTACTCCTAAAGTCTTCACTGTGTACATTTTTCCCACAATGATATCTACAGGAGGTCAGCCTCTGCTTCTCTGTAACGTCACTACCATTTCTGTTAACTCATTTACGTTTATGTTGCTTTTTCACATTCACTCATCTCACCTTTAACCACTACTTAGATGTTAATTTACTGGTGTTTATTCCATACTTGAATAAAATCACTGCACATACGATTATATGATTGCTTATACTTACTTGCCACACTCATTTACTTACCTTACTTACAACATATATACTTACTCCATACACTTTAATTGTGCACCACACTTATTTACTCATTCACAATTATTCATCAGTTATATTACTTACTTCTAATATTAATTGTCTTTCATTTCCTCACTACCTGTATATTTATTCACATTATAGCATTTATTCTACTCATACGGCCCAACTTTGACCACTGACTCCTCCCTTTTCTTACAACACCATATCAAAACTTAATCCACCTCAACATCAGAACCATCCAACCCAACACCTGAACCACGATAATGCCTGAATCATCCACATGAATGATTCACCTCAACACCTGAACCATCCACAAGAAACTGCCATCTCAAAACCTGAAACATCTACATGAACCTTCCACCTCATCACCTAAACCATCCACATATACCTGCCAGCACAATATCTAAACCATCCACATGAACCTTCCATCTCATCACCTGAACCATCCATATGGACCTTCCACCTCAACACCTGAACCATCCACATGAACCTTCCATCTCAAGACCTGAACCATCCACATGAACCTTCTACTCTAGCACTTGAACCATTCACATGAATCTTCCGCCACAACACCTGAACCATCCACATGAACCTACCACTTCAGCATCTGAACCATCCACATATACCTTCTACTTCAGCACCTGAACCATCCTCATGAATCTCCCACCACAACACCTTAACCTTCCACATGAACCTTACACCTCAGCATCTGAACCATCCATATGAAACTTCCGCTTCAACACCTGAACCATCCACCTGAACCTTCCACCTCAACTCCTGAACCATTATATGAACCTTCCACCTCATCTGAACCATCCACATAAACTTTACACCTAAACACCTGAACCATCTGTATGAACTTCCACTTCAACACCTGAACCACCCACTGGAACCATCCACCTCAACCTCTGAACGATTCAACTGAACTCCTGAACTATCCGCCTCATTACCTGAACCATTCGCCTCAATACCCAAACCATCCACCTTATCACCTGAGCCACCCTTTTTAACACCTGAACCATTCACTTTAACGCTTGAACTATCCATCTCAACACCTGATCCACCCTCCTTTACACTTCAGTCACCCATATTGACTCTCGAAGCAACCATCTTAACACTTGAATCATCCACCTTAACATCTTGACAACCCACCTTAACACTGGAACCATCCATATCAGTACCTGAACCACTCACCTTACCACCTGAACCACCCACCTTATCGCCTGAATCATTCACCTCAACCTCTGAATCATATGTCTAAGCACCCAAACCATTCACATCAACCAACCACCTCAGCATTTGAACCATCCACCTCAACACCTCAACCATTCACCTACACACCTCAACCATCCAATTCAACATCTGAATCAACCACATCAGCCCTAAACAGTTCACCTCAACACCTGAACCATCCACCTACATGTCATCTACCTCAACCAGCATCTAAAAAATTCTCCACCACAGCCCATCAAACATCCACCTTTGCTATACATACCAATACTGAATCTTCCGCCTTATTACCTGAATCATCCACATCAACATTGAACAACAACCTAAATACCACACAATTGAACCTACACTTGAACAACCATCCACCACTGCCTCCCTCCACCATCCACCCAACCCATCAGCCTCAACACCTGTTGCCGCCAAAAAGCAATTAGTGAACCGCCAGTTATCGTGCGAGCGACCTCCGGCATTATTGGTCACCGATCCCCCTGACGCATCACCGCTAAAATTACTTTTTCATTACAAATGTGGTTCAAAAGCGTTACCTGTCGATCCAGAGACAGTTATTTTCGGTCACGGGATTGATAGCGTCTGTACTGCGTTATTTTTGTGTGTAGTGGGATATATTAAGTGAGATGGGAGGAGGTAAGTAAAAATATATACAGTACAACTTGTGGGCTTGAGTGTGTAGTAGTACTAACTATTAAGACGACATTGTTAATTCCCTCAGAGACAGCGACTTTTTTTTTTTCTATTCTGTTTCTTCTACAGACAGATATTATACTGAGCAGAAGAGTGCCCTACTGAGGGCATGGATGAAGCTATATCTATGTCACGGGGTTTTTAAGAGTATGAAATATTAAAGGATAATATTTAATATTACTGACAGCAGGGACAATGAATTGTCTAGCTAAAAATCAAGCAATGATTACTTTATTCTGGCTTGCTTCACCGATCTATAAGAACGAGAATTTATAAACTTTCTCAACAGTACAAAGCAGAGAATAATATCTCACAGTTGCTGTTTATTAGTACTGTTAGCCTCTGGAGAAAGTGACTTCACCCCTGACAATCAATAACTAATGCTATTAATGATATCAGGTTCTAGCTGATGTATTAATTCCTTTCCCAGGTGCAGCTGGTGGGTGCAGCATTGCCGTGCAGATCAGCTGGTCATCCCTGTCGCATGCTGCCGCCCCTTCTCTTCTGCCTCATCGTCATTATTTACTATAAATTTGTATTACATGATTTTACACGTAGGTACAGTTACACCACAACTGTCACACCTACACCGTGTATTACATACATTACGCTACATAACAATTAGTTGTTAATGTAAATGTAGCGAACTTTTCACTCAGTTTGACCTGAGTACAGGATTTTTCACTGTCGTCACGGAGTTTTTCCCTCAAGCTTGCTTCTATTAACGTAAATACGAGGTTTTTTGCTCACTGGCGACTGTGACTTTCTCCTGTAGCAGGATAGCACACACACATCACAGTGTGAATCTTGTGTGACTGAGTTAGGATTTATATATATGTATATTGTAATTTTTTTCCTGAAAAAAAATTTCAACTTTTGATGGGGCGTAATGTCACGAGTCGGCTCGTGACATTAAATTTAGTGGGAAACCGTGAACTCTAGTAGAATCCCAGTGTTTATCGTTCAGTTAACTGCTTACCCGGTCGGGAGTTTTTTCAAAACAATTTTTCACTGTCATAAATGATCGTCTTTGTGCGAGAGATTAGCGCTTCCGCTGAGAGATTTGTTGTGGGCATGTTTCACTCATTCTAGCCGTTGGTAATGCGGCCACAACACTTCCCTCTTTCCCACGATTTATTCAGTCAAGGTTTGAGCGCCGTGGAAGTAGGTAGTGTGTGGCAGTGTCCTTCCTACAACGCAGTTCCCACCGCTGCCATATTCCCACATAGCTGTGATTGGCGAGAGGCTCAGCGTGTGCAGTGTCCTTCCTCAGTAACGACACCCAGTCATCCGCTTTGTCCACTTTTCTGACCAGTATTTCTTTTCGTTTTCCTAGGTTTAAGAGTTAGCTTTTGAGTGGGCGAGTGAGTGTAATCTCCTTATTTGAATCCATTTTGAAATGTAACTTAAATTTATTCCTTTGTAATCAATAAATTTAACAGTTCTTTTTCTTGAGCTTAATGTAATGTAAACTCGTGTTTTATTTTCCATATTAAGCTCATTTCCCTTATAGCTCCTAGCTTGCATAATGCTTTGTTATTCATAACTGGTACTTAGGCCAGTCTTTTGTATTAAGCTTAAAATCCGTTGTGCCATCTAAGAGTTAATGCATCAGCAAGAACCTGATATCATTAATAGCATTAGTTATTGATTGTCAGGGGTGAAGTCACTTTCTCCAGAGGCTAACAGTACTAATAAACAGCAATTGTGAGAAATTAGTCTCTGCTGTGTACTGTTGAGAAAGTTTATAAATTCTCGTTCTTAGAGAATCGGCGAAGCAAGCCAGGATAAAGTAATCATTGCTTGATTTTTAGCTAGACAATTCATTGTCCCTGCTGTCAGTAGTATTAAATGTTATCCTTTAATATTTCATATTCTTAAAAACCCCGTGACAATTGGCGACCTCATTCCAGGATATTAACTCCTAGCTCTAAAGCTATTCACGAGATAATACTCACTCGTTCACACTTAGGTATTTATTATTAAAGTCTATAGGCATTACCATACTGGTGGTTATTGATTCATTTCTATTAATTTACATAATAGTTTTTACAGTCAGTTGTTTGTTTAATTTTCCTTCTTTACCAGTTTAATTAGATAAAACTGGTCACCACTAACCTGTGCCTATATTCTTTATTCTCGATTATTGACATCTTTCTCAGAAAAAATCGCAGTCAGTACTGAGTCACTAGTTATTTAGACTGAGTTAGCATCATGTCCACCAGCATCTATGTACAGGAAGCCAAAGATATGGGTCTTATGGACCCAACTGAAAATAAGGAGTTTGTCCTCTCTCGATTTAAATACGAGCAAGAACGTGAGAAAGATGCTCGTGAAGAGCATAGAATCCAACGCGAACATGAGCGAGAACAGCGAGAACACGAGCAGAAACAGCGCGAACTCGAGTTAGAACATGAGCGAGAACAGCGCGAACACGAGCAGAAACAGCGCGAACTCGAGTTAGAACATGAGCAAGAACAGCGTGAGGAACGAGAGAGAAAACAAGAACATGAACGTGCCGAGCGAGAAGCATGTGAAAAACACGAATTTGAAATGTTGAAGCTCAAGCGAGATTCCTTGGCTTCAGACACATCTGGTGCAGCTGGTCCAAGCTCCATGAGCGTTCTCCCTGCACATGTTATGGCGACCCCACACATCAAGCTTCCCACCTCCCCAGCACAGCCATCAATAACCTCCTTAATCATGAAGGGATTGAGACTGCTCAAGGAAGTGGAACCTAGAGCAGTGATGATTACAAATTCTGCATTATGTACAGGGATATCACGAGGCAAACGAGTTTGGGGCCGTTCTGTCTGGGGGCTGTCAGTCCGTGTAATAGTCGGGGGTCGGTCAGGACTACCTCCCCCCCTGAGGGGGGGGAGGCAGCAGGGGCGTCCTCCATAGTAACTACCCCCCCCTAACGGGGGAAGTGGGAAGAAGGAGAAAAGACGACCAAGGGTCAAACAACCAGGGACCACACACCTAAGTCTGAGGTTGCCCTCTCAAACCACTCCAGGGAAGCCCGACCGTGTTGATTCACCCCCAGAGCAATCAGTGGGGGGGACCCTCCGTGGGCAATAAGCAAAGGTAAACTCAGTTTATCAGAACAGACACCTATTGTTCAAAACTAACAGGGAGGGGAGGTATTTGAGATCTAGCTAATCCTACACGTCACCAGAAGGGTGAAAAAAAAGAACTAATGCCGGTGAGGCAGCCCTGAATACTAGAGGAGAGAGCAGATGAAAACACGTCCACACTCTCTGCGACCATTCATCAAAGTCCTATGAAGGGGGATTTCCCAGTTAGGTAGTCTCGTACCTTCGAGACGTTTCGGGTACCGTAAGTTTCGGTACGAGTCATCAGAGTTGCCAGTTTGTCTGTTGTTTGTGAGCGTAGTCATTTCGTAAGTTGTGCATTAATTTAATGTGCTTTTTCTCAGTAATGTTTTATTTAAGTAATTGCTTGTTAAATTATGTAATTTAAGTTTGTATGGTTAATGATTTAGAGTGTTATGTAATGTGAGACAACTCTAGAATGTTTTGATGTCTCGTAGTTGGTAACTGTTGTTGCTAGGGGCTGATGCAAGACAGTATGTCCTAGAATGTTGGAGAAGTGGACATTTCTAGAACAATGCAAGCTTATATAAGGATGGGGAAGAGCTTAGTTAGTGAGTCAGTTTGGAGTTTAGTCGGGTTTCACATCAGTTTGTGTGAAGTGTCAGTGAAGATTGTATATCTTTGGTACTTGTGAAAACAGTGGGATACAGTGACGGGTTATTGAAGTTTGTATATCACTGAAACTTGAGAAGAGAGTGAAGTGTATTAAGTGTAATTACCGTCAGTGAAGATTATTTTCAGTACTTGTGTAATAAGTGAAGTGTTAGCAAGCATTAAGTGTACTAACTGTGAAGTGTTGTTAAACATTAAGTGTAACTGCAATCTATAAAGTGTGTATAGCTCCAGTGCTTGTGAGAACAGTGAAGTTGAAAAGCATTATGTGAAATTATTTGGAAAATGAAGACGGTGAACTTTAAGTAGCCAATGTTTATTTTCGCCTCAGCTGATCTTGTGTACTGCACACCTAAAGGCTGACCATAAGAAGAACAACTCACTGGGCAACGTCCTTCCTATACTGTACTACTGCTGTTGGAGCCTGTGGCAGTGTGGGGACGGGGACATAACACTGATGTCAGGAGTACAGGGCTGCAGTGAGTCTAGCCTTCGACATGGAAGCGGAAGGTGTGAAAACAAGGTCTAGAGCTGGACAGGAGGAGGAAATTTCCCTGGCGACAATCGTGAAGCTAATACAGGCACAGAAGAAAGAAATCAAAGAACAATTGCAGGCACAGAACGAGGAACAGAAAGAACGATATGAACAGCTTCAGGAGGCACTACAGGAGCAACAGAGGGAATTACAGCTGAGAATGAAAGGACAGCTGGGTGCTTTCATGGGGGAAAAGAAGGAAGAACAGGAACAATTGAAGAAGGAGGTATATGCTGAGCTACGGCAACAGAAGTATGAGGTAAGAAATAATGTAACAGAGTGTCAACAACATGTAGACGAACAGCTGAAGACAATTAGTGAGGAAATAGTGACAGAGTGCAAACAACATGTGGACAACCAGCTGAAGATTAGTGAGGGAATAGTGAAGGAGTGCAGACAGCATGTAGATAACCAGTTGAAGCATGTAGTCGACCATGTGAAAATAATTAGTGAGAAAATTGAGGCTGTAGAGAAATATTGCACTGCTGAGCCTCAGGTTAGTGTACAGGGAGCATATGAAGGGAATGGACAGTGTATGGTGAATCTAGACGGATCCCAGGTATCTAAAGGTAGCATTACAGGGTTCAATAATCAGAGAGGAGAAATTTTAAGTCCTGGCCTTAAGTATGATGCCCCAGTTTTTAGGCCCCAAACTAGTGAAGTGCATGACTATAATGGGGGTCCAATTAAAAAGAAACCTCAGGAATTTGATGGTAGAGTATCTTGGGAAGCTTACCGTGCACATTTTGAGTTACTTGCAGATCAGAATGGTTGGGATGATAGGCAGAGGGCAGTGCAGCTTGCTACTAGCCTTAAGGGTGCTGCAATTGAAATTCTGGGCCAGATGTCAGTGATGGAGAGGAACAGTTATCAGTCCCTAGTAGAAGTGCTGGAGCGCAGATATGGAACCACGTACCAGACTGAGGTTTATAGAGCAAGATTTTGAAGTCGTGTACGGTCTCGAGGAGAATCCCTACAGCAGCTTGCTCATGACCTGGAGAATATGGCATATAAGGCGTACCCTGGAAGAGCACCTAACCTGTTGGTTATCCTACTGAGGGACCAGTTCATCGATGCTCCTGATAGTGCAGAGTTGAAAGTGCAAGTGAAGCAGGCACAACCAAGAAGCATGCAAGAAGCGCTAGCCAGGGCACTAGAATTTGAGTCCTATGTCAGGTCCAGTACATCCACCTTTCAGGCAGGTCGTAGTGCAGGATTCAAGGCAAGAAAGGGGCAGGTATGTGAAAAGGAAAAATTTGAGGGAAGTTGCTGGTACTGTGAAAAGCCAGGACACAGAAAAGAGGACTGCTACAAGTGGAAGAGGGAACAGGAGAAGACCGGAGGAGGCTGCTGGTACTGTGGGAAGTCAGGGCACAAGAAGGAGGATTGTCACAAGCGGAAAATAGAGCAAGAATAGAGCAGTGTGAGGAAATCTTCAGCTGTAACAAAAGCGTGTTGGATGTGTAGTGAGGTGGGACACTTCAGTTCAGAGTGTCCGAAGAAGAAAAAGGATGATAAGAAGAAGGTTGCAGAAGACCAGAAAGAAACCGGAAACTAGTGAAGGCTGGTGTGAAGGGGCAACCACCAGCCAGCTCTTCCCAAGTAGCCCCACCACCGAGAAAATGCAAGAGGACGGCGATTGATTGTGTGCGAATAGACGGAAAGATAGACGGAAGGAAGTGTTCCCTGGTGATTGATTCGGCCTCAGAGCAGACTTTTGTGAGGCCTGACGTGTTACATCATCGGTATCTGCCTGAGTCATCAGAACAACTGTGTGGCGTAACTGGGCACTGTGCGGAACTGAGGGGACCCCTGGATGTCTGGATTGAAGTGGCAGGGCAAGAGGGTACTCTACCAGTCTACGTGGCCGACATGGAAGATCCTTGCCTTCTGGGTTTGGACTACCTTATGTCCATGGGATGTGAGCTGGACTTCTGCTCCATGAAGATGAAGGTTCAGGGAAGGTCGGTTCCTGTCACAGCAGTGAAACGTACCAGTTCTGGTGGCGAGGTGAGGGTGCTTCGTACTACAGTTGTACCCCCAAAATCAGAACTGTTGCTCCAGTGTAAGGTGAGTGGCTCTTTTGACAGCTGTATAGGGGTAGTGGAGCCTGATGTACGGTGCAAATCGAAGGCCGGGATGACGGTGGGAAGAGCACTGGTGGAAACAGGTGCAGAAGAAGTGCCAGTTGTGGTACCTAATTTCTCCCATGAGCCACAGAAGATCAACGAAGGAGAAATTGTGGAACTGTGCCAGGCTGTGGACCCTGAGTGGCATCAGAAAGCCTGTAAAAGGAGCATAGTCAGGGAAGACGGGTACGTGCCAGACCACCTACAGGACCTCTTGTCAAGGAGTTCTCAATGCCTGGATGGTTCACAAGTGCTAAAGTTGATGCAGCTGCTGACGGAATATGCTGATGTCTTTTCCACAGGAGACCTAGACCTGGGGTGCACTGATCTGGTGGAGCATAGTATAGACACCGGGGATCACCGCTCAATTAATCAGCCAGCACGGAGGATGGCGCCAGCCCAATGGCAAGAAATGGAAATGGTGATGGAGAATCTCCATAGTCAAGGAGTAATAGAAAAGTCCAGTAGTCCTTGGGCATCAGCAGTGGTTCTGGTGAGGAAAAAGGATGGCTCAGTAAGGTGCCCTGAACGAAGTGACAGTGAAGGATGCATACCCCTTGCCAAGAATTGATGACACCCTGGATGCTCTGTCAGGTGCTAAGTGGTTCTCCACCCTAGACATGGAGGCAGGATACCACCAGGTCAAAGTTGCAGAGAAGGACAATGAGAAGACAGCCTTTTCATATGAGCGGGGTTTATGGCAATTTAAAGTGATGCCATTTGGCCTATGCAATGCCCCAGCTACTTTTGAATGTCTCATGGACTGCGTACTTGAAGGCCTGCACTGGCGGGGTTTATGGCAATTTAAAGTGATGCCATTTGGCCTATGCAATGCCCCAGCTACTTTTGAATGTCTCATGGACTGCGTACTTGAAGGCCTGCACTGGCAGATGGCCTTGATCTATCTGGACAGACTTTCGACCAGGAACTGGAGAGGTTGTCAGAGGTGTTGAAAAGGATCCGTGCAGCGCACCTCAAGCTGAACCCTAAGAAATGCTACTTGTTTCAAAAGGAAGTAAAGTACCTGGGACACATTGTAGGTGAAAGCGGTGTCCGTACTGACCCAGAGAAGGTGGCAGCTGTGGAAAACTGGCCAGTTCCAACTTGTGTGAGAGAGCTACGGAGTTTTCTGGGCTTGTGCACCTACTATCGGCGTTTTGTCAAAGACTTTGCAGAGATTGCTGCACCTCTTCACAAGCTGTTGGGAAAAAGGCAGAAGTTTGCATGGACAGCAGAGACTCAGAAAGCCTTTGACGAACTCAAGTATGCATTGGCATACTCTCCAGTATTGCCGTACCCAGACCAGAATCAGCCATTTATCTTGGACTGTGACACTAGTGACCATGGTATTGGTGGAGTCCTGTCACAGAAGAAGGATGACAAGGAGTATGTGGTTGCATATTACAGCAAGAAGTTCAGCCCACCGGAGGGGAACTACTGTGTGACCCGTAAGGAGCTCTTGGCAGTGATGAAGAGCCTTGATTTCTTCCATCCCTACCTGTACGGGTCAAACTTCATCATCAGGACGGACCATGCTGCACTCAAGTGGCTGAAAATGCTGAAGAATCCAGAAGGACAACTGGCATGCTGGGTCAGGAAGCTAGACCAGCACAATTATGAGGTGCAACACCATCCTGGGCGGGTACATAGCAATGCTGACAGCCTGAGTTGTCGGCCTTGTGATCCAGAGTGCCGGCAGTGTGGTAAAAAGGAAGATCACAGTAAGAAATGCAGCCGTACTGCAATGACAGGGCCAGCATCAGATGAAGACCTGCAGAGGATGCACATGGAGGATGCAGAGTTACAGCCAGTGCTAGAGTGGCTGCAGCAGAGTACAGTGCGACCATGTTGGGAAGAAGTTTCCAGGTTGAGCCCTGTGACCAAGAGCTACTGGAGTCAGTGGGACCTCCTTCGCTTGAGCAACGGACTACTGGAGCGTCAGAGTGGGAGACAGCCGATGGCCTCAACAAGTATTGGCAATTGGTGGCTCCGAAGAAGATGAGGTCAGAGATCTTGGATGAGTCCCATAACAAGATCACTAGTGGGCACCTGGGAGTGAAGAAAACTTTAAGCTGGCTGCAACAGAGGTTCTACTGGATTGGCATGCGTCAGGATGTTGAAGAGTGGTGTCGGGCCTGTGATGTGTGCTGTGCCAAGAAGGGACCCAAGAAACGTGGTTGCGCCCCTCTTCAGCTGTACCAAGTGGGTGCACCGATGGAAAGAGTCGCGGTGGACATTGCTGGACCTTTGCCACTCAATGAGAGAGGAAACCGGTATATATGTGTCTCCATGGACTACTTCACAAAGTGGCCAGAAGCCATTGCCATCCCCGATCAAGAGACTGCGACTGTTGCTCGGGTGTTGGTTGATCAGTTTTTCTCTCGTTTTGGGATGCCACAAGAGCTACATTCAGACCAGGGTAGAAACTTCGAGTCTGCTGTGTTCCATGAGTGCTGCAAGTTATTGGGGATCAAGAAGACCAGGACGACCCCCCTAAGGCCACAGTCAGATGGGATGGTGGAGAAATTCAACTGGACCCTGGGGCAAGAACTGGCCAAGTACTGCATTGATGGACAAACAGACTGGGACCAGAAATTACCTGCTTTGCTGATGGCATATCAGTCTGCATCCCACGAGTCTACTGGCTACACTCCTACAAAACTGATGTTGGGCCACGAGTTACGTTTACCTGTCGACTTGTTAATGGAAAGATCACCTGGTGAAGAGCTGCCTACAGACACCTCCAGCTATGTGAAGCACCTTCAGGAAAAGCTGGCTGAGGTACATCATCAAGTGCGAGGAGCCCTCAAGTTTTCAGGAGAAGTGATGAAGTGCAAGTATGATGCCAAGGCAAGTGAACTTCAAGGATGGTGACCAAGTCTGGTTATACAATCTTCAGCGTAAGAAGGGACAGTCACCAAAGTTGCAGAGCCCATGGGACGGGCCTTACACTGTGATGGACCGCCTATCGGGAGTAACATATCGGATTCAGGGAGGCAGGAAGTCTCGCCCAAAGGTGGTACACGTGAATCGTCTGTGGCAGTACCATGGGCCAGGACAGTACAGCTGGGATGTCTCTGAGGAATTGTGCTCATCCGCAGCCAAGGATGTTGAGGACCTAGGAGCTGAAGTGCAAGAAGATGGTGACAGTTTCCCGAGGGAAGAAGTTAATCAAGAAGAGGACCAAGACCTTCCTGGAGGAGTGGACTATGTGGAGGAACAAGAACATCGTCAGAAGCGGCATAGAAGCAGACCTGATAAGTTGAAAGATTATTTTGTGTATAGTTAAATGTTTCATTAGAATTAGGGTATATGTTTATGTTTGTGTATTGTGTAGCTTTGTCGGGACGACAAAGAACTAGGGAGGGTGTAGTGTTATGAAGGGGGATTTGCCAGTTAGGTAGTCTCGTACCTTTGAGACGTTTCTGGTACTGTAAGTTTCGGTACGAGTCATCAGAGTTGCCAGTTTGTCTACTGTTTGTGAACATAGTCATTTCGTAAGTTGTGCATTAATTTAATGTGCTTTTTCTCAGTAATGTTTTATTTAAGTAATTGCTTGTTAAATTATGTAATTTAAGTTCGTATGGTTAATGATTTAGAGTGTTATGTAATGTGAGACAACTCTAGAATGTATTGATGTCTCGTAGTTGGTAACTGTTGTTGCTAGAGGCTGATGCAAGACAGTATGTCCTAGAATGTTGGAGAAGTGGACGTTTCTAGAACAATGCAAGCTTATATAAGGATGGGGAAGAGCTTAGTCAGTGAGTCAGTTTGGAGTTTAGTCGGGTTTCACGTCAGTTTGTGTGAAGTGTAAGTGAAGATTGTATATTTTTGGTACTTGTGAAAACAGTGGCAAACAGTGACGGGTTATTGAAGTTTGTATATCATTGAAACTTGAGAAGAGAGTGAAGTGTATTATGTGTAATCACCGTCAGTGAAGATTATTTTCAGTACTTATGTAATAAGTGAAGTGTTAGCAAGCATTAAGTGTACTAACTGTGAAGTGTTGTTAAACATTAAGTGTAACTGCAATATATAAAGTGTGTATAGCTCCAGTGCTTGTGAGAACATTGAAGTTGAAAAGCATTAAGTGGAATTATTTGGAAAATAAAGACAGTAAACTTTAAGTAGCCAGTGTTTATTTTCGCCTCAGCTGATCTTGTGTACTGCACACCTAAAGGCTGATCATAAGAACAACTCGCTGGGCAACGTCCTTCCTATACTGTACTACTGCTGTTGGAGCCTGTGGCAGTGTGGGGACGGGGACGTAATAATACATTCTCCAAGTGAGTCTCCGTTTGCTCCAGATGGCCAACTACCTCAAAACATTTCATCACTTGTCCCGTGTCATCAGGATTTACACCACACTTCACAAATCCTTTCACTAGTCCACCTCTCCCTCCATGCCTCTGAGATAACGTGTTTCAGCAGATCTCACACTTAATGTCATTCAAGCTTCGTACACACTACACTGTTGTACGTTAGTTTTGGAATAAGGTTACTGTCATGCAGTGCTTTTATTTATTTTTTCTTTAACACTCCCCCCAAATCCCCATTTCTCGTCGCTGCTTCGGAAAACTGGAGTACGATGATGAGAATTTTCACATATTTCTTCTTACAACCAGATGATTGCCCTCAATCTGAGAATAGTCTTTGTCTTTTAAAAGCTTTAACAAAGGTACTGTGTAACTTCTCCAGTCTAAAAAGTATCTCCAAATCCAATAAAACCATCTAAAGGTAACAGGAATAGAATTAACTGTAATACATTATCGAAGTGAAAAGATAGACTCCCCTGCCACCTTCTTTCTTTGCTGCACTTCTTCCTTAAATTCCTCATACTGTACATTGTATAGTTAGCTTGTTTTCACCTGAAGGAAGTGGATTACTCCTACAACCTGAATACCAAGTCGTGCTTGCATGGACCAGTGAGCTTTAGTTATGAGACAGGAATGAGTCTCATTGATTACTTTTTTTTTTTTCTTTTTATGTGTCCGACTCTGGGCAAAGGCTTCTGGGCCTATATGTCGGGGGCAGTAGCGTATCCCAAGGCCCAGTAGTTCTCCTACACCTCCACATGTCACCACTTCGGCACTAACACCCACCGTCCATATTGAATACATGCTAGGGCTGTCTCATACAGGACTGGTGTATTGGTATTAGCGGGGGTATTTTTACGACATGTCGGCGGGTCATCTGGTAAATCAGGAAAGTCTGCTTTTTTATGAAATTCAAATCCTTAAACTGTTCCCTGCCCCAGCCGGGATTCGAACCTGCGTCCATCAGGACTGCAGGCCGCCTCTCTACCGATTCAGCCACCGCCTCCCCCTTACATAACTGATCCTTCAGTGCACCTATTCTTGCCAGCAGCCAAGTGAATGGGGTTAGGGATCCTCGTCAGGTTAGAACAAATGCGGTATTACCAAGAAGACTCAGTCCTACCTAATATAAAGTTACCGAATTTCATGCAGCCACGACTTGGTGTGCAATTTATGGGAGAGACCCAGTTCAGTCATATGCAAAGGAAGTCAAGTGCGCAATCTTTGAGCACTCACCCACTAAATATAACGTTACTGCCTGCTGGTGTATTTGTGAAAGACAATTACACATTTCATACTAACAAAAGATAAATATACGATTCTACTTTAATTTGGTTCAGATTGTCTTCCTTTCTTACTTAGTCCACATAGTCTGAGAGCAGAATATGGCAATACTGTGGCTTAACATCCCTGTCACAGCACTCCTACGTGAGTAGCCTAATTTTGTAACGCGAATTTGTAGTTACGACTGAGCATGAAAGATCGAGAGATGTCAAGTTTAGGCAAAGATAAAGTGAAAGGAACAGAATAAACATTTGTAGGTAGGGTGTGATTCTGTCATATCGAGGTTCACCAGATAGATAGATAGATAGAGAGAGAGAGAGAGAGAGAGAGAGAGAATGTTAGTGAGCCAACTTAAAAGAAAAATAGAAATATTATTTGGACAACTGGAATAGCAGTGATCTATCAAACACTGGTTTTTACTTAGGAATTCCAACCTCTTATGGGCTAGGCTACATTACATTAAATCACCCTCTCTCTCTCTCTCTCTCTCTCTCTCTCTCTCTCTCCTGTTACATCTGTGTAAAAAGAAATGTTCTTAAGTGGATGTAATTATAGATAGGTTGCCATATTCTCTCACTGGAATGTTAAAAACCTATATTTTATGGTATACTTTAAAGTATTTTAACCACCTCAAATAATAACAACACAATATTTCTTATTTACAGGTAATAGGATGGCGATACTGACCCACACTCTTGACGTATGACTCCTCATGATGTAGGGAGCGTGTAGCTTGGGGATGATGAGGGATGGGAAGAAAGGATAGGAGGAAGAAAAAGTAGCGTGAAGAGTGGGATAAAACAGAAACAAAGAGGGAAAGGAGGTTGGAATGAAGTAGTTGTGTGGGTTATTTGGCAGAAGGGGAATTTAGGGGACGTTCCTCCACCTCCCGGAGGTGGGGGGGGGGGATCCTTCCTTTATTTAACTTTGAAAATGGTCATTTCTGTGGCATATTTGGCACGCTTGGCCAAAAGACGTAAAAAAGTGAGATAGGAGAATGTGGTAGTTAGGCAGTCAGGGTGGAAGGACATGAGGAAAGGAAGCGAAGAAAACTGTGACTGAGCGACTTAGAAGAAAGATGTGGAAAGGAGGGGGGGGGGGTGTTCTGGTTCAGAAGAAAATCAGAAATAAAAACAAGTGGCGAAGTGACATAGGAGAGAAAAAAAATAAAAGAATAAGGGAAAATAATCAGTTAGGTTTAGAAATAGAAGATGAGACATGAGAGTAAATTAATAAAAATATCAGTACGGTAGGTAAAAATAAATGAACAAAAATGTAGAGACAAAATACTGACAGTAGCGTGATTGAAAAGAAAGGAAAGGGGAATTATCTTCAAAGGAAGTATAAAGATGAAAAAGAATAGAGTAAAAATAACTGAAGGGAAAGAAAGTCTGTGAGAAAGATTGGAAGAAGAAAAACTTTAAGTAAAGAATTACGAGAGAGAGAGAGAGAGAGAGAGAGAGAGAGAGAGAGAGAGAGAGAGAGAAAGGAGGGAGAGAGGGGCTCGAGGTGCAAGGGAAGAAGTTCGAAATGAGGTGCAAGAGGAATAATGAGGTGTGGGATATGACGATGGGAAGAGGAAAGGTAGAAGGAGAAGTCCAGGAAGAGAAGGGAAAAGTTGGGAAAAGGAGGGGAATAGAGGAGAAATGAAAGATAGCAGCTGAGGAATGAGGGGTTAAGAAGGGGAATACAGGGAGAGAATGATGACGGAATGAAGAGGAAATGAAAGAACTTAGAGAGAGAAAAGAGGAGATGGGAAGATAAAGGAAAGAATACAGAAAAGAGGAAGGGTATAGGAAGAGGGCGGGGAGAGGTGTACAAGGAGTAGATTATAGGGAGAGAAATGGAAAGAGGAGAAGGGAGGTAATGGCAAGGAGAAGGGAAGAGAAAGACAGTGAAAACTAGGAGGTGGAGGGGAGGGAAAGATAAAGATGATAGGGGAAGGGGAAGACTAATAGAGAAGAGGATGAAAGTAGGGCTAATGAAAGAGGAAGGGAGACAGAGGAGGGGATAAAGGAAAGCGGGAAGGAGAGGAAGAGGAAAACGGAGAAGGAAGGTAAAGGGAAGAAGGAGATTGGATACTCACCTATTACCAAAACACAAACACAAAATTACCAACACATCCTCTTCTTCTTCACTTCAGCTTTGTCCATCGTCGAATATAGTTCATGGTGGGTCGTCTCAAAACACACATTGTTTGACTTTCAGGTTATCTCCCAATAGTTTAATTTATTAATTTATTTATTTACTTTTTCACCCATCACTCGCTTGACCTCGATTAGTTTTTATTTGTCTTGGAATTAATTTTAAGTGACACCTTTTCCGACACACACACACACACACACACACACACACACATCATCATCATCATCCGGACCTCCTTTCCCACCCTAGGGCAGGGTATATATATATATATATATATATATATATATATATATATATATCCTAACCACCTCACAGGCCTAACCATCCACATTAAAATCTGATATTTATTTATTTTTCTAACGGCCAATTATATATATATATATATATATATATATATATAGAGAGAGAGAGAGAGAGAGAGAGAGAGAGAGAGAGAGAGAGAGAGAGAGAGAGAGAGAGATACTGTATATATATATATATATATATATATATATATATATATATATATGTGTGTGTGTGTGTGTGTATATATATATATATATATATATATATATATATATATATATATATATATATAGGCAGAGTAGGAAAGAAGGTAAGCCTATTTTGTAGTTTTTCAATTAGTGAACTAGGATAAAAGGTTCCACTTCAGTGTTGATAATATCCCTGTGAGGAGATATAAATGAAAGGTGTGCTATTAATGCAATGAAAATATATTTTCTGGCATACTGTATACATTTTTGCGTTGATAGAAATGTAATGAATAAAATGTGTATTGTATTTACGGGTTTGCGAGATGGCGGTGAGGGAGATGCTGAGGGAATGGAAGGATTTAAAGGAGAAACATGTGAAATGAAATGAGAGGAAGCGAGGGGAGTGAAGGTTAATGGAGAATATGAGAGGGCGGTTAGGTTGGAAGGGAGGGAGTGAAAGGGATAGGAAAGGATTCCTAGTGAGGGAGGGTGTGGGGAAATGTGAGATAAAGGAGTAAAGGCGAGTGAGAGAAGGAATATAACAAGAGGGAAGGATGTAACAGAAGGAAGGAGGAAGGGAGAGGATACATACAGTAATAAAATAATTACACACACATGGTGCAACTATCTGTAATGTAAATTTAGAACAATACTGGCCTGACTTGGATCCATCATCATCATTATCATCATTCCAGTAAGCAAGTGAAAGGAAAGAACAAGATGGAGAGAGAACTAATCAACAACCTGTAAATTCAAACCCCCGGTATCCTAACTCCATCTCACAGGCCTAACCATCCACACATTTCTTCATAATATATACACTTTAGTCACTTTGGAAAAGCTTTTCGATGTGGAAGGTGGATAAACTAGTCTGGTGGTCTTTAGTTGAACTACATAATTTGGTGATCTTAAGCTGAATAAAATTTCTTGGTGGTATAAAGCTGAATAAAATTATTTGTTTGGGAGAGAAAGGTGAAAATGGTAGATTCCTGCTGGAGACAGGAGAAAAAACTGAGCATCTCTCTCTCTCTCTCTCTCTCTCTCTCTCTCTCTCTCTCTCTCTACATGAAACATTTAATTACACATGAGTCATAGATATGCTGATATTCACAAAGATGATAGATATACGAGATATCTCAAGTGCTTTTGTGTATTCACATCTTCACGGGAGAGCAAAGTCAAGGAGGTAGAGTTTACGTGTCACTTTTTATACTGAAGGAGAACGGATGAGAAAATCTGTTGGGAGGTGACTATGTAGTTGGCAGTAACCATTGTTCTATAATAACATGCTTAAGTATGTAAGTTTTAGAACAATGGAAAGCTTAGAACATTATCCACACACACACACACACACAGCCACAAACATACAATCTCAAATAATCACATACCCAGAATACCACAACACACTCTCTATCACATCATCACTCTGTAAACACTACACCCCAACACAAGCAAAAAACGCACCCAGACAAACACAAAAACACAAAGAACCACCTCCATCACACCTGAGACCCGGTTTGTGCAGAGGAAGTTAGAACCAACAAGAGCGTTAATTGAGCCATTACCTGAACGGGGTAGCGACCCCTAGAAGTTAATTTATGAATTTTTGTTCCGATTATGCGGGATTATTGATGATGACAGATGAATAGTGTTATGATATGGATTATTTTTGTGGTTATGCGAGGACCTCCACTATCCTGCCTACCTTTACCTCTCGAGTTTACCATCTCTTTCTGTTTCGTTATCCTTGTCTTCAACACATGTAACAATGGTGTAAGGTATAGTAAATACTGTAACATGCAGTCTCGTAAGGACTTTTATGTCTGTTGCTGCCTACTGTCCTTTGTACTTGTCTTTCTTTTTCTTTTCTCCTTCCTCTCCAGTCTCCTTTCCGTCTAACTCTCCTCCCTCCTTTCTTTCCCCCATTTTCACTTGCTGTTTCCTGTGTATACCTGTCCCTTTCCTTCCCTTCGTGTGCTGCCTTTTTCATCTTCCTATCATAACCGTTCTCCTTTTCCTTGCTATCTCTTTCGTTCCCCTCCCTTCTTTTCCCCCCTGTATTACCTTTCACTCTCCTCATCTCCCACTCCCTTTTATTGCGTCCATTCATTCCTCCACTCCTCACTTTTTCCAACAGCTTCCTCTTTTTCTTCTTCTTCTCTCTCTCTCTCTCTCTCTCTCTCTCTCTCTCTCTCTCTCTCTCTCTCTCTCTCTCTCTCTCTCTCTCTCTCTCTCTCTCTCTCTCTCTCTCTCTCTCTCTCTCTCTCTCTCTCTCTCTCTCTCTCTCTCTCTCTCTCTCTCTCTCTCTCTCTCTCTCTCTCTCTCTCTCTCTCTCCTAAATCATCCTCCCTCCTTCCCTTTCTTCCCGCCCGACTTCCATTTTCCCACACAGTCGTTACCCCCCACTTTTAATTCCATCCTTTGACATGTGTCCCTACATTTATTATCTTCCTTTTCTTCTTGTTCTTTCTTCTCTTCATTTTCCTCCTCTTCATCTTCCTTCCTTATCCATTCCCTTCTTAATTTTCTTCCTCCTCTCTCCCCTCCCTTCTTTTTCTCTTACTTTCTCCTCCCCTCCTTCCTTTTTCTTTGTATGCTTCCCCTTTTTACGCAACGCTCACTCTTGTTGTTTTTCATTTTTTCTCTCCCGTCCTGTCTTTTCATTAGCGTCCTTCCATCACTATATTTTTCCTTTGTTTTTTCTTTCTTTCTTCTTATCTTCTTTTCTCCCTTGCCTCATCCTGTCCATTTTCTTTTCTCTTTTTTAATCTACCTATTTGTTTTTTCCTGGCTTTCATTCTCTCTTGCCTTACTTACCTTCGTTAAATTTTCTTTTTTGACTCCTCTCGCCACCTAAACTCCTTCTCATCCCCCTGTGCTCCAGCCTGCGCACGCGCCTGCGTTTGTGTGTGTGTGTGTGTGTGTGTGTGTGTGTGTGTGTGTGTGTGTGTGTGTGTGTGTGTGTGTGTGTGTGTGTGTGTGTGTGTGTGTGTGTGTGTGTGTGAGAGAGAGAGAGAGAGAGAGAGAGAGAGAGAGAATATTGGACTGTTCTGTCCTCTCACAAAGAGATATTACAGTTTCGTCTTACCCTGGAACAGGCCATTGCTCTGTTCTCTTCAGTCAGAGGACATCAATTACTTCTATTTATCTTGCTATCTCAGGACGATTATATTCAGCTCGTGAGAGATTTTTCGATAAGGAGTTAGATGTGGTGCTCTACTGCCCTGTCATTGCCAGAACTTTAGCATTCTGTTCCCCTAATGCTAAACGGTTTTATTCAGCTAAGTATGCCAAAAGAGTTTGAGGGTATTGGTCCTGTAGCCATAATCGCTGTCATGATCGGGAAAGCTTTAGTATCCCATTTTGTTCCAGGCAACGCCAGACGAATTTATTCTTCCTAGAGAGTGTCATAGGAGCCTGAGTGTTAACTCCCTCAGTAATAAGTCTTATCTCAGTTGAATAAATTCGTTGAAAAGTAACAAAAATTAAAGTAAGACGCCATCGTGTTTGAATGAGATAAAGATCAGTGAATCCCATGATGTCTGCTTTCCTTTCCAATTATTCCTTTGTACTTCCGTGCTGTCTTAACTCCTTCCATCCACTCCCCCTACCCTTCCCTCCCCCTCCTTTCCTTCCCTACTCCCTATCCTTCTCACTTCCCTTCCCATCTTCTTCCTTAACTCATCCCTTTTCCCTTCCCCACTCCTTCTTTCCTTTATTCCTTTCCTTCTCTGCACACTTCTTCTCCCCTTCCCTAACAATTACCTGTACCTACAGACTTCCCTCCCCGCCCTTCACTCTACTCCTACCATCCACCTCTTACATATTCCCTTCCCCATTCTGTCTACCTCTTCCCTCCCCCACCCTTTCCCTTCCCACCGTCTCCCTCCCCATACCCATTCTTCCTCCTTCTTCCGTTTCCCCTCCCCAGACCCCTACTTGCCCCTTCCCCCTGTATTCATGGTCCAGTATGAAAATTAGAAAGAACGTAGCCATTAAACATTGCTCCCTCTGTTCCCTCCTTGCTTCACATTTTCTTCCTTATTGTTGATTTTCCTTTAAAAGCCGCTCAGTATGATGAAGTACTATTAGCTACACCTGCGCCTTAAGTAGCGTAATCTCTTTGCTGCTTGGACGCCCACCTAACCAAAATGGAATTGTCCATCAGTAGCAAGAAGAAAACACAGACGAAGAGCTTTGACAATTACACTCCCTGTTTCAAAAGTTATATATAATAATAGTTTTTGTCATTCATTTACTCAGGCTCCTATGACACATTCTCAGGTGAGTGAAATCGTCTTTCGTTTCCTGATGTATGATTATAGACTTGTGGCAACCATGAGAAGTTAATGATGAGAGTACCAAGACTGAAATCCTTGAGATTAGCCGAATGATAGTGTTAGTGTTACCTGCGGTAGAAAAGAAATATAGAGATGTTCCGACTATGAGATAGTTAATTTATTAGTTACTTAGTTTTTGTCTCCTGTCTACATCGTCATCATTTTATCCTCGTTTCCCAGTGTTATGAATAAGGTTAGCGCAGTCCAGAATGATAAAGATTGCCAACATTCGCAATGGATGCAGGATGCTGCATAACAGATATCTCTAGAACTCATGGTTGGTAAACTCCGCGGATTCGTACTGCTCCATTGTACGTATTTCATGAAATGTGTGTTAATGTTTTTACCTGCGGCGAAGCCGAGAGGTCTGTAAGTGGTACACCTGAGGGATTATTTGTCTTCTTCAAGGAAAGTTCGATTATCTGCTCTTGGAGAGCGCTGAGCGATTTTTAAAACGAAAAATAGAGTTGCTCAGCTCAAATTCTAAGTTAATTTAACCTAATAGTTACTGCGTCAACTCATACATCAGTTGACTAGCAGGTGATTATCAATTTCGGCTATAAGGAAGCATTTTAACGATCTTAAGAAATAAAAAGTTTCTCATCTTGAAATTTTGAGTTAATTTGACATGTCAGCTGCTGCATCAGCTCATGCTCCAGCTGATTATTTAGCAGTTTTCAATATTAGCCAAAAGGGGGCATTTTATTAAGACAATATCACCAACTCTATGATCTTAAGCAAAATATTTAAAAAACTGGCTGCAATATTTTCGCCGCATCTCTAAGAAGGTAGTCTCTTCTTATTTGTCCTGTGACACAATATAGCCCACTGAAAGGCCTAAATCTCACGCGACAATTGCCCAAGGAACAATTGCACGAAACTGGAGTGAACTGACGAAGAAATTAAGTAATGGCATCCTATTATAAAAAAAAAAATGGGAATATGCATTATGAACACCATATGGTGGAAACCATAGAAAGGGAAACGGGAGTAGGTTAAACTAACACCAGCATGCCCAATAAATACCATAATATATCCAGTCACCCCTTCAAACATTCGAAGTTCCATTATTGAATGGATTATATCATACAATTTTTTCTTTAATGTCACGCTGACAATGTTTGTAAATATAATAATTAGTTGATTGGGATAGGTTTGAGAGAGAGAGAGAGAGAAACTGTGTGTGTGTGTGTGTGTGTGTGTGTGTGTGTGTGTGTGTGTGTGTGTGTGTGTGTGTGTGTGTGTGTGTGTGTGTGTGTGTTTTATACATAGGATCCTATAGTATTCCACCGAACGAAATTATCCACTGTGCCATCCCACCCACTGTACAATCTCACCCACTGTACCATCTCACCCACTGTACAATCTCACCCACTGTACCATCTCACCCACTGTGCCATCCCACCCACTGTACAATCTCACCCACTGTACCATCTCACCCACTGTACCATCTCACCCACTGTACCATCTCACCCACTGTACCATCCCACCCACAGTACAATCTCACCCACTGTACCACCTCACCCACTGTACCATCTCACCCACTGTACCATCTCACCCACTGTACCATCTCACCCACTGTACCCTCCCAACTACTGTACCATCTCACCCACTGTACCATCCCACCCACTGTACAATCTCACCCACTGTATCATCTCACCCACTGTACCTTCCCAACTACTGTACCATCCCACTGTACCATCCCACCCACTGTACCATCTCACCCACTGTTCCATCTCAGCCACTGTACCATCCGACCAACAGTAACATCCCACTGTACCACCCCTCCCACTGTACCATCCCAATGTATCATCCCACCCACAGTATCATCCCACCATACCCACTGTACCATCACACCCACTCTACCATCCCATTGTACCCTCCCAAGCATTGTACCATCCCACTGTACTTTCTCACCCACTGTGCCATCATCCCACCAGCTGTACCACCCCACCCACTCTACCATCCCACTGTACCATCCCACAAACCGTACCATCCACTATACCCACTGTACCATCCCACCCACTGTACCATCCCCCTATACCCACTGTACCATCCTACCCACTGTGCCATCCAACCTTTTATTCCATCCCACCCACTGTACCACCCTACCCACTGTGTCATCCCACCCACTGTACCATCCCACTGTACCATCCAACCTGCAATACTACCCAGCTGTACTATTGCACCCACCGTACCATCCAACTCCCTGTACCATCTCACTCACTGTAACATATTGTTCCATTTCTCTGAACCACCCCACTGTACCATCCCACCTATTGTACCGTCCCACTGTAAAATCCCACCTTCTGTATCATTCCACTCTGTCATTCCACCCAGTATAGTATCCCACACCGTACCATCCCAGTCTACAATACCACTCCACCATTCCACTGTACTATCCCACCCACTGTACCGTCTCACCCATTGTACCGTCCCACTGTACCATCCCACCCACTTTACCATCCCACCTACTGTACTATTCAACCCACTGTACTCTCGCACTGTATTATCCCACCCACTGTACCATGCCATCCAGTGTACCATCCCAGTTTATATTCCAACCCTCTGTACCATCCCACTGTACTACCCCACCCACTGTACTACCCCACCCACTGTGCCGTCCCACCCATTGTACCATTCCACTGTACCATCCAACCCACTGTACCTTCCCACTGTATTACCACACCCACTGCACCGTCTCACACACTGTAGTATTCAACCCCCTGTACCACCTCACTCATTGTACCATCTCACTGTTCCTTTTCACTGAACCATCCCACTGTAACATCAAGCCCACTGTAGTACCCCACATCGTACCATTCCACACCATACCATCCCAGTCTACCATACCACTGTACCATTCTACCCATTGTACCATCCCCATGTACCATACTACCCATTGTATCATCCCTTGTACCATCTCCCCATTGTTCCATTGCACTGTACCATCCCACTGTGCCACTCTAACCATTGTATCATCCACAGTACTGTCCTACTCTCTGTACCACCCCACTCATTTTACCATATCATCCCACTCACTGTACCATTCCTCTGTACCATCCTACCCAAATTATTATCCCCCCTATTGTACCGTCCACTTTACCATCCTACCCATTGTACCTTCTCACTTTACTATCCCATCCACTTAACCATCCCACCCAAGTACTATCCCACCCAATTAACTATACTATCCCACCCACTTAATCATCCCATTGTACCATCCCATCCACTTAACCCACCCATTGTGCAATCCCACCCACTGTATAACCCACCCATTGTACCATCCCACTATACCATTCCACCAACTTTGTCATCCGAAATATCTGTACCATCCCAATATACTGTTATTCCCATTGTTCACTCTCTCTCTCTCTCTCTCTCTCTCTCTCTCTCTCTCTCTCTCTCTCTCTCTCTCTCTCTCTCTCATTACACCTTCCTGTGTATGAGCGAGCCATTGGTGCATTGGTTTGTATGATTTCCTTCGCAACTGGAAAAAGCCTGAGTTGAATATTCTGTGTGGGGTGGACTAAGCTTGTTTCCTGCTAGTCTCTGTTCACCTGGCAGTACCTGATATAATCAGGGACTTGGATGCCTATCCACTACTTGGGGTCATATTCTAGAGGAAGATTGAGTCAGGGAAAATAGGTTGTCTGCCTCAATAACCCTCGTGTGATAGAAAGCCGTCCTCTGCATGTCTTTACTACATGTACAGTCGGGGATTGAAGTTCGCCTACTATTCCTTTGCGTCTTCCCTACAATTAGGTTATGTCAACTGTTCTCTCTGTCACATCGTATCGAAGACAATTATCTACAAATATACCAAGTCTTTCTCAGTTTAAGAATATTACCCAAGTAAGGGAGGTGAGAATAATTTGAAATAATATTTTTTTGTCCATAATTGTACAACTCCTGTTGTACCATTCCTCCTACATGTACCGTCGTCATTCATCGCACGGTAAATTTCACCAGTTAAGTATCAAAACAGTATCATCTTATATTCGTGCCTCCCAAGAGAATACCAAAGTTTTCCATGATTTTTTATAGCAATTCAATCAACATCCACGTCAATATTTTTGCGTACAATACTGCTTATACATGCATATATATATATATATATATATATATATATATATATATATATATATATATATATATATATATATATATATATATATATATATATAAATACAGAGAGAGAGAGAGAGAGAGAGAGAGAGAGAAATGTTTCGGGATTTTGCTATTTCTTTGTTGTTCCTTGGACCTAATTTCCGGTGGTATTCTATTGATTTTTCTTCCCCTTTTTTTTCTGAAAGCTCGTTATTATTTCTGTTTTTAATTTTCGGTTTTTGTGTTTATTTGTCGTTTTTCTTATTTTCTTTTTGCTTTTGTTTTTAAAGAGAAGGGGATGTGGGTTGGAATCAGGGCATCTTGATGGCATAGGACAGTGTGACATGAAGGATGTGGCTACCACATCCAGGAAAAAAAAAAAAGTCTGGTCAGAGAGAGAGAGAGAGGGGGGGAGGGGTGGCTGTAAGTGGGCCGCGTCGTCTTGTAAAAAGAAAAAGAGGGAATTCCTCTGTGAGTTTGAGAGAGAGAGAGAAATATGAATATTACTTATTTTAGTATTTATTATTTTAGAATGTTTTTCTAGCGTTTTCCTTTGTGCATATTTCTGCATATTTTTTACAAACGCTGAAATCGTTCAATGGGGAATATAAGATATGGTCTTAGAATATGCTCATCTCTATGTGTATATCCTAAAATTTCTTGTTACATAGGGATTTCATTTTTTTTCATGTTTTTCTCTACTTCATTCATTCTTTCTTTCTTTTGTCATCAGTTTTTAAGGGAATTTCGATTTTTTTTAATGCTCAATTTTAGTTTTTTTTTTTTTTTTTAGTCCCTGCTAGTTGGGTTTTTCCCTATCAATATTTTTTTTTTCCATGCCTGTCTCATCATTTTTCAGTTCTTTTCTTCTTTTCACCTTTCATTATGTCCTTATCTGTCATACTTTTTCCTATTTTGTTGTCATTCTCTTGAAGAATGAGATTCTTAGTTTCATCTATCTATCTACCTATGTATCTATATATCCTTCATTGATATTTGGCAACGAACTTTGTCATCTTGGTTAATGTGGTGTTGCCTTTAGGTGACTGTATGAGTACATCAGAAAACAGTTTTACGTTAATGAATAACGTTACATCCAAAAAAATGCCCGGTAGTTTTGTGAGTTGAGGCGCTCCAATCGAATTTCACCATAAGGAAGCAACTGAAGTATATTCCTCACATAATGTCACTCATAGACGAGCGCGGCTGATCACCCTCCCCTTAAAATGTCTGGAGTGAGGAGCAAGGCCAGGGCCTATACGCACTTGCTGGGGCAAAAAAAGAGTGGGATGATTAACTGATGAATTTAATTTGTCTGTTTTCGTATTACACTTTATCTTTCATCATTTGAGGCTCGCGCGCGCGCGCGCGCGTGCGTGTGTGTGTGTGTGTGTGTGTGTGTGTGTGTGTGTGTGTGTGTGTGTGTGTGTGTGTGTGTGTGTGTGTGTGTGTGTGTGTGTGTGTGTAAGTTCTTTTGTTTTCAGTTCTTTGCTTTTCCATAATGTTTTATACTTGCATTTTTATGGGGATTCATTTTCCAGTTAGTATATATTATTTTTCCGTTTTCTGTATATCTTCATATTAAAGTTTTCTTCTCTAATGCTTATCGTTTAATTTCTGCACATTACTGGGAAGATTTTTTTTTTTTTTTTTTGCTATGTTTTCCCTTTTTTCTGCCCTGCTCCACTGTTGCAGCAGACACCAAAGACAAGGCAATGGAAAATTTAATATACGAGTGAGACCAAGGCCTGGAGAGTGGGTCATGTAAAATGGATGTGCACACACACACGAGAGAGAGAGAGAGAGAGAGGAGGGGGGGGGGAGAGGCTGGAATCGAACTGCGTCGTCCTGCAAAAACAAAAAGAAGGAATACCTGTGTGAATTTGAGAGAGAGAGAGAGAGAGAGAGAGAGAGAGAGAGAGACGTGGCGGGAATTATTGAGCTGCGCCGTCTTGCAAAAAGAAAGAGGTAATGCCTGAGAGAGAGAGAGAGAGAGAGACAGACAGACAGACAGACAGAGGTGGCGGGAATTATTGAGATGCGCCGTCTTGCAACAACAAATAAGGGGTAATGCCTGAGAGAGAGAGAGAGAGAGAGAGAGAGAGAGAGAGAGAGAGAGAGTTTGCGTGTGTTCGCAAGCGTGCGTGCGTACTGTATGTCTGTCCGTCTGTTTGACTCTCCGTTCGTCAGTAGGTTTCTGTGATACATACCTGGGCAGGGCATACTGTCAATACTGTCTAAAGTGATGTGAACCAGATAAATGGCTAAAGGAATAAGATGTACTATGAGTCACAGAAGTATCTGTGCACAATATGCGTGAAGCTTTGGGACAACAGAACGAAGACCACTGAAATATCAGTGTCCGTCCTACCACGCGTTGGTAGTCCTGATGTCGGGCTGTGTCATATATCGCCAACTAGCAATGTCTTCTGGCACATATATAGCAAGTGTTATGTTTACATAAACAGACATTGTTCATACAGAATGAGATGTTGGTGTCAAGAAACATAAGCCTGGTGTTGTTCCTCTATCACTTCCCCCCTCTGACTTCCTCAATGATGGCATTAAAATTTCTTCAGCTGATGTATTTTCTTCCATCACTGGCCTCAATACCAACAAGGCATATGGGTCTAATGGAGTCCCTCCTGTTGTCCTCAAGAACTGTGCTCCTGTGCTTACACCTTGCCTAGGTAAACTCTTTAGCCTTTGTCTTTCAACTTGTACCTTTCCTTCTTGCTGGAAGTTTGCTCTCATTCAGCCAGTCTCAAAGAAGGGTGACCATTCCCTACCCTCCAACTATCGTCCAATTGCTTTAACATCCTGTATCTCAAAAGTTTTCAAGTTTATTGTTAACATAAAAATTTTAAAGCATCTTTCCTATCACAACCTTCTTTCTGATCGTCAGTATGGGTTCCGTCAGGGACGCTCCACTGGCGACCTTCTCACCTACCTTTCAGACTCCTGGTCATCCTCCTTTCGGGACTTTGGCGAAAGCTTTGCCACTGCACTTGACATCTCAAAGGCTTTCAATCGAGTCTGGCATAAATAATTTCCAAACTGACCTCTTACGGTTTCTATCCTATATGTGCCTTCATCTATAGCTTCCTTTCTGGTTGTTCTATAGCTGCTGTTGTAGATGGCCATTGTTCTTCTTCTAGATCTATCAACAGTGGTGTTCCTCAGGGTCTTTCCTATCACGGACTCTCTTCCTTTCATTCATCAATGATCTAAGTTGCACATCTAATCCTATCCACTCGTACGCTGATGATTTCACCCTTCACCTTTCCATTCGGTTTCCCCAGCGTCCATTTCAGCAGTTACTTTAACAAACAAGGGATGATGCTATGGCACACTTAATGTCTGACTTGGCTCGCATTTCTGACTGGGGTAAAAATAATCTTGTTTTTAACGCATCAAAGACTCAGGTTTTACACCTATCAACCCGGCAAAATCTTCCACAAGAGTACCCACTAATGTTTAATAATACCCAGTTCAATCCTGCATTATCCTTGAACATACTTGGGGTTTCATTCACACGAGACTTAACTCGGAAAGATCATATTGCATCTCTTGTAAAATCAACTTCCAAGAGATTAGGTGTGATAAGCCGACTCCATGCCTTCTTTACCGTTGCATAGTTGTTGACTTTATACACGGGTTTTATTCGCCCCTGTTTAGAGTACAACTCTCATGTGTGGGAAGGCTCCCCACACACAGCTCTTCCCAATAGGGTGGAGTCAAAGGCTATTCGTCTTATCAACTCTCCTCCTCCTACTGGCTCCCTTCAATCTCTGTCTCTTTGCCACACTGTTGCCTCTTTATCTCTTTTCTATCGCTACTTGAATGGTCACTGCTCCTCTGAACTGTCTCTTGCATCCCTCCACCTCTACGACGGGCGTGTGGCACCCGTCTAGCAACAAATTCTCATCCCTTTTCTGTCCAACTCTCTAATGCAAGAGTTAACCATTACTCCCAGTCCTTCATTTATGCAACAAGTCAACTCAGGAACTGTCTCCCTCTGTATTTCCTGCTAGCTATGATCTCCAGTCTTTCAAACGCAGTGTGTCCAGGCATTTCGAAATGAATGGATCTTGAATTTGGCTCTCTATTTTGCTGTTTTTGTTATTTTTCTTGGAAGGAACGTTTTGCGGTATCAGCCATTGGTTCCTTCTTCCTCGCATTAAAAAAAAAAAAAAAAAAAAAGATTGGAGTGCATGTCCGATAGTGTGTATGATTTTGTCTGTGGTGGGAAGGTGAGAATGACGAGGTCTTCAATGTTGAATGAATGAGGGTGTATGGCCCATTTTCACTGGGTACTTTGGTGATAGTTCTCCTGATTCTGTAATCACTTTTCTTTCTCTGATGTCTTCCTACCCCATTGCTGACTCTCGAAAACAGGATTAGTTTGGTAATGATAATGATGACGTTGATGATGGTGACAATGATGATAATTAGAGATGCTGATGGAGTCCACACACACACACACACACACACAATATATATATATATATATATATATATATATATATATATATATATATATATATATATATATATAATTCAAGGCACTCGTGATCTCACAAACTAGGTTACGTTAGTTATTTAAAGTATATGTGAGCCTCTTGCCTACGTAGGGTCCATGAAGATAATGAGTTCAAGATCTGAGGAGGGGAGGTAGTGGGATCTTTAATCCTTATCCGTTTCATACATTTTCATAGATGACCTAAAAATAAAATTTCTGAGTAGCTCAATGAAACATTTTTACAGATGACCTAAAAATAAGGTTTCTGAGTGTCTAAATGTGGTCTTAGACCAGTGAAATTCAGTCTTTTGAACACAGTCTCTCTTTGGAGAACTGAGCGTGAAAATTCTTTGATGAAGAACGAAAAACGTAATTCCAAGTTTGTCATATTCTAAAGGGGGAGGCAGTGGCTCAATCGGTAGAGAGGTGGCTTGTAGTCCTAACGGACCCGGGTTCAAATCCCGCTGGGGCAGAGAACAGTTTAAGGATTTGAATTTCATAAATATCAGGTTTTACTGATCTACCAGAAGACCCGCCGACATGTCGTAAAAATACCCCCCCTAATACCAATACACCAGTCCTGTATGAGACAGCCCTAGCATATATTCAGTATGGACGGTGGGTGTCAGCGCCGAAGTGGTGACATGTAGAGGTGTGCGGTACGTAGGAGGGCTACTGGGCCTTGAAAGCAGGCTGTGAAGCGTAGGCACAGAGTCGGACACACACACATATATATATATATATATATATATATATATATATATATATATATATATATATATATATATTGTTACGGAACAGAGAAAGATAATGTACACTTTAAGTGAGAATACTAAAAATCACTACTGTCCCGTAAAGTTCCAGGTTCAAAACAAAAGAGTTAGGTAAAATTACAAGTTAAAGTTTAATGCTCAAACTAACAACAAAACATTCAGGACTCATAAGGATAATGTAATGGCAAAAAACAGGTTAAATATATGGTTAACTGCAATAGCCTCTATTAACACGAAATTAGCAAGAATAAATTTATCTAAGTCAGCCCTGATAAAATGAGAATACCGGATAATGCTCAGTGAATGCAAGATATATTATTACAGATACAAAATCTTATAAAAAATGATTGACATAAAACACATGAATCACAAAAACCTCACCAGGTCCACGAATCAACACCCTACGCTACACAGTACAAGGAAAAAATGTAATAACACTTATACTTAAATTACACAGCTGCTAGATGGTTTGAGACTTCCTGAGCACTCACAATAATAACAACTGTACAGGGGAGGACAGAGATGTGAGCAAAATGAGGAGTAGATCTAAGTGGCAATCAATGCAGAGACTGAGCTCATTATATAGGGGCCGGCAGAGCTTGATACAACTTGTAAGAAGGACGCGCAAATGAAGCCAGAGGGGACAAAGAGTTGACATTCCTGCTCTGAACAACAGAAAGAACGACTTACTCTACTATAAGGGTAGAATGGGGGAGTGAGGTAGAACACGCTCGTGATCAAACATGCAGCATACGGTACGTTAGAATTTCACAAAGGATGATGAAATCATAGGCTATGTAACACCTCCCCACAAAGAAAAAGAAATTTACAAAGGAAATTTCTTATTACTCTAAAACAATCTGTCTAAAATCTAGATAAGCAATCTACAATAACATTTTCTTTCCCCTTGACATGTTGTATGTCTAATGAATACTCCTGAAGAAGTAGACTCCATCTTGTCAATCTCTGATTTTTATCTTTAAACTTACTAAGGAATTTCAGTGGGTTATGATCGGTATAAATGACTATGGGGTCAAAACCAGAACACAAATAAAATGAAAAATGCTGTAAACCCAAAATCAAGGCCAAAAGCTCTTTCTCAATAGTTGAGTAGTTCTTTTGAGGTGGAGTGAACTTCTTACTGTAATAAGATACAGGGTGTTCAATACCCTGATCATCCTCTTGCAGCAAAACAGCCCCAGCTCCTGTATCACTTGCATCAACAGCCATCTTAAAAGGCTTAGCAAAATTTGGAGTAGCGAGCAATGGCTGACTTAATAGGATAGCTTTAAGTTTGTTGAAAGAGGATTCACAGTTATCGGTCCAGACAAATTTAACTCCCTTTTTCAGTAGGTCTGTAAGTGGTGATACAAGAATTGAAAAGTTAAGAATAAATCTCCTGTAATAACCTACCATTCCCAAAAATCTTTGTAGCTCTTTCCTAGTTTTAGGTCTGGGAAGATCACTTATAACCTGGACCTTAGCTTCTGGTGGTGCAACATGTCCATCACCAATTACGTACCCAAGGTACTGAACTTTAGCTTGACCAAACTCACACTTTGATAAATTAGCTATAAGATTAGCCTGAACCAAACGCTCAAGAAATTTACTGACATGGCATAGGTGATCTTTCCAGTTGTCACTGAAGATTAATACATCATCAATATAAACAACACACCCTGCCAAACCCTCTGTTACAACAATCATGAGCTTCTAAAATGTGGCAGGTGCATTCTTCATACCATATGGCATTACAGAACATCCAAAAGTCTTTCCTAGTGTTACAAAACATGAGATCTCCCTAGCACGTTCAGTCATAGGTACTTGCCAGTATCTCTTTAACAAATCAAACTTACTTATGTACCTAGCCTTTCCGATCTTGTCCATGCAATCTTCCACGCGAGGGAGAGGGTAAGTGTCTGTTTTGGTTATCTGATTAACACGTCTGTAGTCGATGCAAAGCCGCTGTGACCCACCTGGCTTAGGGACTAGAGTGACAGGAGAACTCCACTTGCTCTGACAGGGCTCAATCATCTTGTGGTCCAACAGGTAGCCAAGCTCCTTCTCGATGAGAGGAACTTTCACTGGGTTCACACGGTAAGGAGGCAATTTAATTGGCTTTGTGTCTCCAACATCGACATCATGCATCAACGCAGTGGTTCTTCCTGGAGTGGCACGGAACACTTGCGGGTACTCCTGCAGTAATGCCGAAAACTCCTGCCTTTCCTCGGGAGCTAGATGAGAAAGCTTAGTCTGGAGATCATTCATGATATCAGGATTCTTCCCCAAACTATAACTCAGGCTCATGCTGCATGGGAGAACTTCACTTGCAGACTCGGGTGGAACAGCTACAGTGCAGACTGGGTTATTTTCGTCCTGCCTGTGATATAACTTTAGCATGTTGATGTGACAAAGTTGCTTGTTCTTTCTACGATCTGGTGTGGCGATGACATAGTTGACATCACTGAGTTTCTTCTCCATGAAATAAGGACCACTAAACTTGGCTTGAAGAGGTTGCCCATGCACTGGTAGCAGAATCAAAACCTGATCTCCTGGATGAAAGTGGCGTAACCTGGACTTCTTATCATACCAAGTTTTCATCTTCTCCTGAGCAGCTCCTAAATTCTCTCTCGCCAGCTGTAAAGCAGTGGACAGCCGTTCTTTGAACTTCATCACATACTCCAGCAGGTTGACGTCATCTTCCTCTGACAGCCAGCATTCCTTGAGTAACTTAAGGGGTCCTCTTACTTCATGGTCAAACAGTAGTTCAAAAGGTGAGAAGCCCAGTGATTCATTTGGAGATTCTCTTGCGGCAAATACAACGAATGGAAGACCTTTATCCCAGTCTTTCTGATGTTCCAAACAGTATTTCTTGAGCATCGATTTGAGTGTTTGATGATATCTCTCCAACGCTCCTTGGGTCTGGGGATGGCAAGCTGAAGACGTGATCTGGGTGATGCCCAACTCTTTCAGAGACTGCTTGAAAACATTTGACATGAAATTACTTCCCCGGTCTGACTGTACCTCCTTGGGCAGACCAAACTTTGTGAAGAACCCTAGCATTTCCTTAACCACGTTCTTTGCTGAGATATTTCTAAGTGGAATGGCTTCAGGATAACAAGTAGCCATATCAATCAGGGTCAACACATAAGAAAATCCTGAAGAAGTCTTAGGAAGAGGGCCCACAATATCCACCAACACACGGGTGAATGGCGCCTCAAAAGGAGGAATGGGAACTAGAGGTGCAACCTTTTCGGTCTGATTACACTTCCCCACAACTTGACAGGTGTGACAAGACTTACAATACCAGGAAACATCCCTGAAGATACCTGGCCAGTAGAAGTGTTTCAAAATGCGTGCCACAGTCTTCCTCACTCCAAGGTGTCCTGCCAAACTGGAATCATGAGCCACTCTAATGATATCCTGCCTACAAACACGAGGGATGACAACTTGATGTACAACCTCCCATTCACAGTCGGCTGATGCTGTTGGGGGTCTCCACTTTCTCATAAGCACTCCTGACTTTATATAATAACAAGTAGAAGCACCAGCTGACTCTTCCTCACTGCAAGCAGAGTTAGCTAGACCTTTCAACTCAGAGTCAGCAACCTGCAACTCAACCAGCTCTTGACGAGACAAATTATCAACACTACGTGGTACTGCCTCATCTAGTGAGTGGTCCAAATTACGAGTAGCAAGAAAAGTGTCAGCTAGGATAACATCATCATCATCATTATCCTCTAAATCACCAGTAACTTTAGACTCAGCCCCAGTGACAGCACATGCAGAGAACACATCAGGGACATCACAATCCTGGGCCGCAGCCACTGGTTCACTAGACAACTGAGGAGCTGGACACACTTGACTTCCACCAATATCATTTCCAAGTAAGAAAGTTACACCTGACATTTGGGAGTGTCTCAACCAACCCAACCATAACGGAACCAATAACAAAACCAGACTCTAAATTCACTCTGCACAGAGGGACAGAGAAGTAATTATTCCCTACACCTTGTAAGATTACAGTTTCATCAGAGGAATTAACATTAGAGCCTAGAACACTGGTCAGCATAAGGGATTGCCAAGCACCTGTATCACGATATATTTTAACTGACTTCCTGTCATTACTGTCCAGAGGACTAACAAAACCATCAGACAGGAAATTAGCACATGAACTCTTGAGAGTGTCACCCACGTTACTGCTCAAAAGAGGAGCTCCATCATGAGAATTTAATTTACCCCTCAAAGCAGGTTCAGTTAACTCAGTTAAAGAATTCTGGGAACTCTCAAGGGTGGACACTACAGTAGACCAATTGACTGAATATTTAAAGACTCCTTTTTGTTCACATCACGCTGTCTCCTGAAACATTTCTCCGTAGTATGACGAAGCTTACTACAATAAGTACATTTACTTTTCTGAAATCTAGAGGTGAAGCTGGTGTTCACTTCCTGAGAAACATCATCTTTATTCTCTTTCCTGTTACCTGTACTCTGAGCAGAGGCAACGTACTTACTCTCAGCTTTCCTTTTTTCTTTAGAATATCTCTTGTGAGTGAGAACATATTCATCAGCTAAAACTGCAGCATCAGACAAATTATCTATTCTTCTCTCATCAAGATATAGGCTTACATCTTTATTAATACACCTTTTGAAGTCCTCCAGCAAAATCATCTGCTTAAATTTGTCAAAATCAGAATCCACATTCTTAGAATTTAACCACTGCTCTAACAGATCTTCTTTGACTTTTGCATACTCAACATGGGATTACTTATCTTGCTTATAAGTTGTCCTAAATTTTACTCTATAGGCTTCAGCAACAAGCTCATAGGCCTTAAGAATCAAGCTTTTAACTACATCATAATTATCAGATTGATCCTGAGGCAAAGATGCATAAGTTACTTGAGCTTTACCGGTGAGAACAGTCTGAAGGAGTACTGGCCAATACTTTTTGGGCCAATTAAAACCTGTAGCTACCCTCTCAAACAACTGAAAACACTTTGTTAAATCAGATTCATTAAAAGAAGGGACAAGTTTAACATTTTTAGCCACATCAAAATCATCAGAGCTAGATGATCCAGTTCCACCTTGTTTCATGCGATACTCATGGTCTGCCTGAATCCTAGCAAGTTCAGTTTGTGCCTGAGCCTGTATCTGTGCCTCCTGAATACGAGCATTTGCCTGAAATTCAGCCTCCTGAATACGAGCCTGAGACTCCGCCTCCTTAGCATTTGCCTGAAATTCAGCCTCCTTAGCACGAGCCTCCTGCAGAGCTAGCTGTAACTTAGCTATTTCAAAATGCGTTTGCTCATTTGGAGGAGTTACATTAAACAAGCTTTTATTAATCATGCCAACAATTTGATCTTTAGAATGATGAGAGTGAACTGCAATTCCCAATTGTTGAGCAACAAGCTTAAGTTCATTCTTTGTTCTGTTTTCTACATCACACACTGTTTGCACATTTGACAAAAAATCTTTGGCTTCATCAAGTGTAGTAATAGTAGACATCATGAATAAATCACAGTCACAAAATATCAAGGAATATCCTTATGATAATATCCTGAATATCCTGATAAGAGGTCGCCAAATTTATGTTACGGAACAGAGAAAGATAATGTACACTTTAAGTGAGAATGCTAAAAATCACTACTGTCCCGTAAAGTTCCAGGTTCAAAACAAAAGAGTTAGGTAAAATTACAAGTTAAAGTGTAATGCTCAAACTAACAACAAAACATTCAGGACTCATAAGGATAATGTAATGGCAAAAAACAGGTTAAATATATGGTTAACTGTAATAGCCTCTATTAACACGAAATTAGCAAGAATAAATTTATCTACGTCAGCCCTGATAAAATGAGAATACCGGATAATGCTCAGTAAATGCAAGACATATTATTACAGATACAAAATATTATCAAAAATGACTGACATAAAACACATGAATCACAAAAACCTCACCAGGTCCACGAATCAACACCCTACGCTACACAGTACAAGGAAAAAATGTAATAACACTTATACTCAAATTACACATCTGCTAGATGGTTGGAGACTTCCTGAGCACTCACAATAATAACAACTGTACAGGGGAGGACAGAGATGTGAGCAAAATGAGGAGTAGATCTAAGTGGCAATCAATGCAGAGACTGAGCTCATTATATAGGGGCCGGCAGAGCTTGATACAACTTGTAAGAAGGACGCGCAAATGAAGCCAGAGGGGACAAAGAGTTGACACTCCTGCTCTGAACAACAGAAAGAACAACTTACTCTACTATAAGGGTAGAAGGGGGGAGTGAGGTAGAACACGCTCGTGATCAAACATGCAGCATACGGTATGTTAGAATTACACAAAGGATGATGAAATCATAGGCTATGTAACAATATATATATATATATATATATATATATATATATATATATATATATATATACACAAATTAGGGGACAGAGGAGCAGAAATATTATACTAATCCTGACTTGCAATTTCACAAGCCAGGGGGCAGAAAAGCTCAGGCGTAATTTTAGGCCAGCCAAATCTATCCTTTTATCTCGCAAAATACGTTTGATATCCAGTTGCCCTTAAAAATAAAAAAAGTAACACGAACCAAGCAAGTCTTCCGAACCCACAAGTTGTGTAATGACACCACAGTTGGCAATCAAGAGAGGAGAATAGGACACGTGGGGAAATTTCCATCCAAAGCACACTTGATGTCATACTTAATGAGAGAAGGCCATGAATTTAAAGGGCACGCGACTAGAAATGATTACGAGCGAGCGAACAAAGTTTCCTTTCAGTTAAGTTTGGAAACCAGCAACCCGGACCGACCGCCACTCTAAGCAGAAGCTAATAGCTTGATTCCTATGTGAAATGGAGTTGAAATTGTTTCTACATGTGATATATTCGTTCAATAAATTCAAATAAAAATTCACCCATAAAAGCATGTGAATACCTTGGAATCTCGAGTTTTCCAAGGAAGTGTTCGCCTCTCATAGGTGAACGTCTATTGTACGGAATAAAATTTTAAAAATTTCCGTCGTAACACTGCCATTTTGGCATCAACCCTAACAAGTAAATATTAACGATTTTGGTATGCTTGCTGGTGAAATCACCAAGGAAAAAACATTACATTTCTGGTTTTAATAATCTCATCAATAGAATATTTTTTCATTTTTTAGATATCATGAAAAAATAATATATGAGAGAGATAAATGTGATAACATTGCACTCGCTTGCTCGTCACGCGCTCACAAAGCGCACTTTACTCTCAAGCGGCAATGCTATATGAAAGCTGGCCAAGGCAAACATCACACTTAACAAACATTATACTAAGCCCATCCCCTTAACTCACGACCTATGTTCCGAAATTGCAGGCGAATATAAAAGCAAGGGGACAGAGAGGGAGAAACGTTATAGCAAGACAGTTTAGCCAAATCTCGACTGGTTATCTCATCCAAACTGTTACAGTATCACAGCTGACAAATAAGTAAGGTAACAGATTACAACAAGGTTCATTCTAATCCGGTCATTTTATGTCCTTTGATTTCACAATCTACGTTAATTACCAGACTTGGCTATTAAGAGAAGAACATACCGTGCTGTATATGTGTGCAAGAAGGTAATTTGAAGGCAGTCAAAACGCACTTACCAGTCTCCCCAAATCAGTTACGATATGAGAGTTAGATATTAATATAAGGAGGCAGAGGGGTAGAATCGTTTTACGAAGCCTATCTAATGATCTCGCATGCTACATTACGGTACCACAGTTGGCTGTGATAACAGAGAAACAGAGGAAGAGTAACGTGATATTGAGACACTTAAACGAATCAATGGCCATATGGTTATTGTCCTTGCAGTAATACAGTTCACAATATAAATAAGATAATAGAGGAGAACATTAGCAATATTAGGCCAGCCATAACGTACAACGTCAAAAGCTATCAGAGTTTACAATAAATTTAATAAGTGAGAGGACCTCAAGCGTTATACTAAGCTTATACCTAATCTCAGGAATTATGTTACGATGTCAGTTGCCCATGAAATTCAGAAATTATAGGAAGAGAAACGGTAACTAAGCGAATCGAAACTCATCCTATCAAACTATAGGCACTGTTATAGAACTGCAGTTGACGATATATGTTAAGGTGAGGAAGAGAACAACAGTAATCTAAGAGCATTCAGACGATGCTTGCCTGTCTGCCGAGATCTGCTTATAATGGCGGTGTTGGAGATTTAGCAGTGCAAGTTGGCCAATGTTGCTAAGATGGGGTGATCAAACGGAGTGGCGATCTGGCCGACATTCATTAGCCTGTAAAACTGTTTGGAGAGAACGGCTGCCTTACTGTGTCTCGGGTTTAGTGTCTCGTACACTGAGAGATAGCTGGATAGATAATTACAGTAGATAAAGAAAGGCTGATAGAGAGTTGTTCGTGAATCCTGCCTTCAGGAATTGTTCGATCTGTTACCATTTAACGGAAACAGAGTTCTATATGCATCTTGCTTCCAGGTCCTCCTCCAAATGGATTATTAAACAGTCAAGGTGAAGGTTTCATGGATAGAAGAAAATCAGTGTCGCCCGGCTGAACTGGCTAGCATTCCTTTTCAACCCTGGGAACTGCTTCTGGCGATCTCCAACCACGTGCAGGATGAACTGCTATTGTTAGTCGTCTTTCATTAAGATGCCATTTTACTCTTGAACTAGCACAACACCTGGCTTTGAGTTGCCATTAGTGACGGCGAGACTCTGGATGACTTTTGTGATGTTCTTGTAGTCCTTGCACGTCGATCAAGGATCGAGATCTACGTCGAAAAACGAGTCCTCCATATTCAACTTTCTGGAGAATGATATGGTTGTGCTCGAAATGAAGCCCTCAATGTTGCATTCAGCTGCGTGTAATATGGAACTGGTTAAAGTTTTGCCTTTTATATTTATGGTCTCCCCAAATATATCTAACTCAATAATCCTTGAGAAGGGTCCCCGTCTAGTGCCCGGAAGTGATAATGAGTTGTATTTTGTTTATTTTTCGACCAAAAGTTCGGTTTAGTGAGAGAGTGTGGCCAGGGTACAGTTGTTTCCATGTAGACGTGATCAGAACGTAGATTAGTTTACCTAGTTGCTAAGTCTTTTTTTTTTCCTACTGTAATTTACTAGTATTAAGTCTCTATAATATTTACTAGTATTAAGTCTCTTTATAATATAAAAACTTGAGTGAGAAGAAACATGTGCCAATGGTCACGTAATCCAGCATAATGTACGCATGCACAAAGGGATGAAAGGCATGATGATTCTTCATTCTTTTTTTGATGGAAGCATATATAGAGAGGTGTTGGTGACTAATTATTGTAAGTATGGAATGTCATTTTTTTCGGGTAATCAATTCTAAGGGTAAAGGCATCACAGTGAGTCTATCATGAGTCTATAATAATGAAAATTTTAAATTGCGTTAAGCCGTCATCCCCCTCTCCCTTCTCCCACCACGCGTACCATGAGATGCTCACTCGATTACCAGCCGTGAAATGTGACAGGTGGTCAGTACTGTCGTAATCCTCCTCATCCCCCCCCTCCTTCCAAGGAATTCTGTAAGTAATTTGATAATATGGTTGTTTGGTATGTTGAAGCGTGAATAAGTGATACTCCATGAGTGATAATAGTGACGAAAATAAGAAAGAGACTCGTGTTAGTATCAAGTGTTCTTGTTCCCCGGGCCAGGAAGTGTTGTGTTTGATTACACGAGGTGACGCCATTAGCCTTTGGAGAAGCGAGTCTGTGTTCCCACTCACCTCCCTTGTATTCCTTGAGCTGGATAGTGAGGTATTTCCCATATATCTGTGTACTGTATTTTATAATATTATTTAGTGTGTAACTGGAATACGAGAATGCTAGCTACAGAGATCCGTCTGAGCCTCAGATAAATGTGTGATTTTTGTGGGCCAAATATCAGGTGCCATGGAATTGTGAATTATTTATTAATATGTGTTGGGATAACTTTGCAATTCAGTACTTATTAGGGCTGTGTTAGTTGTGAGTTAATGTTCACGTAGTTACTTTGTGAGGCACCATGATATCGATGCAATGATGTTTATCCTGATCAAAGTGGGATTATTCATGCTTATTTGTTATAGTACTTTTTCTTCCATTTATCCCTACAACAAGTATTATTTTGAGCAGATCTATGTGTCTGTAGTGCCATGTCTTATTCTGTTTCTAACTGAAATGTCGAATGCCGTAACTCATGTTTCTTTATTATGAGACTTTCTTGATCATGTGATAGGATTACTTGCATTAGGGAGAATAGTTATTCATTATACACATTAACTTCTAACGGGTCGAAGTGTGGAGGTCAGTTCTAGTGAGTGAGTCAATGTCCCAGTGAGGAAGTCCAAGTGTGGAAGTAAGGTCCAAGTGTTGAGGTCAAAGTCAAGAAGAACAGGTGATTGGACCAGTGAACAATGAATTTAGAGGGACGATTATGAAGAACCACATTGGACGAACCCTGGGACAAAGGAGCTAAGTTTTGTGGAATTTGATATTAGGACCATATATTTTTGAACAATGTGCCAACGGATTCAGGTTTAAACTGTAAGGCTAGTAGATGGGAAGATTTCTACTAATTTTTTTTTTTGTCTTGTTAATACACATTTCCTCCCACTCGAACTTTACTTTTTGTATAACCCTTGAGAACTGGTGGTATAGAGCTTACCTAGTAGTTTGTTAATGTGTAACCTTAGAAGCATTTGGGGGAAATTGCGAAGGTTGGGCTTGGGTTGGCCGAGTTGGAGACTGACCCCGTCATTTTGGCATGCTACCACTCTTAACTTGACCACTTGAAAGGTAACAAACGCAGCCGAAGAGGCCGCTATTGGGAGAGAGTTTCCATCAATCTGAGTTCCCGACCGTTCCAGCATGCTTAGTCATCATCTGTGACTTGCTTTTTGCCCCTTTTAACCAAGCAAAAGTCTGGATTGTAGGAGTGTCAGTACAAGTGGTGGCACAGCATCGGGATGACCTGTTAATGTGAAGGTAATTAAACTTTAAGCAATAATTGTGAGGTCATTTAGATGATTGTCATTAAATCTAATTATGGTAATAGCTCATCCCCCAGTTCTCAAAAATTATATATACTTGGCATTATATGTAAAATTATAAGGTATGTGTAATTGTAGTGTGTACTATCTTCTTGTTGCAGTTGGGCATTTCACTAGTTGAGCATTCACCTTCTGGGGTTGCTCACGTTTGTATAATTCATGATGGGGTCCAATATAGGAAAAATAATTGACCTTGAGACTGAAATGCCTGAGGGAGTAGGTGTGAAACAGAAACCATCCACAACTGATGAGTGTTTTGAGCATATTAGAGCTTTGGAGGAGATGTTAAGCCCACCTGGACTCATCCCAACCAAGGTTGGAGGCCCATCACAGTATACCCCCATGAAGTCTGGAAATCCATTTAGGCAGTCAACTCCACAGTGGTGAAATTTGCCCAAGGAGGTATGCAGATCTATCAGGAAAATTTGGTAGTACTAGAGTGTAAGGATGTTGACATTCTAAGGATGAATGAAATGTATGGTCACTTTTTAATGCCGGTGGAGTCAATGACTGCTAACTTAGAACAGCGGAAGGCGGTAGCGCTCAGCTGTATGGACACAGAGTTGCGTACTTATGTTCTGGGAGAGTTAAGCTTATGCGAGGCATGTGGTACTTATTGGGACATCAAGACATTGTTGCAACAAGAGTTCAGAGGCCCCGAAGGGATCACTGATGCATTCCATGAGCTTGACCAAATGGAGTATAACTTTGAGGATCCACCTAAGAGGCTTGTTAGACAGTTCAAGAGTAGCTTTAGGGCAATTTGCAGAGAACATCCCCATATGAACCCTCCCAATGCGGAAAAGTTGTGGAAGAAATCTGTGCTATGTAATGTACTGCAGGAAGTTAGGGAACGATTAGAGTTGTTTAATGATCTGGGAATGGAGGAGACCTTTATTTCAGAATTAGAGAGAGAAAGGTGTTATAGACAGTGGGGTAGAGTGGTAAAAGTTGTGGATGAACAAGGGTCTGGTTTTAATTATGTTCCAACCCCTACTAGAATCACACCTCCAGTTGTTAAGGACAATGGTTGTCCAGCGACTCGAGTACCCGTACATCAGGAATCTTTTAAACCTAGACTTATGATGTGGCCTTATGGGTGGTGTTCAAATGGCAGTAAACATGACCGGGCGAGTTGTTTTGATTGCTTGAAAGCTAACTCTAGAAGGGGACATGAGGGATGGCCTAGTAGACCTAACCTAAGTAGAAAACCCGAGAGAAGCATGCCAAGTATACCTCCCGCAACAGCTAATCCCTTCCCACAGCAGGATTCTCAATTACATCCAGACTCCCAACCACCTAGGGAATGACTAGAGGACCCTGAGGTAATGCAGGCTGTCAGTCATGTCGTGTGTAGCTTACAGGATGTAGAACAGAATGAGAGATGTCAGAACCTTTCATATGCTAAGGTGGAGGAAGTTCGAAAAGTTCGAGGTGAAGTAGACACTCCAGTGATATGTTTGATTTTGGGACAGATCAGGTTTCACCTTTTGTAGATACCAGTAGTGTGGCAACATTGATGAAAGAGAGTACAGCAAAAAGACTAGGATTAAAGATTAGCAAGCGCAGACATTCAGTGTATTCAGTATCCAACCATAAGCTTACTGCTGTTGGCCAGGTTTCATCGGTAGTGCATATTGCCTCCAAGACAAGTGTAGCGCAGTGATTTGTAGTGATCTCAGATTATTATTTGTCAACAGAACTGCTCATGGGTGCAGACTTAATTGGTAGGACGCTTTTTACTTGGGACGGAAAGGTCAGGTGATGCATTGGGGTGGTCAGCAGTACGAGGTCTGAAATAAGCTTTGCCAGACAGTGAATAGAATAAGATTCTGGTCTAACCATACGAGAAAGGCAGAAGGAGAGTTAGTACAAGTGAAGTGTAGGACCTTGATACCTGTACAGACATTGATGTGTTAAAAGACAGAAAACCCGGAGATGTCTTATATGTTAGTAAATTAATTTTCAGAAGGCCAGGGATAAAGCTTCATTAGCACCAAATTGTTGCGTGAGAGTTAGTGAGAACGGGACATGCTATGTACCCATTACCAATGTAACCAAGGGGCCAGTGAAGTTAAACCCAGGGCAAGTGTTGGGGACGTACTATGTTGTTGACAAGTCGAGTATTACCCATCTTAGCCCCAAGGAAGAGGACAGAAGTCCACCTGAATTAGTGCAACGAGTAGGCAAGGCAGAAGGTGACCTTGTGGCACCAGTAGTTCGGGTCGATAATGCTTTGTTACCCCACAAGGATCAGGCACAGGATGGAAGTGACCGACGTGTTGTGCTTAATTCAATTCTCAGAGAGCTGAAGTGGACACATTTGTCACAATCACAGAGGGATAAATTGAGAGAGTTGATACTGGATAATCATGCACTGTTCATTCTTGGTCCGAAGGAAATTGGCACCTTTAGAGTACCTGAAGCCCTCATTGATACTGTCGACTCTGAAACCGGATGCCCTTGTATCGACATCCTGAGCAAGCAAGGAAGATAATTTTCGAGATGATTGATGAGATGATTGAAAAGGATGTGATTGGGGAATCAACTGCTGCATATTTAGCCCCCATAGTCTTAGTCAGCAAGCCTTACGGCAGTAAAAGGATGTGTATTGATTACCGGGCTCTTAATAAAAAGGTCAAGATAGATAGCCAACCCCTACCCCTATTAGACAAATTGGTAGAGGAAAGTGCTGGGAAAAAGTTTTATTGCACTCTTGATATGAATGATGCCTACCTCCAAGTTCGGTTGGATGAGAGCTCTCAGGACTTGACAACTGTTTCTAATGGGGTTAATTTGTTTAGATACAGGCGCTTACCTTTTGGATTGTCTGTGAGTCCAGCTATTTTCATGAGGAAAATGCAGCGAGTGTTAACCCCTTTAGTTAGAGAAGGTTGGTGCTGTAACTACCTAGACGATGTTGTGATTTGGGCAGTCTCTTGCGATCAGATGCTAGACCGACTGAAGATTACCTTTGGAAGATTAACCGAGTTTGGAATGTAGATGAATGTTACTAAATGATCTTTCATAATGCAAGAAATTAAGTTCTTGGGACATGTAGTGTCGGAGAAAGGAGTACGCCCAGACAGAAAGAATCTTGAAACCACTGAACAGATGTCACGACCAACAAAGGCCAAGGAAGTGAGACGCTTTGTGGGCATGTGTAACTTCTATCACAAACATTTTCCCGACTTTCCTGCCATTGCCAGTCCTCACTAATTTGGTTAGGATAGTCAGAGGAGTGTGAGAATGCATTCGTATTCCTTAAACAAAAGTTAGTGTCAGCTCCAGTCCTAGTAAAGGCAGATTTAACTAAAGTGTTCGAGTTACACACAGATGCTAGCGACTTGCACATTGGCAGAGCTCTTATGCAGCTGGAGGGCGAGAAAGATCTGAGTCCTATTGGATCCTTTTCAAAGAAGCTTATCCCCACAGAAAAAAGATACTCAGTAACAGATAAGGAAACCATGGCAGTAGTGCATGCGTGTAGATTTTTCAGCCACTATTTATGGTGCAAACCTTTTTCGATCGTTACTGACCATAGACCGTTAACCACCATCTTTAAGGAAAAGCCTAAATGCCCATGTATGTCGCATTATTTGTTGGAGATGAGAGACTACGATTTTGTGATAAAGTATAAAAAGAGTGTGAATCATTATGTCCCAGATGCTTTGAGTAGACCAGTAGGAGCAATCGAGGAGGCCTCAGATATAACCCAATCTAATGCAGAATTTCGGTGGCTAGGTCTTACGGTAGACAAGGTCCGGGAAGCCCAGAGAGCAGACCCAAGGTGGAGGCAGGTAATTCAGTATTTACAAGGAGGTCTGTTACACAGGAAGTTGCCTGGTAATCGTCCCATTAATACTTTCGAAATGAACAAGGAGATTCTGTATGTGTGAAGAGAAGAAATGGGAAATTCTAGACTGTGCCTGGTAGTACCCAAGTCTTTAGTTGCAATTGCCTGTTCAATTGTTCATAACCCTTCACACCTAGGAGAACACAAGACGGTAGCCAAGGCAAGGCAGTTTTTCTATTGGCCATCTCTTCTGACTGATGTGCGACATTCTGTTAACCTGTCACGTCCCGACCGATTTCGCACCTCCGATGCCCCCCAGTCCCGAGCTATTTTGGAAAAAAAAGTTTTTTGACTAAAATCACCACTTTTGTTGAGAAACAAAGGAAAATCACCAAGAAAGGGCTTATTGGGGTCCATAAGTGGTCGGAACAGGTGAGGTACCCCGCACCAGGTATCGTATTCTGTCACTGACGTGTGAGGCGCTCAAGTTTTCTATGGTAGGTAATTTTGGGAGAAACAACAAAGAACACATCCACATTTATTGATTTTGAACTAATAAACAATCACAACAACAATATAATAGTTTTCAATGATATATATTAAAAAAATAAGCATTGTTCCCTTGCGCGAGCATAGCGAGTTTGGTCATATTGGTCACATGCTTGTTGCTAAGTTTCTTGTTTTAGTAAACATATCATTTTTTTCTACTTGCATAATACTGTTTCAATGCCATTTTACCATTTTTACTGTATGCAAATGTTTTCAGCTGTTTTCATTCATTACGATGACGTTTAGCATAACTATCGCACACATCTGCTTACTCAGCGCACTCGCTATGACTCTTCTATCAACATAAATTATCATTTTTCCACTTTCATACTATTGTTTTTTTTACAATGAAGTTTTTCTCAACCAGTGTAAATTTTTTCACTTATTTACATTCCTTACGAGAGTATTTAGCGAAATGCTAACGCATATTCACGTAGCAAGCACACTCGCTACCACTCATGTTTCAACTTCTACTTTATTTCTTCACTCCCAATATACTTCCCCACTTACATTACACCTGTTTCCACCTTATGCTACTATTTACATATTTACGGGCCTTGTTTATTCCACTGAGCGTCAGAATATCGCATCAAAATACCCTCGGTAGAAATGTTTTGATTTAGGTAATATTTATACACTTACATAATAACTTTCCATTTACATTATACCCGTTTCCACTTTATACAACTATTTACATATTTACGGGCCTTATTTATTCCACTGAGCGTCAGAATTTCGCATCTATATACACTTGCTAGGAATATTATTAATTGGAATATATTTATCCACTTACATAATAATTTTCCACTTATATTACACCCGTTTCCACTTCCATACTACTATTTACATATCTATGGACCTTATAATTACACTGAGCGTCTGTATGTTGCATTTATTCCTGAGTATGAGCGTCATATTGCATTCACACCAGATCAGAACTGCATCAAGTTGTAATACTCACTAAAACAAGGGTGAATGCAGAGACCCAGGTCACACTCAACGCACTCATAGCGGGTGTCTTTTCTCTGAGTGGTTGGTCTCACACGGGAATTACTACAAACATGACACCTGTGTTGGGGCCTAGGTCTATTTGGCTGGGGAGGTATAGGAGTGGGAAAATGGCAGGTGGATATTCTCAGGGGAGTTTGGGCGGCAGGGGCAATGCGTGTGCGTTGCTGGGGCCTCTCGACCGCATACCTTGCAAAAATCTCACGTATAAGCTCCCTCACAAAGCCTTCAAAGGTTTCCTGCACTCCTGTTGTCATGGCGTGCAGGTGGTGGCAATTCAGGGCAGTTATATCTAGCAGGTGAAAGAAGAGCTTCTTGTACCACTTCATCATGGTCCTGGCACACTCGACAGTGGATATCATGGAGTCTGACTGGTCCACCAGGTGCATGTTGATGTTATAATCAAGGACACACTCAGGTTTCCATATGTGGTGCCTTCTCTCGCTGCGGTAATCCACGGACTATGTACGGTGCATCAAGGGGTGGTGAACCGTGGACAATAGGCTGACTTCTCTGTTGTGGCTCCACACTGTAGGTAGGATATTGTTAGCCTGGAAGAAGACCACCTCATTTTTTCTAGTTTCCGCCCCACCTTGACCATGTGATGCCTGTTCACCTTGATGGTACCACAGATTCCCGTGTCATGCCTGTGTAGATAATGAGCGAGAAGAGGGCTAGTGTACCAGTTATCCAGGTAAAGGACGTGACCATGATGAAGGTAGTCTTCAATCATTGTCTTTACAACTGCTCCAGACAGTCCAATATTCCGATCGTCTATTATGTATGTGCACCGGTGTACAAGACTATGTCTTGCACATAACCAGTCCTACAGTCACACATAACAAAATTCTTGAACCCAAAACGGTGCATTTTGCTGAGTATGTACTGCCGAAAGGAAATATTGCCTCTCCACAACACGAGACTCTCGTCTATGACAAGGTCTCTGTAGGGATAAAATGAGGAACAGAATGTTTGCCGTAGGTGATCAAAAACCAACCTAATTTGCCTCATCTTATCAGTGTCATTTGCATTTGCAGGATCATCAGCATTGTAAAAGTGGAGGCGGCTTAGAATTTGCTGAAACCGATTACGGCTCATAATTTTGCCAAATATTTGTGTCTGCATGATAGGGTGGATGTGGATGTGGTTGAGAAGATTAGGAGAAATACACTGAGGTGGTTTGGACATGTGGAGAGAATGGAGAATGAACGCCTGACTAAGAGGGTGTATGTAGGTGAGGTGGAGGGAGGGAGAGGGAGGGGTAGACCGAGGATGAGGTGGAGGGATGGAGTTGAGAGGTATATGAGGGAGGGGGGGTGAGTTGGGGGGAGGGTAGTCAAATGGTGGGTGACAGAGCGACTTGGAGGCGTTTTGTCTGCAGCCACCGTTTGCAGGATTAGGACGTCGGGCTATAGATAGATAGATAGATAGATGATAGGGTCCCTTGTCCAGTATGCCGGAATTCTGTCTTTACGTACAATACCCATCAAAAGTACCAGGGCAAAAAACAAAAACATTTCTGCAAGGGAGACAGGGTAATCATAAATGCTGGAATTCCTGCTCCTTGTGCCCAGTCATTCACTCTCACGGCACTGGCTGCTAGTGAAACGGTTGGTTTGTTCCACTATTTGCTCCACAAAACCCTCACTGAAAATGATGGAAAAAATCCAGCCTGGTGGAACTATGGTGAATTCCTGGAGCCGTGCGAGCAGTGCGCCCCTGCTCAGTGAAGGGGTGAATGATCGGAGAAAAATCACTGCTATCCTTCCAATTCCAATTCACATAACCCTTGCCCCCATCGTCCCCATCGTCGGGGTGGGGAGGAGATGCTGGTGGGGCAGGTTGGGGAGGAGCAGTGTGGAGGGCTTCCCCACTCACACTCCTCTTCCCTCGGCCTTTACCCTTCCCCTTTCCCTTACCCTTACAGCCTTGGGGAACATCAGGGGGCTGTGGGGAGGAAGTCTGGGAATAGTGGGGAGCATAAGACGTGCTGGGGAGTGGTTCCTCCTCACCTTCCCCCTCCATCACCACACCACGTGATTCATCACGCACCTTTACTGCCCTACGTGATACGCCCCACCGCCTCACACCACCACGGGAGGACGATGACTCACTCCCGCCACTCTCACTTTCATTTGTCACCCCAGAACTTTCGATTCAATCCCCACTCCCTCCACCCCACTTCCGCCCTCCCCAAACAAAACACTAGGCCCATACCTGCTAGGACGACATGCTGTGTGCTCAGGGCCACGATGAGTGATAATTTCGCGGCCGTACCACATGGCAGCATGTACCACGGCTCCGTCCACATCCTCGAAATCAGGCTCCACATCACGTAGGGGCTGCCTGGAGGTAATTGCATGCTGTTTTGGTGCAGGCTGGCCATCTCTAGCAGCACAATAAGTCACGTAGCGCCGCTTCCTGGGGAACGGGACCTCCTCATCACCGCTGCTTGTTTCTTCCTCCTCTGGTTGGACATAATCTTTGTCCACCACCTCGTCATCGAGTGGTGAGTCACTGTCGCCTGTGAAGGCGTCCAGTGCGGCTTGGATTTCCTCCTCCGAGAGACCTTTGTGCGCCATGTCTGACCTGGGTCACTGCTAACAGGTGAGTGACCGAGCCGAGGGTGAGCGTGGGTCATGCGGGGTCGCCAACTGTCCCTGCCTGGTGGCAGGTAGGGGAGGGTCGTGCGACCCTATGTACCAAAAATCAAGCACGAGATTTGAAAATTGTTAAAATTATGAACCTTGCAATTGAACAACATACCAGTACGTCGATGGGACTGGCAGTTACATAATGTTGCAACGTAGTCATACGTTGAAGGGACGCCTCGGGTTAAATCATACAAGTCATGTCAGCAGTTCAAGGGTCATGAGAAGATTGTGCACCATTTTAAGAAATTGACTCCAGTAGTTGATAATGGTCAGAGAGTTGCGATAGATCTCATATATTTGCATAATAGTAGGAGTGGTCACAGGTATTGTTTCACAGTGATAGACCATTTTTCAGGGTATCTACATATCTACCCCCTTCGTACAAAATCCACCAAAGCTGAAGCTGAAGAATTTAAGAAGGACATCTATAGGTATGGCAAGCCGCAGGTAGTTATCATGAACAGTGGAGGAGTATTCACCAGTGCAGTTTAGAGATTTTTGTAGGAGAGCTGGGATTAAGCAAGGGTTCTGTCTACCCTACCATCCCTGAGGAAATCCAGTTATTGAGATTGCACATAGGACCTTAAAGACAGTATTGGCAATCTTGTGCCAAGAACACCTGAATATGTGCCCCATGCACCTATGGGACATTGAGAAAGTGTTAAACGAAGCAGTACATACGTTCCTAGGTACATCACCATTCTTTGCATTTTATGGACGTCATCCAAATTGCGAGGTAGGAGATTTGCAGTTGCCCACTGATGGAGACTGTGTAGAGAAAATAGATGTAAAACAAATGCTCAAGGAGACACAATGTCGGATGACAGCATGATACCTTAACAGGCCAAATGAGGCACATGGGAATGACTCTCTACAAGCAGGTGAATTAGTCTGGATCTATGTCGAAGAGTGCTTGCCTGCTACAGCATCAAAGCTACATAGAAAATGGCAGGGTCCTTACAAGATTGTCAAAGTTATCGATCAAGGTAGAGCCTATGAGTTAGTTAATGTGTTTGATGGCACCATCTTGAATAGGGCAGCTGAAAAGGTCAAAAGATATGTTGAAAGAGATGCCTTATTGAGTACGGTGGATCACGAGTTTTTGACCAGTGAGGAAGAAAAAGAGATACTGCCTAGTGTAAGGTCCCAGAGACCACCTGAGAGGTTGCAGTACACGTAGATGATGGGTGTATGGTGTATATATTGTATGTACTCATTTTTTTTTCTCTGAGCATGTCTTGTCCTTGCCTTAAATGGCTGGGAACATGGAGTCAGGTATGCCTTTCCAGGTCTCTCCAGGCTGTACCTGTGTATTTATTTTTTCTACCAATAATTTATGAGTTATAATTTCGGATTGATTAATAGGGTTGAGTAGTTGTTTAGGGTATATCCAGCTTTTGGTGAGATGAGGCGTGGAAGCTGCATGTTTGTCAAATGCCTTTCCTCGATTCTTTTTTTTTCTGTAGGTTAGATTGTTAGGCTTACTTAGGGAAAATGAGATCTCACATCTAGGACTTTTCTTTTTTTTTTCCCTCAGATTTAGGGAACTGTACATGTGAGGGGCAGTTCTACCTGAAGGTCTCTGCCTGGAAGTTTCCTACTTGCTTTGAGAACCTTGAGCTTCGAGTGTATGTAATACCCAAACTGCAGTATAGGATTGCTCAGAGAGAGAGGGGAAGTTTCCAGTTTCTCTATAGGGCTTGGAGAAGTTGAACTATGGGGCTGTTGCATGTTAGGAGAGGTAGGCAAGCTTCACTCGGTCTCTCTGGACAGAACGCAGTGGGGTGGCTTGTGTTACTCTTAGCTAAGCACAAAGTTTCTCCTTGTAGCTGGAGATTCTCCTTGTGGGTATTATACCTTGTGAGTGACATACGTCGTCAGTTACATATTGTGAATAGTACGAGAAAATTTACTCATGGTAGAGGAATGTTATTTACTTATTTTTATTTATTTATTTTTTTGTGGACAGGACAGCCGCTGACTGTTCTCAAGCATGGAGCCTATGTAATATCCCACAGTCACAATATAGGACATGGCTGGTGTTTTTGGAGGCGTGTAGATTGGTTTCCCCTCACGAGCAAGGACCGTGTGGAACACCCCACGGTAGCAGTATTGAGGGAGACTGGTCAAGTAGGTGAACTTACGTACAGAGGTTATTTATGGGTACTGGGTATTTCCGAAGAGTTCAGGTCCAGTCACCCGAACTTTTGGTCTTCCCTAACCGTGGGTGGATGTAGTGCCCAGAAGTGATAATGAGTTGTTCATTTTATATGACCAAAAGTTCGGTTTGGTGAGAGGGTGTGGCCAGGGTATAGTTGTTTCCATGCAGATGTTATCAGAACATAGATTAAGTTAGCTAGTTGCTAAGTGATTTCTTTTCATACTGTAATTTACTAGCATTCTCATTATAATATAAAACCTCAAGTGAGAATGAATATGTGCCTATTGTCACGTAATCCAGCATAAGGTATGCATGCGCAAAGGGATGTAAGGCACGATGATTTTTCATTGTTTTTTCGATGCAAGTGTATAGAGAGAAGTGTTGGAGAGTGATTGTTGTAATAATGTCATTTTTTTCCGGGTAATCATTTGTAAGGGGAAAGGCATCACAATGAGTCTATCACGAGTCTATAATAATGAAAATTTTAAATTGTGTAAGCCGTCATCCCCCCCCCCCTTTTTCCCAACACGCGTACCATGAGATGCTCATTCATTCACCGGCCGTGAAATGTGACGGGTGATCGGTACTGTCGCCATCTTCCCACCCCTCTTCCAAGGACTTCTGTAAGTAATTTGATAATATTGATATTTGGTTAGTTGAGGTGCGAATAAGTGATACCCCACAAGTGGTAATAGTGACGAAAATAAGAAATAGACTCGTGTTAGAATCAGTGTTGTCGTTCCTCAGGAAGTGTGTAATGATCACATGAGGTGACACTCTTAAGAAGTGAGTCTGTGTTCCTGTTCACCTCCCTTTTATTCCTAGAGCTGGATAGTGAAGTGTTTCCCATATATCTGTGTACTGTACTTTATAATATAACTATTATTTTGCAGATAGAAACAGGGGATATAACCTTGGAAAAGGTAGCAAAATCTATAAAGGAGTTAGACAATTTTAAGGCCCCAGGAGAGGATGGAATATTTCCTGAAATGCTTACGGTGGAAAATGAGTTGATGAATGCACTTTTGAAACTTTTTAATGTGGCTTGGGATAATGGTGGACTTCCAGAAGAGTGGTAAATGGAGTGATTAAAAAAATACCAAAAAAAAGGGAGATTTAAGTGTGTGTGGCAATTGGAGGGGGATAACTTTGATACCTGTAGTTGCAATAGTCTTTTCCAAAATCATCTTGAACAGAATAGAGCCAGTAATTGATAAAATTTTAAGAGAAGAACAAGCTGGATTTAGAAAGGGTCGAGGTTGTAATGATCAGATTTTTATTGTAAGGCATCTAATGCAACAAGCTAATGAGATGAAAATGCCACTTAGTATGTGTTTTGTGGATTTTGAAAAGGCGATTGATAGTGTTTCACGTGGAGCTATGTTGAAAATTATGAGATTCTATGGTATACCAGAAAAGTTTGTAAATATTATTAGAAGCCTGCATGAAGGTACTTTTTGTAAGGTAATGGTGGGTGGTTCTTTGAGTGATCCATTTCAAGTTAGGTCAGGAGTGATTCAAGGAGGAGTTCTTTTGCCATTGCTGTTTGTTTTGGTTATGGATTATGTTATGAGAAAGGTTGTCAGGAGAACAGGTGCAGGAATTAACTGGAAAGAAAATATGAAGCTGATGGATTTGGACTATGCTGATGATATTGTACTGATTTGCGGAAGTGTTTACGAGATGCAGAGGGTGCTTGATTGTCTGGTGGAGAAAGGAGAAAAAGTGGGATTGGTAATAAATTGTGGAAAGACTGAAATTCTTAATATGAACGTGGAGAACCAAATCGATTGTGTAATTGGGAATAATGTGGTGAAGAATGTAGAAAACTTTAAATATCTTGGAACGATTGTATCATCTAATGGATCATTAAATAATGAAATTGAGGAGAGGATTAGACAGGCTTGGCGACCTGTTGGAATGTTGAAATCTGTTTTGAATATTAATATGCTTTCGGTACATACTAAAGCAAAAATTTACAAGTCCATGGTTAGACCCAATTTTAATTTATGGACATGAGTCATGGTACAGTAAAATTGCAACAGATCAGAAAGTATTAGGATTTGAGAATAAATTACTGAAAAGGATTCTTGGGGTAAAGTGGCAGGACAGAGTTATAAATGCAAGAGTAAGGGATATTACGAGAGTGGAACGAGTTAATGAATATGTGAGACCTGTCTCGCTGGAAGTGGCTGGGGCACATATACAGTAAAGAAGGTAGTTTAATACAGGATGTGCCAGAGTGGACTGCTAGAGGAAGAAGAGGTAGAGGTAGGCCGAGGGAAACCTGGTTGAGGACAATGAAAAGAGTAGCAGGAGAGGAGTGTTGGTGGGACCTGAAGAAGATGGCAAGAGACAAATATGGGTGGACAGTGTTCATCGAGGCCCTATGCATCCCGTGGGGTGCCACAGGAAATGATTGATTGATTGATTGATTATTTAGTGTGTAACTGGAATACGAGAATTCTAGCTACAGAGTTCTGTCTGAGCCTCAGATAAATGTTAATTTTGCGGGCTAAATATCAGGTCCCATGGAACTGTGAGTTATTTATTAATATGTTGGGATGACTTTGCAATTCAATACTTATTAGGGCTGTGTTAGTTGTGAGTTAATGTTCGCATAGTTACATTGTGAGGCACAATGATATCGATGCAATGATGTTTATCCTGATCAGAGTGGGATTATTCATGATTATTTGTTATAGTACTTTTTCTTCCATGTTATCCCTACAACAAGTATTATTTTGAGCAGACCTATGTATCTGAAGTGCCATGTGTTATTCTGCTTCTGTCTGAAATGTCGAGTGTTGTAACTCATGTTTCTTTATTATGAGACTTTCTTGATCATGTGAAGGATTACTTGCATTAGGGAGAATAGTTATTCATTATACACATTAACTTCTAGCGTGTCGAACACTGGAGGTCAGTCCCAGTGAGTGAGTCAAGGCCCCAGTGAGGAAGTCCAAGTGTGGAAGTAAGGTCCAAGTGTGGAGGTCAAAGTCAAGAAGAACAGAGGATTGGGCCAGTGAACTATGACTTTAGAGGGACGATTATGAAGAACCACATTGGACCGAACCTGGGACAAAGGAGCTAAGTTTTGTGGAATTTTATATAAGGACCATATATATTTTTTTCACAACGTGCCAACGGATTCAGGTTTAATCTGTAAGGCTAGTAGATGGGAAGATTTCTACTAATTTTTTTGGTCTTGTTAATACACATTTCCTCCCACTCGGACTTTATTGTTTGTATAACTCTTGAGAACTGGTGGTATAGAGGTTGGCTAGTAGTTTGTCAATTGTAACCTTAGAAGCATTTTTGGGTAATTGCGAAGGTTGGGCTTGGGTTGGCTGAGTTGAAGACTGACCCCGTCATTTTGGCATGCTACCACTCTTAACTTGACCACTTGAAAAGTGACAAACGCAACCGACGAGACCGCTATTGGGAGAGTCTCTGTCAATCTGAGTTCCCGACCATTCCAGCATGTGTAGTCATCTGTGACATGGTTTTTGCCCCTTTTGACCATGCAAAAGTCTGGATCGCAGGGGTGTCAGCACACCCGATCTACTTACTTGTAGTTAAATTTTGGAGGTGGAGGGTCGAAAATAATGCTGCGTGAATAAGAAAGAGTCGTCATAATGGTCTCACGAGAAATCTTCAGGTACACTTGGGGAAACCAGAGATAAATCAATAGCCGAAAAGTTATGAGTACGATCATTTTCACCATAGATTAGAAGACAGAGGCTGGACTGCAGTATTATGTCAGCTAATTGCTCCCTGAGACTAGCGATCCCCAAGCTACTTCACTAATAGTGGTGGGCGTTAAAGTAAACCAAACACTAACATTTTCCCAGGAAGACGTTCAAAAACTGAATTCAGGGTATAACTATCAATGTGGCCATGTGATGGACAGTAGAGAGAGAGAGAGCAAATAGACAGATACTATCTATCTATCCATTGCCAGATGCCTTAATCCCGTAAGGGATGGCCACAAACAAATCTCCTCCTTGTCGCCCTGTTCCCCGCTATTTCACTGCCCTGCTTCCAGCTCACACACCCCCTCTCTCATATACCTCTCTACTCCATCCTTTCATCTCATCCTTGGCCTCCCCTTCCCTCCCTCCCTCCACCTCACTCACATACACTTGTCACAGGGTTTTTAAAATAAATGCAAATATTAAGTGATAATGTTCAATAATACTGAAGAGCAGGGACAATGAATTGTCTTGCTAAATCAAGCAATGATTACTTTATACAGGCATGCTTCGCCGGACTCTCAGAATGAGAATTTATAAACTTTCTCAACAGTACACAGCAGAGACTAATTACTCACAAATGCTGATTATTAGTATGTTAGCCTCTGGAGAAAGTTACTTCACCCCTGACAATAAATAACTAATACTATTAATAATATCAGGTTCTTGCTGATGCGTAACTCCTAGAAGGCACAACGGATTTTAAGCTTAATACAACAAGACTGGCCTAAGTACCAGTTATGAATAGCAAAACGTTTATGCAAGCTAGGAGGTATAAGGGAAATAAGCTTAATTGTGGAGAAATGAAACACGAGTTTACATTACATAAAGTTCAAGAAAAAGAACTGTTAAATTTATTGATTACAAAGAAATAAATTTAACGTTACACTTCAAATGAATTCAAGTAAAGAGATCGTACTCACTCACTCACTCAAAAGCTAAATTCTTACGCCTAAAAAAAACAACATGCCACGCAGCCGGCCAGCATGTGAGGAAACAGCACACTTAACTAAACTCTTAAACCTAGGAAAATACAAAAAGGAAATACTGGTCAATGAATGTGGTGTATCACCAAGAAGGGTGGGAGCCTGGAGAACTGTAGTCTAGTGGAGTCTGGGTGCTAGCTGACCTCTCTCACTGCTGGAGCACAGAACCTCACTCCGTCACGACAGACACTTGACTAACTCTCTCGTGGGAAAGAAAGGGAGCGCTATGGCCGCATTTTTTTTAACGGTCGAGGCAGGCAGGGGCGAACAATAAAGAAACAATAATATCGCTCAGTAGAGCACTTAATGACGTGCATTAGATCGGTCACTTTTGAAACAGTGACGAATGTTTTGAAAAGTATACCACCGAAATGGAGAGAGAAACGATTAACTGAGTGATACACAGTGAGTTTTCCACTAATAGTTCTTGGTTTCTCACAAAAGGAAAATGTCCCGAATTTGATTCGTGACATTATGCCCCTACAAAATGAATTTTTTCCTTATGGGAAAAATGTGTGGATATATATATATATATATATATATATATATATATATATATATATATATATATATATATATATATATATATATATATATATATATATATATATATATATATATATATATATATATATATATACGCATCCTAACTCAGTCACACAAGATTCACACTGTGGTGTGTGTGCTATCCTGCTACAGGAGAAAATCACTATCACCAATGAGCGTAAAAACCTCGTATTTACATTAATAGAGGCAAGCTTGAGGGAAAAAAAACTCCGTGACGACAGTGAAAATCCTGTACTCAGGTCAAACTGAGCGAAAATTTGCTACATTTACACAGACAACTAATTGTTGTGTAGTGTGGTGTACGTAATACACAGTGTAGGTGTGACAGTTGTAGTGTAACTGTACCTACATGTAAAATGACACAGTAAATATTAATAATATGGCGACGACGAAGGCAGAGGAGAAGAGGTGGCAGTGTGCGGCAGACGATCAGCTGGCCCGCACAGCAAAACTGCTACACCCATCGCTGTACCTGCAAAATCAATTAGGGTGGAGCATCAAAAGTGTCAATGAGACAAAAATTCTTATTACATTACAATTACTCTCTCTGCCTAGCAATCAGTACATGCTACGAAAGGTATGCTCTAGCTGAAAAATACGCGTGACACCCTAAGCTTTGTACATTCGAGGTCGCCATTAATTTATTAGATACATTATTAACTAGGAAACATAGTCGTAAGGGTTCTTAGTGGGGAAGCTCTAACCTGGCATGCACCTCTCTCAACATGCGGTGCAGCCGGCCAGCATGTGAGGGTACAGCACCTTAACAACATCCCATCACCCAGTTTAGGGGGAGCTCTAACCTGGCGTCCACCTCGCTCAACATGCGGCGCAGCCGGCCAGCATGTGAGGGAACAGCACCTTAACAACATCAACTTACGGTACATAATATGTATGTACAGGCCCTGGACATAATGTGTCCTGTGGGGCCAATGGGCAAGACGTCAGGTCTGCACCCACTTCACCACTACCCTGTCTCTCAACTGACTCAGAGATTACAGATGTGGTTACAAACGGCACAGGAAGGACATGTCCCTGATTAGTGGTACTTTGACACACAGTGCAGGAGCGCACAAAACTATCTATGTCTTGTCCCATCCCTGGCCAGAAAAATTCAGCTCGGATACGGCCCTGGGTCTTCCTTTTGCCCAGGTGACCTCCTGAAGCTGAACAATGACCCCATTCTAACACTGCTGGGCGGTACTTGGCGGGAACGACACTCTGCAATCGAACCTCGCCCTCTGGTGTTCGTGACTCACGGTAGAGCCGTCCTTGTTTACGAAGGAACTTGGCTCGACCTCCTTGTGAATACTTAATCACTCGACCCTTTTGTTTGTTCCGCATGGCAGCAAGTGTCGGGTCAGAATTTTGTTCTTGAACAACAAGTTGGCTACACATCAGATCTTGCGGCAATTCAATGATCACTGGGGTGACACAGTCTGGAGCCTCAGCCATGGCTCACGTTAGTGCAGCTGAAGTCTGAGTAGCGTCATCTTCGGTGCAACTATCCTTGACACCGGAAATATTGCCTACAATTAGGTCATATAAAGGTTCTGGCATGACAACTGCGAGTGTCGTACCAGCATAAAATGGAGATGCCACCTGGATACATGCCTCAGGGAACAATCTCACTGATCCATCAATAAGGTTTGCATGGATCTGTCGACCTGTGTACTGCTCAGGCCGAACTAGACTCTGCTTGACAGAGCAACCTGAGGATCCATTATCTCTCAGGACCTTCACAAGAATGCCTCCCACAAACCCTGGCTGAACAAGGAAGGTACTGTCACCTGTGGGAGGGCCTGTGGAGGAAGCAGCTAGCTACTCATGAGGCTGCTGAATTGATGCGGCAAACATGGTGCCTTGAGAATTAGATACTTGAGGAGTCGTACTCACTGCCTGTGGAGATGGAACATTGGCCATCTGTGGAGGGGGGTTCACTGTCACTGTGGGACTAGTGAACTGTGGGGGAGTACCCATACTGGTAGGGACGTGACCACCGTGCTGCTGCTGAGGAATGAAGGCTGCGTTCGCTTCCTGCCTCTTCTGAGCTGGTGGTGAAAAAGTTTGTCCCGACAGTCAGTTGCGTGGCTGATACTGCTGCTGGTTAGGGTACTTGTTGTACCTTTTCCACTCAGGTTTCTGAGTGTTTTGCCCCTGGTCCTTCCTCTGCAGTTTTGGACCTTGACCATTATTCTGAGAATGGCCTTGTTGTTGGGATTCAGTCTGAGACGGTTTCCCAGATTTATCAGGTTTTCTGTTCCAGGTGTTTTGCTTACGAGTTTGGTACCCGTATGCAGTAAAATATGCGTCAGCCTTTTCTGCCATTTGGCTGGCATCTTTCACCTGGCAGATCTTAAGCTGTGCTATGAGCTCAGCAGGCCACGACCTCTCTAGCTGTGTACGCAGCATAAGGTCAATTATCCCCTCACGCGTGGAAGGAGTTTCATCTTTCTCCATCCACTCACCTAAGTAAGCAGTGAGATGGTCGAGGAACTGAACAGCTGTCTCCTTGTCTTGGAGACGAGCTCGCATTAACTGAACTTTGGCGTCGTCTACTGTGAGACCATATGCCTAATGAGTGCAGCTTTCATCATCTCATAAGTGAGATTGTCTCCACGAATTCTGTGGAGAATATCGAGGGCAAGGCCCTCAAATAAACTAAGAAATTGGAGCCACTTAGCTGCCTCATCCAGTTGATACATGTCTGCCATGTCCTCAAAACGAGCTATGTACGGCTCGATTTGCTCGCCTTCCTTGTATGAAGGAAGCTTGATGCGTTGGGTCATCAGGACATGTGTAGGAAGAACGCTAGTGGAGCTTGGGTTGGCTGCAGCAGATGTGCCTGAAGCCAAGGAATCTCGCTTGAGCTTCAAAACCTCAAGCTCATGATTTTCTCGTGCCTCACGTTCAGCACGTTCCTATTCACGTTGTTCCTGCTCGTGTTCTAAGACGAGTTTGCGCTGTTTCTGCTCGTGTTTGTGCTGCTCTCATTCGTATTCGCGCTGTTCTCGCTCGTGTTCGCGTTGGATTCTATGCTCCTCACGAGCATCTTTCTCACGTTCCTGCTCGATATTAAACCGTGAGAGGATGTAGGTTTGAATTTTTTCTGGGTCAGTGAGGCCCATATCTTTCGCTTCCTGTACATATACACTGGCTGCCATGATGCTAGCTCAATCTAAATAACTAGCGACTCAGTACTGACTGCTACTTCGCAAACGAATGCTAATAAACACAAGTAAAGAATACAGACACAAGCTAGTGGTGACCAGTCTTATCTAGTTAACTGGCAAAAAGATAAAGCAAAAATGCAAATGACTGGGAAGACTCAATAATTAATACAATGGGTACGACGACTTCCCAGAAGCAAATAAAATCGTCTGGCGTTACCAGGAATAAAGTACTAAATAGTGTTAAGTACTCTATGGATTAATAAAGCAAAAATTCACTTGCTAAATTAACGGTAAACACCAGTAAACTTGTGCCTATAAATTTTAATGATAAATACCTAAATATGAACGAGTGAGTATTATCTCGTGAATAGCTTTAGAGCTAGGAGTTAATATCCTAGCGAGGTCGCCAATTGTCACGGGGTTTTTAAAATAAATGCAAATATTAAGTGATAATGTTCAATAATACTGAAGAGCAGGGACAATGAATTGTCTTGCTAAATCAAGCAATGATTACTTCATACCGGATTGCTTCGCCGGACTCTCAGAACAAGAATTTGTAAACTTTCTCAACAGTACACAGCAGAGACTAATTAGTCACAAATGCTGATTATTAGTACTGTTAGCCTCTGGAGAAAGTTACTTCACCCCTGACAATAAATAACTAATACTATTACTAATATCAGGTTCTTGCTGATGCTTAACTCCTAGAAGGCACAACGGATTTTAAGCCTAATACAACAAGACTGGCCTAAGTACCAGTTATGAATAGCAAAACGTTTATGCAAGCTGGGAGGTATAAGGGAAATAAGCTTAATTGTGGAGAAATGAAACACGAGTTTACATTACATAAAGCTCAAGAAAAAGAACTGTTAAATTTATTGATTACAAAGAAATAAATTTAACATTACACTTCAAATGAATTCAAATAAAGAGATCGTACTCACTCACTCAAAAGCTAAATTCTTACGCCTAAAAAAAACAACATGCCACGCAGCCGGCCAGCATGTGAGGAAACAGCACACTTAACTAAACTCTTAAACCTAGGAAAATACAAAAAGGAAATACTGGTCAATGAATGTGGTGTATCACCAAGAAGGGTGGGAGCCTGGAGAACTGTAGTCTAGTGGAGTCTGGGTGCTAGCTGACCTCTCTCACTGCTGGAGCACAGAACCTCACTCCGTCACGACAGACACTTGACTAACTCTCTCGTGGGAAAGAAAGGGAGCGCTATGGCCGCATTTTTTTTAACGGTCGAGGCAGGCAGGGGTGAACAATAAAGGAACAATAATATCGCTCAGTAGAGCACTTAATGACGTGCATTAGATCGGTCACTTTTGAAACAGTGACGAATGTTTTGAAAAGTATACCACCGAAATGGAGAGAGAAACGGTTAACTGAGTGATACACAGTGAGTTTTCCACTAATAGTTCGTGGTTTCTCACAAAAGGAAAATGTCCCGAATTTGATTCGTGACAACACTCTCCTCGACAGTCTCTCACTCTCCATCCTCTCCACATGGCCAAACCACCTCAATGTGTTTCTCCTAATGCTTCCTATCACATCCACATCCACACCACAACACTCCTTTATATCCTCATTTGTCAGTCTGTTTCTCCATGTGTCTCTACAGGCTCCTCTCAAATAATTCATTTCCACTGCTTTCACTCTTGATTTCTGTCCCACCAACAAGGTCCAAGCTTCACTTCCATACGTTATAGCTGGTATCACAATACTGTCATGTAGTAACTTTTTCACTTCCACGCTCACTTCCTTGTTTTTATTACTGCTTTCAGGGAACCAACAACCTTTCTTCCTTGTTATGCCCTTTCAAGCACTTCACCCTCTAAACTTCCATCCTTATTCATTACACTACCCAAGTACTTAAACCCACTCACATTTTTCATTTCCTCCTCATCTAACCTCACTGTACATTCACTGACTTCACTTCTCTCGATGACCACAACTTTACTCTTCCCTACATTCACCTTTAGATTCCGCTTCTTACACACTCTCCCAAACTCATCCACCAAGCCTTGCGGTTCCCCTTCGTCTTTACTTAACCCTAGAAGGGTATCCTTGGGTCTGAGAGACTCTCCCGCCTAGTGGCTTATGCTAGTTTCACCTATTTAAAATAGGGGTACCACCTTGACTCTCCCTCTAGCTTCCTGATTCAGTGAGTAATTATTGGTCCCGTGTCCGCTAATCTGTACATCAGACCCTCAGGGGGATGGTTGGGTCTGTCAGACCCGACGATACCCTGCGAGGTATGGGTGTTGTACCTGTAGTCGCCATTGGTCATGGTCATGATAGAGAGTTGAACATCAGGCACAAGGCAGTGGGTGAAGCAGAGAGGAAGTCATATTAATACTGAAAATTTTTGAGTATTAGTTTTCTTTGCATAATTTTCAAAGTGAGGATGTCTTTTTGTCATAAAAATTTTGCTTTTTTTTTTTTTTTTCCAAAAAATCACCAATAATAGTTAAATCTTGATGTCACCCAGTTTGCTTACTAATCACGTAAAATATAGGTGAAAGTTATTGTGTACCATTTCTTTTCAAGAAATTGATCATACATGAATTTTCATGAATTATTTTCCTACCTGGTCTGACAGACCCGACGATACCCTTACTGTTACACATATTGCAGGATACCCTTCTAGGGTTAACAACACGTATCATCTGCAAACAACAGTACAGGGAGGTTCCAAACACTGTCCTCTCTCATTAGGGTCACTCCAACATCCACTGCCCTTCCTTGTATCCCTTTTATAACCCCATCCATATACAGATTGAACAACCATGGAGACATGACATATCCCTGTTTCAATCCAACCTTCAAATAGAAAAATACACTTACTTCACTATCCAAACGCACTGCAGCCTTAGCGCCCTCATACATACTCTTCATGGCCTTTCCCACATTCCCCTCTCCCTCACCCTTCTCATCTTCTCCCTCCCCCATTACCTTACCCACCATTACCCTCTCCTACTCCGGTCGTTCCCCTCCCCACTCTCCCTCCATTTTTTCACCCTCTTCTCCCAGTTCCACTTCTCAACCAGTACCATCCCTCCCTTTTTCACTTACCATTCCCTTCCTCCTTTCCTGCCATATTTACTTTCCTCGGTTTTTTCCTCCATCATCCATGCCTCCCTCTGCCTCTACCCTTCCCCCAGCCTCCCATCCTTCTTTCTTCTCTTTCCTAACTCTCTTTCCCCCTCCCCTCTCCCCCCTCCTCAACTGTTTCTCCTTCCCTTTCTTCCCCAAATCCTTCCCACCTACCCTACCCTCCACCTTTCCCCGAACCTTTATCTCCCAGCCCTCCCTTCCCCAGTCCCCTCTTCCCTCCTTCCTCTTCTCTTCTCCTTTTCCCTCTTTGATTCCCAGTTGAGCCTTCATATTTGTTTGTCCTGGGTAATTCTGAGAATGGACTAATACTCTCTGACTCCCCGCTCCCCTCCGCCTCTACCATTCACCTCCCCACACACAAACAGAGAGAGAGAGAGAGAGAGCAAACTACTGCAGTATTAAAATATGAGAAACGCAATACGGAAATTAAAACCAACGCGAATTACCTAAAATGAAATGAAGTTTGGCAACATCATTCACTTTCATGTCATAAAAGACTTTGTGGTTCCTTTGTGGTTGAGTTATATATATATTAGACTTATGGACGAGTGGTTTTTATATCTTGGAGTAGCTTGTAGTAGATAATCTTCTTTCCCATTTGTCATGTAGTGACAGGAGAGGTAAAGAATAGTATGGGACTATTTTTATTTGTCTTGGAAATATTAACAAGTCTCTCACACAGAGCGGAGTATAGAGTCCAGTCCCGCTAGCTATCTCTCTGTCTCTCTCTCAAGTAGCCAAGCCCTTCTCCCTGCGACCTGCCTCTTGTATGGCTTGTCTCCTTCTGAGCTCTCTTTCCTAAATTCTGGTGAAACAGGAGACGTATCACGTGTGTTCCTTGTGGATGGAAAGTTTAAGAAGCCTGTGTGTGAGTATGTGTGTATGTGTGTGTATGGTCACTAGGGCTTTGTTCACGGTTGGACTGCTGACAACTAACTGCATCATCTCCTTACTGGCCACTGTCGTCAGCTTTCCTCAGTGTAATTTGCAAGCTCATTTCCTTTTCCCAGGCTCGCATAGGGCTGTCTATCTATCTATTTATCTATCTATCTATTATGATTTGTAATTATTATATAGAGTCCTGATATCTGCTCGGCCGCGCGAAAATGGCGTACCATCGACAGTTAATAGTTCTAACATATTAATACACATTATATATACATTATAATGAACTTATAAGCTAATTAAGTGAAATACATAATATTGTAAAAGTAACATCTATCTATCTATCTATAGCCCGACGCCCTAATCCCGCAAAGGGTGGCCACAGACAAAACGCCTCCAAGTCACTCTGTCACCCACCATTTGACTCCCTTCCCCCCAACTCACCCCCCCCTCCCTCATATACCTCTCAACTCCATCCCTCCACCTCATCCTCGGTCTACCCCTCCCTCTCCCTCCCTCCACCTCACCTACATACACCCTCTTAGTCAGTCTTTCATTCTCCATTCTCTCCACATGTCCAAACCACCTCAGTGTATTTCTCCTAATCTTTTCAACCACATCCACATCTACCCCACAACGTTCCTTCACTTCTTCATTCGTCAACCTGTCCCTCCACGTCACTCCACATGCTCCTCTCAAGTAACTCATTTCCACTGCTCTCACTCTTGACTTGTTCCCCTCTTGCAAGGTCCACGCCTCGCTTCCATACGTCAGGGTAGGGATCACAATACTATCATGCAGTGACTTCTTAACTTCCATACTCACCTCCCTATTTCTCATCACTGCTTTCAGTGAACCAACAACCTTTCTTCCCTGCTGTACCCTTTCACGTACTTCATCCCCCAAAGTTCCATCCTTACTCATCACACTACCCAAGTACTTGAATGCACTCACATTCTCCATATCCTCACCATCCAACCTCACTGCACACTCTGTGACTTCATTCCTCTCAAACACCATAACGTTACTTTTGTTTACATTAACTTTCAACTTCCTCCTCCTACACACTGTCCCAAATTCATTCACCAAACCTTGCAACTCCCATTCATCTTCACTCAACAATACTGTATCATCAGCAAACAGCAACACTGGAAGCTTCCAAAACTCACCCTCATTCATTAGGGCAACCCCCACATCCACTGCCCTACCTTGCACCTCCTTTACAACCCCATCCATATATATATTAAACAGCCATGGAGACATCACACACCCCTGTTTCAGTCCCACATTGAGATCAAAGAACTCACTCAGCTCACCATCCACTCGCACCGTAGCCCTAGCTCCCTCGTACATACTCTTCACAGCACTCAACAATTTCCCCTCCACTCCATAATTGTATGAATATTGTATACATATAATATTCATAGTAAATAGTGATTATTCAGTAATATTACATTTTAAACAAGTTGTATACATATTTGAATAAATGCTTTAAAGTAAATTATTTAACTGTAATACAGTATGTACTTGGGTTATTAGAGTGAAATGCATACATGCAAGAAAAAAAAATAGTTTAAAATTAAGATTATGGTAAGAGTTATTAATATTTCATTTAAAGATAATGGTACTGGTCTGCCATATATAGGCCATTCTTCTTTGTATTTTTTTTATATATATATAATTAATACTATATACAAAATATATACACTTCATTCAGGGTGGTTAACTTTGATGTTAACTCTCCCCCCACTAAATAATGACTCCAAATTAGCAATTCTTGCATGCATTCTGTGCATTGCGAACAGCAGTACTGCAACTACAATGCAGACGATTATAAAGACAGTAGGTGCTGGGCTATACACATAATATGGGCTGAACATACTCAAACTCAAATCTTCCCAGGGCTTCATTGTTTCATTGATCAGCTGCATAGTTTCAAACTTAGGTGAAGTCAGCTTAATACTTATGCTCATGTTTAAGTTCATATCAGGCAATGGGTGGAAATGTTTGTGTGTATGATTGAGAATGGCGTAGTGATTGATGGTGGATAAAGTAGACATGGCTGGTGTAAATACCGCACAGTAGTCTGGTGCTATGTATAATCCTGATGCTGATGTATGAGATGGTGGTATATCTGGACAGACTATGTAAACTGATGTGTTATGAGGGAAATAAAAAAACTGTGAGTGTCCAATGCGTTGATGGTGTACAAGTTTATCTGGAGCAAAAGTGAAGTTGCAATGATGATGAATATTGTCATTTCTGATGATAGCCATTTCACAAGGGACTGTATCAGTAGGCTGAAACGTGAAAATGTACGCAGGACAAAGATGAACAGCATGTAAGGATGTGCAGCACTTTCGTTCAATCGTTGACTCACTTGCAAAAGTGACAGTGTCCCGTCTCTTGGAGTTCGGTGTCTGTGTTGATGTTGATGATGACCAAAGTGTTGTTATTTTTATAGGGGAAGGGGTGTATTTGGTATACTGTGAACAGGTCTTCAGTGATGAATGGTACATGAACTACCACTGATGTTGGTGTTAGTGTTGCTTCTAAATACGGGTAATATTGCATAAATTCCCTACTGCGGAACAACGGCTTCAATTTATGTTTATGTATGCCTTGACTAACTATCTGACGTAGCTCATGAACTGGGAGTAAGTCAATTGTGATCTTGCCATCACCAGCATTCGAAATTCCTTGCATAAGTGCACACGATCTCTAGTGTTCTCTAATTGTAGTAGAATCGTGTCAATATGTTCTGTGATGATGGAGAAGTGCTGGAAAAGAGTAACGTTTCCCTCTAATTCATTAATTTATCTACACTCTCGAGAGCTACGTTTTCTGCTTGTTTCAGATTTTTCAAAATTGTCTTCATTGCTGAGTTCTGTCCTGTGATGAATTTATCTTGGTATGTTAGTACCTGAGCTATCTTATTAAATTTGTTGTTTATTTCTTTAAGGTCATCCTCTGTAGCCAATCCAAAGATGTTCCCAAGAACTGCGCCGCCCAGGTCGAACAAACCGCGCTTTTGGCGAGTACGGGTGATGTTGTTCCTGTCTCTCAGTACCTCTGTTCCATAAGATGGGAGATCTTGGATCATGACGAGCATAGTTGACTTCGCCTGTTCTAGTTTCCATTTCGCTAACTTTACCATTTCATTCACTTCCTTGGTGTTATGTGCTTGTGAAACATAATTTCCTATCATGAAGTCCAGAGTTCGCATCGGCGTCGCAAGTCTGTCTAGATAAGTAGGTAAGTCATACAAGTAATCTAGACTTATTTCAGTACTCATGACGTCCTTAATGATTGTAGTCGTGGCCGTTGGAGCTATGAGGCATCCTTGTCGTACTATATGTTTGGGGTCTAAGTGCGCATATCCTCTTGCTATGTAGAGGAGAATCCATAGCATAAGTCCCTTCATCGTAACCTACCGAAAAAAAAAAATCTATTAATTTCCTATAATGCTGTGGTCAATGATAATGATGATGTGCGTTACGGTTGATTGTTATTTCATTTATAGAAGGAGTTTAAATCGATATTTAATTCTCGTAAATGATGTACTGTAGATTTGATTGGAACAGTTGCACCTATGTTCGATTGTTTGGTATATGACCTTAATTTCTTTTTGTAATCATTGTTGTGTTCTTGCTTGGTTTCTTGAGGTACGTTCACCTGTTCGGTTGTATCCGAGGCTGAATAATTATGTGATAATTCCCTTGAAACTCGTTTTAAATGGTCAATATGAACTTGTTTCTCCTCGCCACTTGAAAGTAACTTAATTAAAACTTTGTTTGCTTTTATGTTAATTACTCTGTATGGGCCCTCAAATTTTGGGGATAATTTATTGTCTCTCGTATGAATGACACCGTAAACAATGTCTCCTAAACTGATAGGTGAATCTTTTGCCTTCTTGTTAAATGCCTCCGTCATTTCTTCCTTGGACATCGTTAATTGTTTTTTGACTCTTTTGTGAATGTCCTGGAATTCACGTAAACGGAGTTTAGAGTAATCATCGTAATTGTATATAGGCATGCTGTCACCTTCTAGGAGCTCATATGGTAATTTTTTATCTGTGCCATATATAATGAAATGTGGTGTGTCACCGATGGATTTATTTATAGACCCATTAATTGAGGCCTCTACTCTGGGAATCCAATCATCCCAGCTTGCATAATTTTCACTGAGAATGTGTCGTAGCACATCTAATACCTTTTTATTTTGTCTCTCTACCAACCCATTCGATGCTGGGTGATAGGCCAAAACGTTAACCTTTTTGATGTTGTATTGTTTACATATTTCTTGTAAGATCTCAGAATTAAATTCTCCTCCATTATCACTTATTAGTACCTTTGGGGTAGTAAAGCGACATATTACATTTTCTGTTATTGCCTTTGCTACTGTCTCTGCTGTCTTATCTTTAATTGGAGCTAAAATGACATAACGGGAAAAATGATCCGTTGCAACGAATAAGTATAGGTTATTATTGTATGATAATGGCATCTTGAGTAAATCAACAGCGACAACGTCCCATGGTTGATGTGGTACAGGGTAATTACCCATCGGTGCAGGTGTGATTGGGTATCCTTTGTGTTTCGCACATGATTCGCATCTGTCTATATGATTGTTTATATCTTTTCGTAATGAAGGCCAGTAATATAATAGCTGGGCTTGGTTGAATGTCTTATCCTTTCCAGGATGTCCTGCATGTGGGCTGTCGTGTATCAATCGTAATACTTGGGGTATCATGTCATTAGGTACTACCAACTGGTTAGTATTTCTTTGGCGTTTTGGTTGTTTAGAGTTAATTTTGTATAATGTATTATTGACCATTGTGAATTGTTCAAGTGGGACATGCAGTTTGGGTAATTGTATGTCATCTCCACTTTCTAACTTGTACAGTATATTACTTTAGACCATATTGGGTCAAGTCTTTGTGCCTTTGCGATATCCTCGTGGTTTGGGATATTTCCTTTGAGATCTAACGCCGCGACCTGAATTGTGTTCGGGTTCCTAGATAATGCGTCAGCTACTATGTTCATTTTACCTTGTATATAATGAATTTGTACATTGTAGTTTTCAACTGTACATTTCCATCTTGCTCTCCTCCCAGAAAGGAGTTTTTCTTTAAACATACCCACCAGTGGTTTATGGTCGGTGAATAAGTGGATTTCGTAACCATATACCAAATCTCGAAACTTTTGTAATGCAAAAACCACTGCAAGTGCCTCTAAGTCTGTAGTGCAATAATTTTTCTCTGCACCTCTTGTTTGTCTGCTGGCAAATGCAATTGGTTGATTCTTTCCTCTTTTATCTTCCTGCATCAGTACAGCCCCTAATCCTTTAACTGATGCGTCTGTACAAATAAGAAATGATTTTGTGTAATCCGGATATGCTAAACAAGGTGCATTTGTTAGTTTAATTTTTAGATTGTTAAATGCCCTTTTTTGTTCTTCTTCCCATTGGAATACAGCATCTTTTTTGAGTAGTTGGAATAGAGGAAAGGCTATATGAGAGAACTGTGGTACGAATGACCTATAGTACCCAGCCAGACCTAAAAATTGTCTAACTTCGTCAGTCGTAGTGGGTTCAGGAAAATCTCTCACTGCCTGTATTTTGTCATCAGTGGTGTGAATACCATCAGAACTTAATTTGTGGCCTAAGAAATTTATTTCCTTAAAGCAAAATTTGCATTTAGAAAGTTTAATTTTTAATCCAGCATCACTAAGCTTTTGTAAGAGTAAGTCTAATTTCCTGAGATGATCCTTAATATTCTTCGTTGCGATTATAATATCGTCAAGATAAACAAATATTCATTGTCCTAAAATTCCGGACAATACGTAATTCATAAGACGCTGGAATGTGCCTGGGGCTGTCCTCAGTCCCATTGGCATTCTTGTATATTGATAATGGCCTCTGTTTGTTGAAAAGGCAGTGTATTTACGTGACTCCTTAGATACCGGAATCTGATAGTAGCCGTTTAGGAGATTGATGGTCGAGAATATATTATTCTCAGGACCAATATTCTGTAGAACATCGCTTAGCAATGGCATGGGAAATCTGTCTGGGATTGTGTGATTATTTAGTTTATGGTAATCTACTACCGCACGCATTTCTCCATTTCGTTTGGGCACGAAGAATAGGGGGGCATTCCACGGGGAGACTGAAGGCTCAATGATTCCAAGTTTTAACATTTCATCGACATACTGATTTGCAAGTACCAGTCTCTTCGGAGGCGTGGGTTCGTATCCCACCGCTGCCACCAAATGTCATAAAAGACTTTGTGGTTCCTTTGTGGTTGAGTTATATATATATTAGACTTGTGGACGAGCGGTTTTTATATCTTGGAGTAGCTTGTAGTAGATAATCTTCTTTCCCATTTGTCATGTAGTGACAGGAGAGGTAAAGAATAGTATGGGACTATTTTTATTTGTCTTGGAAATATTAACAAGTCTCTCACACAGAGCGGAGTATAGAGTCCAGACCCGCTAGCTATCTCTCTGTCTCTCTCTCTCTGTCTCTCTCTCAAGTTGCCAAGCCCTTCTCCCTGCGACCTGCCTCTTGTATGGCTTGTCTCCTTCTGAGCTCTCTTTCCTAAATTCTGGTGAAACAGAGACGTATCACGTGTGTTCCTTGTGGATGGAAAGTTTAAGAAGCCTGTGTGTGAGTATGTGTGTATGTGTGTGTATGGTCACTAGGGCTTTGTTCACGGTTGGACTGCTGACAACTAACTGCATCATCTCCTTACTGGCCACTGTCGTCAGCTTTCCTCAGTGTAATTTGCAAGCTCATTTCCTTTTCCCAGGCTCGCATAGGGCTGTCTATCTATCTATTTATCTATCTATCTATTATGATTTGTAATTATTATATAGAGTCCTGATATCTATTCCTCGTGACTGTAAAAATATCATTTAAACTATTCTCTATTATTGTCATCAGCATTCACAACATGAAGCATTTGCGCCAGTTGGTGGTTTTGTTTTTCTATTCGTTTTAACAAACTCTTACCAAACACTTTTTTGTTTAGCTTGGCGCTGATTCTATCCCAGATGTATTTAATAACTCTTACTGTACCCTTTTCATTTTTATCTTCGCTAAGAAATCGTTATTGCAGAACTGTAACAAGAGGTTCACACAAGAACATTGCGCTAGTCACGAAGTGTTATGAAAAGGGTTTAAGTTAGATGTACAGTCTTGCTGCCCCTGAGCTACGTGAAATAAGGTGTACAAAGACGACAATTTGGGCAAAGTTAAGGCGAAAGGGCATATAAACTTAAATTCTATATAAGACATGTTATAATAGACTCTGTGTTTGCCTTCACTCATACCATCACGAAACAAACAGATAGTGGGTGAAGATTAAGGAGGTAACTAGAAGAAAAGTGGAAACTATAAATCACTAAATTTAATTAGGCGTTAATTTTCGTCCTTTTGCAGCTCATTTCTGTATCTCAGCAGCAGAATAACAGAACTTTGGCTCAGAATTCTTTCCCAGGAACTTACTCTTGGCTAGTGTTAATCTTGTTACAGCTGAATATTCAAGAAGGGGAGGTAGTAATTTTTCGCTTAAGTACAGTGAACAGACTATGGCTTATTAAATGGTTAGGATATTTGATGAATACACTCCTGGTTTTCATGGGTATCATAAGGTTAAGGGATGTGGGGAAAATGTCTAATATCGAGAGAGAGAGAGAGAGAGAGAGAGAGAGAGAGAGAATAATATATATTTCTTGTCTGCAGTTCTTATTTCTCCCATCTTTCCTGTCACTTCTTATTGCTTTTCTTTCCTTTACAGATGGCTTTACATTGAATGACAAGCCTAATGGCTTTCTGTAAGTCAAGAAACCATTTACAACGCTGGGTGGTAACAATATAACCAAACCATACGTGCTCCCTACGTGTCAATAAGTGGGTTGATGGAGGGTTAGTGTCCCTCCCCGTATAACAACTAACTGAAAGTCAAAAAAACACCCCTTACGGGATTATGGCGTCTGGCAATAGATAGATAAATATATAGACAGCAGTTCTTCAAGAGAGAATTTGAGCCATCTCGAGAGTCTGTTTCCACGGGCTAGTCCTAGTTTTTCTGGGGATTATCAAGCAGGCCGGGTGCGCGGGGGGAGAGGGGGGAGGGGGGAATGTCTAATCTTGGGCAAGTGGTGAACTTGGTCCGGGCTGACCTGCCACTCGCAGCAAAGTTTTAACTTCATTAAAGCTGAGTTAAGGGTTGCTCTTTAAATGACTTATTATATTACCGGGGACAGACAAGAGGAGATAAAGGTTTTAATTAATTTTTGCTGCGTCATGATTTCGAGCGTATCACCACAAGGGTCATGTTCCGAGTAGAGACCACTGAGCGCTATGATATGGAAGGGCTATCTCCGCAGCTAATGTGTGACTTAACGGCTACCATAATGAAACATCCGTACTCATTCCCTCCAACTAGGTAATGCAACCAGAACACTGTTTTTGCTTGCTGTCTCTGTTTCCCTCCTGCTTCTATGTATACATCTACCTATCTATCTATTGCCAGACGCCGTAATCCCGTAAGGGGTGGCCACAAACAAATCGCCGCTATGTCGCCCTGTTCCCCGACATTTCACTGCCCTACTCCCAGCTCACACCGCCCTCTTTCATATACCTCTCCACTCCATCTATCCATCTCATCCTTGGCCTCCCCCTCCCTCTCTGCCCCTTCACCTCACTCACATACACTCTTTTCGTTAGTCTCTCACTCTCCATCCTCTCCACATGGCCAAACCACCTCATTGTGTTTCTCCTAATGCTTCCTATCACATCCACATCCACACCACAACGCTGCGTCACTTTCTCATTTGTCAGTCTGTCTCTCCATGTGACTCCACAGGATCTTCTCAAATAACTCTTCTCCACTGCTCTCACTCTTGACATATCTCCCTCCAACTAGGTTCAAGCTTCACTTCCATATGTTAGAGTTGGTATCACAATACTGTCATGTAGTAACTTTTTCACTGCCATGCTCACTTTCACGTTCCTTATTACTGCTTTCAAGGAACCGACACCCTTTCTTCCTTGTTGTACCCTTTCAAGCACTTCACCCTCTAAACTTCCATCCTTACTCAGCACACTACCCAAGTACTTAAACGCACTCACATATTCCATTTCCTCCTCATCCAACCTCACTGTATATTCACTGACTTCACCTCTCTCAAAGCCTAATAATGCGATTACAAAATACTTTGTGATGTTCGGATGTTTTGTGGTGCTGGCTATGTACATCAAGAGATGAAGATTTATCGGTTTTACCCATATGTACGAATATTTCTTGATTTATACTTTTTTCAAATACTCCTATTGGTCACAAGCAAACTTGTTAAAAGAAAAAAAAGATTTTAGTCAAAGAGACTGTGGCTCCCACTGACAGAGATCGCAGGGCCAAAGGAACAAACTCAGCAAAGAATCTGTGATTCATCTCTCAAATCATATATGCAGAAACTTTACACTATCTGAGAAACAAATAGTAGTTGATATATGTATAAAGTATTATTATTGGGACGATATGCATAATACAGCTTATATTTCACAAATACCAACCATTTAAACCCTTGTTGGAATCTGTTATGTTTAGGGTAAATAAACGATCAGCACGACTAAGGAGCTATATTAGTATTCGTCTATGTATGAACTCAAACCATCGTAAAGTCATGGGTATTGCTGTCAAGCCAAAGTAGCTGATTTGTCTGCTGTAAAAAAGATACAGAATTCGGTCTCGTCCCCAGAGGTGCCTGGTGTATGAGCGTTTATCAACAGACTTTTGTCAACATTCAGTATGACGCACTTTATATGTGTTCTGGGTGACTGTTGTTCTGACTCACGAAAGAAGATAACAAGAAAGAAGGGTGCAATAGATGTCAGAGGCTGGGCCAAGTTCCCACCTGCCAAGAAAGAAGCAATAAGAAGAAAAGTGAGGGAAACATCTGAGAAAACATGCGGCTGTGTTTGGATCTGTAGAACATGTCGTACAACAGGCTGCGACTATCTGGTGAAACAGCTTTTTTTTTCTCTCTCTCTCCTTTTAATACGTTTTCTGGTGACCACTGGGAGTATTTGAATGAAAGTAAAATCAAGAAAAATTCGTACATATGTGCAAAACCGATAAATCTTCATCCCTTTCATGTATATTGCCAACACCACAAAACACTCGTACATCACAAAGTATTTTGTGACCGCATTACTAGTCACAGGGGGACACACCTTAGATGAATGAGAAGAGTTTGTACATGAATATTATGAAAAGAAAAAAATCCCTTATGGGAGCATTCTGCTTTGCCCACATAAAAATTGAATATTAAAAATTCTGGCAGTATGTAGCATCTGTGCCTTACTGCGAATGCTCCTATTGGTACCGTGACCTTTGACCTTAAGTGAACTTGAAAGGTCAAATTCTAGGTCACGTATATTTAGGGAGCTATAACTCGAAAGTGGCTGCAGATATAACTATTTACTATTTTCAAGATAAAGGAAGTTTCTTATGGGCATTCATTTGGCACCTGACCTTTGACCTTGAGTGACCTAGAAAAGTCAAACGCAAGATCACGGATTTTCGGAGTGCTATAACTTGAAAAAGGTTGAAAATAAAATAACTGCTGCTGAGCGAGGTTTATTGTGCCTGGCACCATTTCTTAATGATGGGATTTTTTTTTTTTTTTTTTTTTTTGGTGATAGAGAGATTTTACTATTTCGCTGATTTGTCGTAGAGAAAGATGATATATTTTTAGCTGCGGCAGCATCTACTGTATAGGTAAGGGACAGTCCGTCTCTCCTTCATTAACGTTCTTCAGAAATGAGGTTCTTCACTCACCGTAGATTTTAGCAACTCTAGCAAATCACATATTATTGTCTGATACTCCCTGATCACGCCCTAAGACTTAAGCGAATTAAGCTCGAAATAAGCTAACTCCATATTAGTTCCCTGAAGGTCCCGAATGTATCTAGTGCTAGTATGTTAATTATCAGCTTAGAATGGGGAATATTGAACCCACTTCTGTGGAGGGTATGTCAGAGGTTCTGGTCTCTATGGTTTTCAAAAACTTGGATATTTTTTTCCTGGTGAAGACGGGATCATATTTTGATTAGAAATGTAGGTGGATGAAGTACATATGGATAAATATATACAGATAGATAAATCGATAAATAAAGACAGGCAGACAGACAAAGACAATAAAAGCAAGGTAAACAGAGAAACAGATGGACAGGTAGTGCACTATCGCGCGTACATATATAAATGTGTGTGTGTGTGTGTGTGTGTGTGTGTGTGTGTGTGTGTGTGTGTGTGTGTGTGTGTGTGTGTGTGTACGCCTCCCTCATGTTTGTTCACCAGTGAAAGCATTCCGTACCCTCGCCAGGCTAAGTGTACAGGGCTTTAAAACGTTGATATGAATTTAATGTACAGTATAATTGCATTCGGTAGGTCCATTGTTGTCCATGTGTACCCAGAGGGATGGGCAATGTTGACGGCCAGGTCCCTGTTGGAAGTGGAAATGGGTGATGGAATTAGAACGTTGGAAGAATAGGCTGGAGGAACTCAATAGGTTGGGAGAATAGACTGGAGGAATTGGAATGGTTGACGGAATTGCTAGTCGGAAATGGCTGGCGAAATATTTACGGAAATAGAAATGGTTTGGTGAATCGATTGATGGTAATGGTAAATGGAATTACTGGGGACTTGAACTTGTTGAAGACTAATTAGGGAAATGAATACTGTAAAGTGAATTGGCTGATGTTCATGGATATACTTCAGGATTGATTGAGTGAAATAGCTGACAATATGTTCTGATGGTAAGGGAAATGTTTAGGAAGATTGTTAGAGAAGTGCAAGTCGTTGAGGAAGTAGGCTAGTAGCAGAAGCTGTGAGATATAGAAGGGGGAAACGAAATGTTTGGAAGAATTCATTGGTGGAAATGGTTGGAGTGTTGGCCTTCTGGTCCTGTTGAAGGAAAAGGCTGAAGTGTATTTAGAAATGGTTAGATAATCAGTTGGTGGAAATCGTAGGAGGAAATAGTGGTGGGAAATACTTGGAGGAAATGAGTGATGTCAGTGGCTGGGGAAATAGTTGGAGGGAATGGGTTTATGAAATGGTCGGAGGAAATGGTTGGGTGAAATAGGTGGAGGAAACATTTGAAGGAAATGGTTTGAAGAATTGGTTTAGATGACCGGCTGATGGAAAATGTTGATTGAATTAGTTGGACGAAATGGCTAATGAAAATGGTCGATGGAAATGGTTAGAGGAAATTATTGGGGAAACAGTTGGGGAAACTTGTGGGTGAAATTGTTGGGGGAAATGGTTGAGCGGAATTGCTGAGGGAAATGGTTGGTAGAAATGATTGCAGGAAATGATAGGAGGAATTAGTTAGTTTTAAATGGTTGAGGGAAATAGTTGCCGTAAATAGTCGATGAGAATGGCTGTTGCAAAATGATCGATGGAAATTGTAAATGGAAATGGTTGATAGAAGGGGTCGGAGAAAACATCTGGGGAAAATGGTTAAGGTAATGGCTGACAGAAATGACTCAGAAAGTGCTTGATGATAACGGTTGATAGAAATGGCGTGGTGGTAAATAATCATATTACAAGATGTTTCTCTTAGGGTTCATAAGACTGTGTACTGGTAACTTAAATAAAATGAAACGAGTACAAACGAGCTTGAGAGTCAGCCAGTTAATGCCTGTAGTGCGGTGTGGGAAGGTGATTTTGTGTAGTGAGGTCTGTGATGATGGTATGGTGCGATGAGGTATGGCTTCGTTGAAGTCGCAAAATTTTACGGGAGAGGAGCACCTCGTTTCCGAAACTCGTAAGACAGATCGACAAGACCGCCCTTAGATATATTCCTGTATCTTGTAGCGAATCATGTTACTGAGAATGCTAACTCTCATTACGATGATGATCTATTGACAGTCCTATTCAGCTTAAGGGGGAGAGCTCTCCCAGTGAAGGAGCTGATCCCTTCAATCTCATCCCTTATTTTGTATTTTGTTTATACTGATCCCAGATAATTTTATCAAAGTCTCTCATAAAGTAAATAATGTCACGACGATACCAACGAGGTCAGTATTATGAACTGTATACGATCCCTTCATAATCGAAATGTATCCCCAAACCAAAATAAACTCCTATGGAAATAGCACGGATACAACACAGAAGCTGGTCCTGGTTAAGAATATGGGATGGGAGGAATGAGACCTCTGCATGAGACTGTACTGTGTGACTTTTGAATTACGCCACAGACACAGGAAACTGAGTTACCCATGGTGTGTGTGTGTGTGTGTGTGTGTGTGTGTGTGTGTGTGTGTGTGTCCCATAGCGAAGCCTAGGCAGCTCATTCCTTTAGGCCCAAATCTTTGCTTACTTACCAAACGCCTTCCCATTTCACCACTTCGACACAAACGGACACCGTCCAAATTAAATACATGAAAGGGTTGTTTTGTTCAGAACTAGTGTGACGGTGTTAGTGGTAGTGTTTTTCTAACATGCCGGTGGGTTTTGTGAAAGGTCAGTCGTCTGATTTAACAAAGGTCAAATAATTGTTTCCTACCCAACCATAGACTCGAACTCACATCCTTTCAGAACGGAATCATTTTTCTAACCACTGATGTCCTCGGGCTGTAGAGATTAAAAGAACACAGGAAGATGGGTTAGGTGTGGAAAGCATGTAAAATTGCAAGTGGAGTAAAAGAACAATTGAACGAATGTGTAGTGGTGTGGAAGTGGAGGTAATATTATTATAGCTAAGATTAATAATTTGAGGTGGTTTAGAAATATGGAATGCGAGAAGAATAAAAGGTTAAGAGAGAAAGTACATACGAGTGAAGCTGATGGTAGAATAAAACAAGAGCAAAGAAAATGGAAATGGAAGGGTTAATTACAGAAGTGCATGAGACAGAGAGGCGTGGATTGGCGAGATGGAGAGATGATGAGATGGAGAGCATTAGTGGTATTTGATCGTGTACGCTCTACAAAATTAGAAAGACGGGTATCTTAGATATTAGCTTCGTTGTGTGTGTGTGTGTGTGTGTGTGTGAGAGAGAGAGAGAGAGAGAGAGAGAGAGAGAGAGAACACAGATAGATAAACCCACAGATGAATAATGAGTTTTTCCCTCCTGCCTCAGACCTAAACGCCACACACATACCCTCTTACACTGCAACCACTGTACATGACTGACAGATATAGAAAGATTGATGGACGAAGATAAATAGGCACAGACACGCAGATAGTATTAGATCATATGTAAACTGATATATGAGTAGGAGCCGTATAGTACATACGTGTTCTCCAATTCAGAAGACAAAAATAAATAGGTATAAACTGTAAAGATTGACAAAGTTAGGCAGAGTTATAAACAGACAAATAGATAGACAAATAGTTAGATAGAAAGGTAGACAGATAGACAGCTAAGCTTTCTTCTTCAAACCTCAGACCTAAACCACAGGCGCTTACTCTCTTACGATGTCATCCAGCTCTGCAGACCATTGAGTGCTGGATTGACTGATAGCTAGTTAAATGATACGTACATGCATACATACATACATACATCCGTGTATATAGACATACATATACGTATACATACATACATATCTATCTATCTGTCTTTCTATCTATCTATCTATCTATATCAATCTATCTATCTATGTATCTATATCTATACAGTATATATATATATATATATATATATATATATATATATATATATATTTAATATATATAATTTTTTATTTATATTATAAAACCACACCGACACACAGATTGACGTATAGACAGATAGATAGGGACAGAGATAGAATGATAAGTGTTTCTTTCTTAAAACTCAGAGCTAAACTACACATGTTCACCTTCTTACGCGCCACTACCCACTTACAATAAAATCCCTGACATAGTTAGATAACCAGATTGACATAAGTAAATAGACACATAGAGAGATAAACGGACTTCACATTCATTCACTTGACACTCAAGTCTTTGAAATTCGCGGCCTTATCCCGGAGACGAAACCAAAACTGACAGAAACCTCAGATCACACACACACACACACACACACACACACACACACACACACACACACACACACACACACACACCTCTTTAGACAGTGAGAGAGCGAACGCGAGACAATTTCTGGAGGAATTTAGAGTGTGTAAAGTTGGGAGCAGGATCCATATTGACTAACTAAACATCCAGAGAAATTAACCCAGCAAACACAGCCGACAGCTCAGCCTGGGAACACGGAACTACAACTTGGGAACCGTGCAACACAAACTAGAACTACGCGAAGACAACTTTGTAAGAATCCCAAAATGCAGCACTGAGAACTCTGCAACGTAATACGCCTTATATATTAATCCTGTACCCATAACCAGCAACAGAAGCTGGAAACATGGAGGTACGACTTGGGAACCCTCCAACATAATTTATAAACTCGGCAACACAAGTTAGGAACACAGAGGTACGATTTTGGAACTTAGCGACACAGTACTAAAAACGTTAGAAGTCAATACACGTAAAGAAAGATATAGCATATGAATCCTTGCAGTGCAACCTATAAACACTTAAACAAATTCTGCAGTAAAAACTAGGCATTGAGTACTGCTTAGGAAATCTGCTAGACAAGATCAAAAACTTTGCAACACAAGGTCAAATACAGAAACTCAACTTAGGAACTCTGCAACACATGATGGAAAGAGGAGGGTACAACCCGGAATACCTTCCAGTTCAGTTTATAAATTCTGCAAACCATCATATAAATACTAGAACGTAGGTTAGGAACACGGGGTTATATATCTTAAATGCTGCAGAACAAGACTGTGAATTCCAACACTAACCCTAACACAAACTGAGAACGCGACGGTATGGTTTGGGAACTCTGAAACACAAACTAGCAACTCTGTAATACAATTCAGGACTCTTGTAACACAACACTAGACTCTCTACACCCTAATGCATCTTATACTACTATATTTTCCCTCCATACTTAACCAGCAACACAAGGGAGAAACACGGGGTACGATTTGTGAACTCTGCAACACAGCAAGGAAGTCCTACAATACAGTTTACGAGCTCTGTAACGCAAGATAGAAGCAGAGAGGTACGAGTTAGGAACGCTGCATCACAGCTCAGACTCTGTAATACAAGCTGGAGTACAGAAATACAATTACAACACTACATACAAACACTGCAACACAGCCCACAACACAAGTTTGGAGTATCGGGATACGAGTAAGTAACACTGCTACACAAGCAAGAATACAGAAGTACAAGTACGGTACACTAGGATATAACGTAGGAACTGTGTAACATAATAATGGTAATCCTATAATACTATTTAACAACACTGCAGCACAACCCACAACACAAGCTAGGGACACGGAGGGACGACTTGGAAACTCTGGAACACAAAAAGAATATCCTGTACAGCAATGCAATTTAGGTACTATGTAACGTACGCTAGGAACAGAAAGTTACAAAACGATTTGGAAATTTTGCAGTACAAGAATAGGAACTCTGTAACACCATCCAGGAAGAAATCGATATACCATTGAAATCCTAGCAGTAAGATCGCTAACCACAGCAGCAAAAACTACAGTACAAGCTAAGAATACATGATACTGCAAAAGGGATGTCTGGAAAACACCACTGGGAACTCTGCAACACAAGCTAGAAAACATAAAAACAAGATAGAGTACACTAATACAGCTTAAGAATTACTCAACACCATACAGGAAGAGGATATAACTTAGGAAATCTTTGTAGCACAATTTATAAAATGCAACTTAAGCTATGAACTCGGCATCACAAGACTGGGAACGCTGCAACAAGGCTTTCAAATACCACTAAAACTACGAAATCTCAAGTAAAACTTCTGGAATTTTGCAACAAACCTATAAACAATGCAACACAAAATTACTGGGATTCGACTTAGGAACGCTGCAATACAAATTACAGATACTGCAAGAAAACTTGCAACACAGACTATGAACACGGAGTACGACTTATGAATCTTATCAACACAAGACTGCAGTCCACGATCCTCCTTTTGAGGAATAGATGGCGCTGATGGGAGTTTGCATAACCAAGCAGCGGAGTCTTCCATCTACGAAGGTGCCACCACGCCGCAAAGATGCCTTCTCTGGTATCAGCATAAACTTACAGCAGTGCAGCGTAGACGATGCTCGAATTATACAAATCAGGAGAAAGTACTGTTGCTATATCCAAAATGCACTTGGAGTGACACGGAGAGATAGATGGACAAATAAAAGATTAACAAGAAGCGGTGCCAGGATACAGCAAACCTGTCCACGGCAGACACTTTAGTACTGATGTATAAAGACAACACGATATCTAGTCAGAGATGCCACATATCAGATTTGGAGTAAATCGGGTGAAAATTGGCGATTTTATGCCCATTTGGCGTTTTAGGCCCGACCCACCTGACACTGACCCCCCTACCGCTAACTGAGGGGTGACCTCCGTGACGTAATGAGGCATGTTATAGGATGCAGATTTGAAAGATGCACTTTTAGGTTTTGGTTTCATGTCGATATGATGAACTTGAAAAGAGTTATGCCCCCCCAAAAAAAAAAATATATATATATATATATTTTTTCATTTTCTTGGGCCCACAGCCTAGGCCTTGGCCCATTTTGGCTCAAAATTTGATCAGAGGGTCATTGCCCATCACCCCTGTAATTTTAGTCAAAATCGCACCAGTAGTTTCGCGTAAAGTTGTTAACAGACAGACAGACAAACAAATTGACAAACCGAGTGAAAACAATGCTCTACCCTTCGGGTAGGAGACGGGTAAATAATAAATTCACATGAAAATAGAAAGAACGCAATATAAATGACGTCATCGTAGTATATTATTATTATTTTTTTAATAACAACAGAGGAAGAAAAACAAATGAATAAAAAAAAATAATCAATACACCAGATTACTGGCGTCCTCCATTCATAAAACATCTGTCACAGCTGGACTTGAACAACTGTAGGTTGAAGTTTTGGGGGAAACAACTCCGGGGAAGCGAGTTCCACACGGATGCAGTTCAGGGAATAAAAGAATTCTGATAGGCAGAAGTTTTGCAATATGGCTGTGTGACATTGCAGTCATGAGCGCTACCAGATTCCCGTGGTGCACGAGGGCAGACATGGAGAGGTGGCACAAAGGACGCAACTTCGTCCGAGCATTTTCTATAAAAAATATCTGTAAAATAATGCAAGGGAGGCAACATTCTTTCTTACTGATAGGGGAGGTAGTTTATTTATAATAGCAGGGTTATTAATAATTCCAACAGCTTTGTTCTGAATTTTGTCTAGTTGTTTTAGTGCAACCTCTCTACATCCATTCCACAAGGGTGAGCAATATTCAAGCTGAGAGTGCACATTTTTTTTTTTTTTTTTAATGCGAGGAAGAAGGAACCAAAGGCCATGAGCCCGCAGTAACAGTTCCTTTCAAGAGAAAAACAAAATACAATAGAGAGCCAAATTCAAGATCCGATCATTTTGAGATGCCTGGACACACTGCGTTTGAAAGACTGGAGATCATAGGTAGCAGGAAGTACAGACAGAGGGAGACAGTTCCAGAGCTGACCTGTTGCATAAATGAAAGACTGGGAGTAACGGTTAACTCTTGCATTAGAGAGTTGGACAGAAAAGGGATGAGAGTTTGCTGCCAGACGGGTGCTACACGCCCGTCATAGAGGTGGAGGAATGCAAGCAGACAGTTCAGAGGAGCAGTGACCATTAAAGTAGCGATAGAAAAGAGATAAAGAATGCAACAGTGCGGCAAAGAGACAGAGGTTGAAGGGAGTCAGTAAGAGGAGGAGAGTTAATGAGACGAAAAGCCTTTGACTCCACCCTATTGAGAAGAGCTGTATGTGGGGAGCCTCCCCACACATGAGAGTTGTACTCCACACCGGGGTGGATAAAACCCCTGCATAGAGTCAACAATTGTGCAGGGGTAACGAAAGAGCGGAGTCGGCTTAGCACACCCAATCTCTTGGAAGCAGATTTTACTAGATATGTAATATGATCTTTCCAAGATAAGTCCCGAGTAAATGAAACCCCAAGCATGTTCAAGGATGATGCAGGATTAATCTGAATATTATTAAACATTAGTGGGTATACCTGTGGAAGATTTTGTCGGGTTGATAGGTGTAAGAACTGAGTCTTAGATGCATTAAAAACAACCATATTATTTTTACCCCAGTCAGAGATACGAGCCAAGTCAGACATTCGGTGTGCCATAGCCTCATCCCTTGTTTGTTGAAGTAACTGTTGAGATGGGCGTTGCGGGAACCGAATGGAAAGGTGAAGGTTGGAGTCATCAGCATATGACTGGATAGGGTTAGATGTACAGCTTAGAAGATCATTGATGAATAAAAGGAAGAGAGTTGGTGATAGGACAGAGCCCTGAGGAACACCACTCTTGATAGATCTAGGAGAAGAACGATGGCCGTCTACAACAGCGGCTATAGAACGACCAGAAAGGAAGCTAGCGATGAAGGCACAGATAGAAGGATAGAAATCGTAGGAGGGCAGTTTGGAAATTAAAGATTTATGCCAGACTCGATCGAAAGCCTTTGAGATGTCAAGTGTATTGGCAAAGCTTTCGCCAAAGTCCCGAAAGGAGGATGACCAGGAGTCTGAAAAGTAGGTGAGAAGATCGCCAGTGGAGCGTCCCTGACGGAACCCGTACTGACGATCGGAAAGAAGGTTGTGATAGGAAAGATGCTTTAAAATTTTTCTATTGAGAATTGACTCGATAACTTTTGAAATACAGGACGTTAAAGCAATTGGACGATAGTTGGAGGGTTGGGAGTGGTCACCCTTCTTTGGGACTGGCTGAATGAGAGCAAACTTCCAGCAAGAAGGAAAGGTACAAGTTGACAGACAAAGGTGAAAGAGTTTGCCTAGGCAGGGTGTAAGCACAGAAGCACAGTTCCTGAGAACAACAGGAGGGACCCCATCAGACCCATATGCCTTGTTAGTACTGAGGCCAGTGATAGCAGAAAATACATCAACTGAAGACATTTTAATGTCAGCCATGAGGAAGTCAGAGGAGGGAAGTGATGGAGGAACAGCACCGGAATCGTCTAAGGTGGAATTGGGGGAGAAAGTCTGTGCGAAGAGATCTGCATTATCAGTAGAAGAAATAGCTACAGAACCACCAGAGTAGAAAAGAGGAGGGAAGGATGATGAGGTAAAGTTGTTAGAAAGATTTTTGGCAAGGTGCCAGAAGGAGCAGGAAGAATTCGAGTTGGAGAGTTGAGAGCATTTAGTATGGATGAAATTATTTTTAGTAGAGCGAAGAACAGACTTAGCACGATTCCAGGCAGAAACGTAAAGATGATGTGATTCAGGGGTGGGTTGGCTCCGGTACCTTTTGTAGGCCCTCTCCTTGTTGCGGACAGCATTAGTACAAGCGTGATTAAACCAAGGCTTTCTTGCATTAGTCAAAGGATATGAGAAAGGAATGTATGCTTCCATGCCCGAGAGAATAACCTCCGTAATGCGCAAGGCACACTCAGATGGCTCCCGGCCATGGAAGCAATAATCATTCCAGGGAAAATCAAAGAAGTACTGCCTGAGGGCCTCCTAGTCCACGGCTCCAAAATGCCACAGATGACGTTTCCCTGGAGGGTCCACAGGCCGTACCGGAGTGATAGGACAGGTTAAGGTTATAAGGTAATAAGGTTGACTCTTATAGCTAACGGCTCGTCAGTGAAGAAGTTACGGACTCTGTACAGCAATCCAAGTTTCTTTGAGGCGGTTTTAGTAAGTGATCTGATATGACAGGACCAGCGAAGGGCATTGTTAAGTGAGATACCGAGAATTTCAATACTTCGTGGAGATGGGAATATTAATAGCACTGATGGTAATATACGAATCTGGCAATATATGTTTATTAGTAAATTGTATATATTTGGTTTTACCAGCATTAAATGAGACAAGGTTGTTTTGTCCACATTCACTGATCGTAGATAAGGCAGTTAACTCCAAGCCAAACATATCCTAATGTTAATAAACCTGAGCACATTGCGACTCGTTAAATATAACTTGAAGCTGCCTTGCATCGTCTTCCTAGTGTGCTGGCCTGCAGATATGGCCGTCTGAATGCTAGTGTGCTTGTGACTGTTTGCATGAGCATACTTACGCCAGTGTGCATGATCATGGATGCATGTAGGAGTGTGTTAATCGAGTGAAGCACCTATTCAGCCTACTCGCCAGTGCCAGACGTACGACCAACACTTACACATTGCAAATAAAAAAAAAAAAATCTATGGTCCTGTATGACCCGTAAACATTTAGACCATTTACTTTCATCAAATTGTAAACATCCACGACGCTTACAGGGATTTTAAAAACTAGTATGAAAGTGAAGAGGAAGTTATCTGAGTATGTTATGTTAGGCAGTAGAGGCAACACAGGCAGGCACTGGCTGATGAGACTCAGGTCAGGTTACAGGTAGACTCTCAGAAAGTATTCTGGCGGTTGGGATGGAGGTGTGAAGCTCTATCATTCCTAGCTCTCGTCGGCATTTTCGCGCCGACGAAAACAATTGTCCATAATTTGTGAGGAACATGGGGAATGTTTCACTCCTAACTTTTGCCCGAACTGAACGTATTATTGCCAAGTTTTCTTATAACACTTGATGCAAGAAATAATTGATATAAGTACAGGAATATATAAGGTACTTGTAAATATATCATTTTGGAGACTATGGTCGTACATTATCAGGCATTCAGGTTTAATAAGCGGTCCACATACGTGGTGATGGATCCCTACTGTACGGTAGCTAAAATTGAGCAGTTTTATTATATTCGATTAATCTATAATTCCATAGGGCAGGTTTGTCATTTTTGTTTATGCATTTTTAAAAATTCGTTTCTACAGGGAGTTAAGAGATAATGTAATTATGAAAGAGGAAAAGTTTGGGATTTTTAAAACTGTGTGTGTGTGTGTGTGTGTGTGTGTGTGTGTGTGTGTGTGTGTTACAATTACTGATAACCTTATGGGCTAAATATAAGAAACACCATTTTCGTCAAAAAAAGGTCATTAGTAATTGTAGCTCCATAACGGTGGAGATTTGGATACATGTTGAGAAAAAAATTTTTTGCTTAGAATTCTCTCATCTATCATTTACTAAAACTATGCCCTTTCCTCACAGGACACTCCATTTACAGTATATATCATCATCATCATCAGCCGTTTGAGTATTCACTGCAGGACCGGCCTCTCCCGACAGAAACTGGGACTATACAGCCAATGTATCTCTACTATGTGGCTTAATCTGTCTGGTAGAGATTGTATGTAGGGTAGAAGTGCTTGTAAGTGTACTTGTAGCGGCTTTGGATGTGTGTGTAGTCTGTGAACCAAGAGTATTCGGCCCGCGCAAGCCGAGTGGGTGCAAGTATACTTTACAGTAAGCGACATTGGTTCAACCACAGCACCCCTTGTGTCCGCCAAAATAGTACGTGATTGGGTGAACACTCCCAAAGTTTATTACCCCGGCGGGGAGTGAACCCTGGCTCACCCGTGTACGAAAATGCACACTCTACCACTGTACCACAGAATATATATATATATATATATATATATATATACTACCCGTTTAGGTTGTTGACATCACTGGGGATATGTGTTCTTAAACTCACTCTCTCTCTCTCTCTCTCGATAGATAGATAGATAGATAGATAGATAGATAGATAGACAGATGATAGATAGACAGATGATAGATAGATGGATGGATAGATAGTTTAAGAACACTTATCCCCAGTGATGTCAACAACCAAAATGGGTAGTTTATGTATTCATTTCCATTTCATGAGTAAACTTTTTGGATAATGCTACTGAAGTTTGTCTAAGTAAATGGTAGGTGGTGAAGACAGTCATCCATTCACTTGATACAGCGTTGCCTATTTCATCCTTCACTTTTATCATTCTTTTTCTGTGTCTGCCCTCCCTTTCTTCCTAATTTTCCCAACTCTCCTCTCACTTTGTATTAATCTTCCTAATTTTTCAGATGTCTTTCCTGTAAGCCAGGAAACCATTTACATCGAGGGTGGAAGCCATATTACCAACCCACACGTGTTCCCTAAGTGCCAGTAAATGGGTTGGCGGAGAGTTATTGCCCTTCACCCTAAAACCACAAACGCAAAGACAAACAGCCATCCCTTTCGGGTTTATGGTGCCTGGCCATAGACAGATAGAAATAGATATTCATGATGGGGAAATTGTTTGGCCAGAGGCATGGGATGCCGCCAACGTATCGGAGAAAAAAAAAAAAAAAGTTCTAATATGGTTATACTATACCCGACATACTACAGTATACTTGAATTTTGTAATGCCTCCAATATACCACTTGTGAAATAGAGGAGTAAGCTGTGACTGAATTGATGGAGAGGGGGCCTACAGCCGTAATGGATCTAGGTTCGAATCCCGGTTGGAGTGTGGTTTGAATTTCATAAAACAGACTTTACCTATCTACCAGAAGACCTGCCGACACTGAAAAATACCCTCACTAATACCAACACCAGTCCTGTAGAGGACAGTCCTAGCATATATTCAATATGGATGGTGGGCATTAACGCCGAAGTCGTGACATGTGGTGGTGTATGGTATGGAGGTGAACTCTTGGCCTTCGGAACAGGCTGTGCAGCCCATGCTCTCAGAACAATATTGTACATATTTGCCACCACAGAGGAGAGGGGATTACACGTGGTCATACATTATTTTTGTGTGTAATATTTGCCCTCAAATACTAAAGGTGAATCGTCTACACGCGGCATTATTACCTCCGCCAAGGAGGTTATGTTCTAACCCCTGTCCTTTTGTTTGTTGGTTGGTTGGTTGTTTTGTGAGCAAGAATGCACAAAAACTACTGGACGGATTTCCACAAAACCTGGTAGAAGAATGGGCCTTGGCCCAGAGTAGACTCCAATAAATTTTGGTACGGATCCGTATAAAGATGCGGATCCAGGAATTTTTTATCACTTTATTTAACATTGCGAGAGAGGGCGTTTTTCGACATTTTCGTAAAACTTTCAGTGAATTTTGCATGGATCTTGATGAAAAAAAAATTCAGGCATATTTAGCATGTTGGTATCTACGCATGTGTACATTTGGCGTGGATCCATATAAAATTCCGGATGTGGCGGATTTCAATATGCTTTTACAGGGGAGTAGTCTTTTTCCATACTGGATTAGACTTTTGTGGTAGGTGGTGGCGACCATCATCCACTCACTTGATGTAGTGCTGCCTATTTCTTCCTTGCCTTTATCATTCTTTTTCTGTGCCTGCCCTCCTCTCCTCCTATTTCTCCCATCTTTCCTGTCACTTCTTATTGCTTTTCTTTCCTTTACAGGTGGCTTTACATTGAGTGACAGGCCAAATGGTCTCTTGTAAGCCAAGAAACCATTTACAGCGCTGGGTGGTAACCATATAACCAAACCATAATGTGCTCCCTACGTGTCAAGAAATGGGTTGTTGGAGTGTTAGTGCCCCTCCCTGTAAAACAAATAACTCAAAGTCAAGTGGCCACCCCTTACAGGATTATGGCGTCTGACAATAGATAGATAGATTAGATTTGATTGAATTAAAAGGAGCGCATGTTGGGCCTTGTAGGAAATATGCGCTCACTGAGTGCCATTCTAGTTTGTATAGCGATGTTTTCATCAATGTTGCTACCCAAAATGTTTCTTAGAAATACAGTAATCTTCCCAGTATCCGATGTAATGCAGCCAAAGGCATGTCCGGGAAGTGGGTTCGACTGGATACTGGGCCCCTGTCTTCTGGACTGGTACTTATGGACCCTAACCCAGCCTGAATCAGAAAACCACCTACATAACTTCCTACTGGACAAGCATAGCACCTATTTAAGACCCTATTCACACAAATAAAGGACAGAAAGCATGAAATAAATGAAAAGGAATCAGAGAAGGAGGAATTAGAAGTGAAAAATATTTATCAGTGTACAGGATACTTACAAAACGTCTGTGGCCATTAGGGAGATTAACCCACCTCCTCTAAAGCTCTGGCAGTGGTGAAAATGCTCTTGAAGCACGTACAGTATTCCAGTGTTGTGCTGTACTTAATTTTTTGCACTGTGTTATAATTGTTTAACACTGCACATTCTCTTCTTAATTACACCATGCCAGTTTCAACTGCCAGTTGCACTCTGTATTTAATCTTTACACTCTGATTTCTAATTTCTTAATACTGCATAACACTGTAAATTCCCATGTTTTCTAGCGGCGAGGTATTGCAGTTCATTCACTGTTTATTCACAAAAACGAGCACATGCAGCACCCATTGTAACTGTAACTGGGGAGGGGAGGAAGCAAGGGGCCATGCGTAAACACAGCTGATTGGCACCGTGTGCCAAGTTCAAAGTATGGTTGAAAAAATGTCAGTTTTCTTTTTTTTTTTGCTTTTTTACATTTTTCTGGCCACTTTTGGGTCCCGAAAGCCTGGGCCCAAAATGTCCAGGTAGTGGGGAGTCAGATACTGGGCGTCCGGATATTACAGGGATTACTTAACACACCTTCAATATGAACACTGATGAACAGACATTTGATATAACAACTTATTTGTAAGGGTACGTGACATTAAGGGACCTTACTCCCTTACCGCCTTCCTTAACCCCTCTTCAACAAGTTCAGTCAAATGATATATGCTGCTTTTTGCTTACAATATTTTGATTATTTATTTCCCTTAAGATCAACTGTTGAACTGTAGGGGTTGAATCACTAAGCTCAATAATATGGAGGGGCTATCTCTACAATGGGCATATGACTTACAGTCGCCATATTGAAACACCTGCACTCGTTGCCTGCCTCCACCATGGTAATGCAGTTGAAACACTGTTCTTGACTTGCATTCTCTGTTTCAGTGCTGCTTCTACGTATACATATGTATCATAATACAAAAATATATATAGATTATGATTTTTTCTCTGTCTAGGTCTATGAAATATAAGGGATACAAGTGCCATGAGTATGAATAAAGTGGTGTCATAGGTTACTACAGTGCAGAACGTTTTTTTTTTTTTCTTCATGACCTCCATAACCTAATGTCTATTTAATTAAGATAGTAAAGATAAAATTTGATGAAAAATGAGAATATACGAAAATAATGTATATTTTGCCATCATACTGCATATAAACACATAATTATACAGTAAAAAAAGATGTCATTATCCACCAGCTGTTAATAGTGCTACTTACACATCTCTTCATGTACATCAACATACTTCCATAATTATTTTTTACTGAGTTTTAAATATAATCAACCTAGCCAGCTTTATTCTTTAGTGCCAATAGCTTCCTCTGTGATGGATTTCCTTATGTGAAGTGACCAAATACTACTGTAGCACAGTAATTCCAGCTTTATTGATCTGTGAACGTGATTGTCTTCAAGGGAGATGTGAAACATATGAATGTTCTGGCAATCAAATTTTCTGTGTATGACAATACTGTGCGAGATAACACAAGCTGTGGAAACAACTAATGGTATAGGCTGATGTTTTTTTAAGGTTTGTCTTCTTTTGCAAAATGTGAAAGAATTTCTCAGTTTCATGACAGATTTTAACTACACTCTCACTTACATAGAAGAGGCCTGCCCTGTCTCCGTTACTGATAAAAGTACTCAAATAACTTTAACCTTTATATGCTGATACTAGGGCTTCTTCAGAAGGAAGAATATTTTTCATGGTCGTTTAACATATCCAGTAATCATTCACAAATAGCAACAACATATATTTGATACTTGTGAAATGTAATGTCATCTGATTTCAAAAGGCACGGGTGTTAGACTGGTTGCTTAAACACGGCCGCTTGTACACCAGCTCCCCCCCTGGCGGCGAACCAACAAACTACTCGGTGCAACCCATGAGACAGTCCCTCCAGCTTATATAGACCTTACTGGGTTGAGAAGAGTCTTCATTAACCTTTTCTCAACCAAGGCGCTCTTCCAAAAAAATATGTTTGGTAGCAGCAAGAATAAGTAGAAATTACTTCTTCGGGCAAAAGGCTTTAATTTTGACAGTTAAAGATAACACACAGGAGAACAATTAACCCATTCACTACGATGACGCATTTTTTTCAATTTATTCTTCCTTTCTCCAGGCGACTTTATTCAACTTGAGAAGGACCTTTCGTTTTTTTGAAGTGAGTAGAGCAATTAATTAAGGCTATATCTAACCCCTTTTAAACGAAAAGTCTTTATCCTATGGTACATAAAACTGTGTGCAGATGGCAAGAATATAATGAAAGTAACCCTTTGATTGACTGGGTTAATATCAACATAAATAATACACAACATGAACTCTTTGAATCCGAGTGACGTCCTTGTTAGTGTACTTTTGTGTGACGATTTTATTTAGATTAAGAAAACCTCTCGCATTGGAGGGGCTATTAGGGTTGCATCAAATTTCTCCGGTTCAAGAAATCTCTCCTAAGATGGATAAAATCGATTTAAAATGGCGAGAAGAGAATGTAGAAGATGGAGACAAAATGGTCTCGATCAAAAAAGGATGACGATAAGAACTAAACAAGAGGAGGACAAGACAAGAAGCAGGCAATACAGTAGTGTACGAAGACAAGAGGGGAACGAGAATTGTGGGATAAAATATAGGAGAGAGGCAATAAGAAAAGATGGAGGAGGGGAGAGGAAAACAAAGGGAGGACAAGAAGAATACAAGAATAGAAGGCAAGAGAAATACAAGTAAGGGACAAGAGAAAAAATGACAAGAGAAAAGGACGAGGAGTACAAGAGACGTACAAGAGGAATACAGGTGAGGAACAAGAGTGAAGCATGAGTGAAACGAGAGGGACAAGAGGAATATAAGTGGGAGACAAGAGAAGACCATTATACCCCCTCTCTTTTTAAGTTATGAGTGGAGGGGAACACAGTACATCATTTATTGATCCCCCAACACTGTGAGCATGCAACGGATGCATTGCCTCGGCCTCATTGCACCTGCAACTAAAATACTACCGTATTTTCTGTTTAATGAATGTTTCAGGACTATTTCACTATTCGAGGGTCACTGTATCGGCTGTATAGAGGAATTTTCATGCTGATAACTACAATGTATTTAACCAAAGTTCCTCAACCCGTTCCAGAAGAGTTGATAGCCAAGCGTAGTAAAAACGAGGGATTGATTTGACTCGTAATCAAGGAGATACATTCCCAAGTCATAGGTAAAGCTCATCAAATTTCATGCAACCTTGACTTAGTGTTCAAGATTTGAGGTGGGCTAATACCGTTAGTTGAAAACAGATCGATTATAACCATTCTTGTCTTTAATATCTGGACAAAGAAGTTTAGCTTCGAGCACTCTTACTCTCTTCGTGGGATAATATATGATTAGTTGTTTTATGGATTGAAATTCTCATTAAGATGATTGACCTTGGACCGTATTCCCGTGCGATGTATTAGCTAGCTAGCATTTGTTTCTTATAGAAATATTTTATATCTACATGGTGATGAGGTCACTGAGTGTGATATATTGGAACAGAAGGAGAGTGTGACAGAAAATGATGTGCTTGAAGGTAACAGGAATAGTATATAATTGTATAATATGTCTACAGAAATGGGATGAAGGAATAGAGGAATAACATTTGGTTTTTACTTTCAGCGAACAATTGAATTAGTATGACGTATAGTTTGCCACATTTGATTCTGGAACAACGTCACTGTGTAGCAGATAAGTGGCAGTAGCTGCACCTGACACCCAAGACGTAGTCACTTGTCTGTGTGTGGCAGTTACGTGAATGATTGGGATAACCAGGTATCAACTGAAATGCAGAAGAAATGTGATGCATGAAATCTGGAAAGCATAGCTAGACCTTTACTTCACACTGATGCCCTCCATGGTTCAGATGTTGCTTGCTATACGTAAATACTGTAATGTCTCCAGTAAATCACTAGTAAAATTAAGGGAGAGGGCAGATGCTGTGAAGTGATTACTTGCGGTGCTCATCTCCGTTATTTAAGCCTTTGAGCCCAAGGCAAGTAATCCGCAGCACGACTGCATCGTCCTGTTACAATTTCCACAACAAGGTTGCATCCTTGGTATTCAGTTTACCTATCAGCCGAGAGTGACTAGGCATTGTCTCGGCAAATCAGAAACCGGGACATTAAACAAACCGAAATCCACGAAGATCTATAAGTACAATATAAGAAGCCTTGCAGAAGATTACAATCATGGTAACATAAAGACTGAATCAGAAAACATTAGTTGGGATATTGTAGGTCTGAGTGAGATCCATAGAAATGAAGAAAAATTAATTCAGCTCCAAGACTGCAAAACCTTTTTACTTCAGAGGAAGGCAAAATGTAAGAGTTAGTGGTGTAAGATTTCTAGTTAACAGAAATCTTATCTACGACGACATCTCCCAGATTATGGAAGAAGAAAAGACCACATATACTATACTCATGGAAGACTTGAAAGCAAATGTTAAGAAACCGAAAAATGGAGAGCTTGCATGAAAAAACTCGGAGTGGGAGAAAGAAATGGAAGAGGAGAAAGGTGGTAAATTTATTTGAAATGTATAACGTGAAAATTATGAGCGCATTCTTTCACAAAAGAACAGGGAGAAAATGGACCTGGAGAAGTCCTGTAGGAGAAGCAGAGTATGAAAACGACTTCATTATTGCGTAGAAAACACGATCATAAATGTCAGAGTTATCAACGAAGTAAATGTAGGAAGTGTCAATTGGAATGGTATGTTGTAAACCTAGATTCAGCTTCAGAAGTGAACGAAAGAAGATGATTAAAAATAAAAAAAAACATGTGCCCACTAAAAGTAAACGAAAACCAAGCAGCCTTTCATTGGAAATAACAAATAAATTTCAGGCTCTAAGTTATGCAGAGTGTGACAGTGATGAGTTGAATGATAGACTAACAAAAGTGGTAGGAGAATCAGCGGAGGTAGCAGGGAAAGCTAATGCAAGCAAAGCCAATTGGTATTCAAAAAAAGACACTCGAGTTCATGAAAAGAAGGAAGGAGATGAAAGTGAAAACAATGAACGATGAAATAGAGAGACTGGGATTAAATAAGCTTATCAACAAGAGAGAGAGAGAGAGAGAGAGAGAGAAATCAGACCAAAGAAACCATCAAGAAAGGAAAAAAAAGTATGAAACAGGTCCGAAGTGAAATGGAACTAGGAAAGCAACCAATTAAATCACTGAAAGACAGAGAACGGTGGATTCATTAAATGCAGAGACCGGATGGTGAAGAGTGTTGAAGCAAGTTACAGTTAACTCCATGTATCTAAGACAATGATGCCAAAACCTAACTTTTCAGTTGACACAAGTGATATACCTGAGGTAACACCACACAAGTAAACATTTCTCTTAAGAGGATGAAAAGAGGAAAGGTCCCAGGACAAGGTGGAATTGTAGCAGATTTACTGTCTGATGCAGAAGTACAAAACAGGCTTACCCATTTATTTACCCACTTTAAAAACAGAATATTCCCAAAACATGGTGTAATGCATTCGATCTTTTGCGTTACAAAAAAGGCGAAACGAAAGATCTTAGTAACTATCGACACATTAGCTTATTACCATTTACTTACAAACTCTTCACTAAAGTCCATACGAACAGAATAACAACAAATTTCGAAGAAAGCCAACCTCGTGAACAGGCAGGATTCCGAACCGGGTATTCTACTACTAATCATCTACTCACAATGAATCAGATAATGGATAAAACCAAAGAATATAATAAGAATATAATAAACCACTGTACTTAGGTTTGCTGATTATGAAATGGCTTTCGACTCAGTGAAGCACATAGTAATTAAAAATTTATTGCAAGAGCAAGAGTAAACGAAAAGCATTGTAGCACTGCTCGAGTACATACATAGAGAAGGAACTGCTACAATTAAATTACATAAAGACCTGTAAAAAAAAAAAGATTGGGAAGGACATGCGTCAGGTAGATGCAGTTTCACAAAAATTATATATTGCATGCCTAGAAAATATTTTCAGAACGATAGACTGGGAAAACTCAGGAGTAAAACATAGATGGAGGAAAGATAAACCATTTAAGATTTGCAGATGACATTGTCCTCATCTCGGAAACAGCAGAGACATTGCAAAAAATATAAAATGACGTAAACAGAGCTCAACGCAGGCCTAAAGATGAACCGGAGTAAAACTCATGTTTAATCCAAGTACACTAAAGAGCGTCATCAGAAGCAAAGAAATTCTTGACGAAGTCGAGGAGTACAGTTACTTGGGGAAAATACTAAAACTAACGAAAGATCATGATAACGAAGTAAACAAACATTACAATATGATGGAGACATTTCGATAATAATGGATGCATCATGAAAAGTTGTTTGCCAATGTGTATGAAACGATAAGTATATAACGAATGTATACTTGCAGCTTTGACATACGAGTGACACCTGGAAACTGATAAAATCAATGGAAAATCCACTAATTCCTTCTCAAAGGCAATGGAAAGGTCAGTCTTAGGAATATCTTTAAGATACAGGAAAAGATCAACTTGGGCAAAACAACAAACTAAAGTCTAAGACATTATAGAAGTTATAAAAGAACAAATATGGAGGTGGGGAGCCATATACCAAGAATGAGGGATAACCGATGGAGCAAGAGGCTGACTGACTGGACTCCAAGAGATTGTAATGGTGGCAGAAAAATGCCAGACAAGATGTAGAGATGAGATAGAGAAGTTTGCAGGCAAGACGTGGCAGAGACTGGCTCAGTAAAGGAATTCATTGAAAAGTTTGGGGGAAGCCTTTGTTCAGGAATGGCCTTGCAATGGCTGGTGATTATATATATATATATATATATATATATATATATATATATATATATATATATATATATATATATATATATATATATATATATATATATATATATATATATACACAATGAATCGATGAGAAACAGGGGTGTGGAAGAAACTGAGAGGCGGATGAAAGAGTTATATGTAGAAAGAAAGAGTGAGGTGAAAAGATTAGTAAGAGAGAGTAAGAAGACAGTGGATGAGGAATTTGGAAGGAATTTGAGTGTACAGTGGAGGGACTGTAAGAAAATGTTCTGGAAAGAGGTGAAGAGAGTAAGACAGGGTGGAAGTGAGGTTAGCAGGGGAGTGAAAGATAAAAATGGTAGATTAGTAGTGGAGAAGGGAGAAAAAGTGAGCAGATGGAGAGAACACTTTAAGGAATTGTTGAACATACAGGATGGAAGTAATGTGAGTATAAATGGGTGGGGAATGGCTGGGAGAAGGAGGGAGGTGAGAAGACAGGGAGAAATCAGTAGGATAGAAGTTGTGGAAGCAATGAAGAAAGTTAAATTGGGGAAAGACCCAGGAATTGATGGAGTGTGTGGTGAAATGCTGAAGCATGGGGGAGAGATTGTAGTAGAATGGATGTGGAAGATGTGTAGATTGGCCTGGGAGGAAGGTAGAGTTCCGGAGGATTGGAAGTCAGGTATAATTATTCCCTTCTACAAAGGAAAAGGGGAAAAAGAAGTGTGTGGTAATTATAGGGGCATTTGTATTCTTAGTATAATAGGAAAAGTGTATGGTAGGATACTTATTGACAGAGTTAGAGAAAGAACAGAGGAATTAGTTGGAGAAGAACAAGGAGGCTTTAGGAAGGGAAGAGGTTGTGTAGATCAGATATTCATTCTTAGATCTTTAGTGGAAAAGTTTGTAGAGAAGGGAAAGAAGTTGTATGCGGCTTTCATGGATTTGGAGAAAGCATATAGCAGGGTGGATAGACAAGGATTGTGGGAAGTATTAGGAATATATGGAGTAGATGGGAAGTTGTTGAATGCTGTGAAGAGTATGTATGATGGTGCTAAGGCTGCAGTGCGTGTGGATGGTGAACTAAGTGAATTTTTCTCTTTGAAGGTTGGGTTGAAACAGGGATGTGTCATGTCTCCATGGTTGTTCAATCTGTACATGGATGGGGTAATAAATGAGGTACAAGATTGGGTAGTGGATTTTGGAGTGGCCCTGGTGAGAGAGGATAGTGTTTAGAAACTCCCTGTACTGTTGTTTGCAGATGATACTGTGTTGTTGAGTGAAGACGAAGGGGAGCTGCAAGGCTTGGGAGAGTGTGTAAGAAACGGAATCTAAAGGTGAATGTAGGGAAGAGTAAAGTGATGGTCTTTGAGAGAGGTGAAGTCAATGAATGTAGAGCGAGGTTGGATGGTGAGGAATTGGAAATTGTGAGTACGTTTAAGTACTTGGGTAGTGTGATGAGTAAGGATGGAGGTTTGGAAGGTGAAGTGCTTGAAAGGGTACAGCAGGGAAGAAAGGTTGCTGGTTCTTTGAAAGCAGTGATAAGAAACAGTGAAGTGAACATGGAAGTGAAAAAGTTACTACATGACAGTATTGTGATACCAACTCTAACGTATGGAAGTGAAGCTTGGACGTTGTTGGAAAGACACAAGTCAAGGGTGAGAGCAGTGGAAATGAGTTATTTAAGAGGAGCCTGTGGAGTCACATGGAGAGACAGGCTGACAAATGAGGATATAAAGGAGCGTTGTGGTGTGGATGTATATGTGATAGGAAGCGTTATGAGGAACACACTGAGGTGGTTTGGCCATGTGGAGAGGATGGAGGGTGAAAGACTGACGAAGAGAGTGTATGTGAGTGAGGTGGAGGGGGGAAGAGGGAGGGGGAGGCCGAGGATGGGATGGAGGGATGGGGTGGAGAGGTATATGAGAGAGCGGTGTGTGAGTTGGGAGCAGGGCAGTGAAATGGCGGGGGACATGCCGACGTGGAGGTGTATTGTTTGTGTCCACCCCAAAAGGGATTGAGGCGTGTGGCAATAGATATAGACAGATTTATATATATACATATTTATATATATATATATATATATATATATATATATATATATATATATGTGTGTGTGTGTGTGTGTGTGTGTGTGTGTGTGTGTGTAATTGCCAAGTCATTGAAGCTCTATACATTAGCTAATGATAGAATTTATTAACATTTTCAGTAGGATGATGCAGAGTATTTTTTAGTTTCATATTTCCTCCTTCCTACTGGTTCTCCAGCGCTTTTGCATGTGTTTTTTATGCAAAAGATATTTAACCTGCCATTTGAAAGCAGACATCAATGATATGTGCCTTCTCCAAAAGAGGGCTCTTGATCCCTTTCCTCCGATGACGTTATTTTTAGTGCTGTCTTGCCAGTCGACTAAATTCAGTTCTGAAGAGAATGTTTGAATAGGAAAGATTAGAAATATTCCTAATTAAACTTTTTAGATCTAGAGATCCTTCTTAAGCTGAGTGGAAGTTGCCTAATGGTAGCAAGATTGAACTGAAAAATATGTCACCGGATATAAAATATTTAGGGCAACGCCTGTTGTATCAGAGGCATTGTGGAGGGAGAGGCAGATAAGACCAATTTTCCCATTTTCAGTCTTCGAGGAAGGCAGCTACGAAGCTGAAACCCCAGCAGCGACCGATATAGGTGCCTATCCCCTCTATCTGGTGTGGTAAATGATGATCCAACAGAAATGCCCATCAGATCATTAACAGTGGAATTTATGCTTGGTTGCGAAATTATCTCACCTCCCTGGCACATAGTTCCTGGCGATGCAATTTTTGTTCCACTTTATTCAGTATATTCGGATCCAGCCCTATATCTCTATAGGGGGTTCCATGGTCCATGCCTTCTAAGATTGTACCTCGTATATCTGCAAGGCCTTCCCCTATATATATATATATATATATATATATATATATATATATATATATATATATATATATATATATATATATATATATATATATATATATATATATATATATATATATAGATATTTTTTTTTTTGTCCCAACCCTCTCACACCCAGTTAGGAGTAATCCAGAGATCTTGATGTGGTTTCAACGGGAGGTTATTTGGAGTAGGCAAAAACAGGCCCAACCCGTTCTATGTCAGCCCTACAACTGCCTGCAGCAGTGCGGGGGAGCCGGCTGTAGGCGTCAGCTTTCTTTGAAGTCTGTTGATACGTGCACTAATTGTCACGAAGGCACTCACACACTACTAGATACATATAGTGTTATTTTTATGGACTTATACAATGCTAGTTCTAGATTGCAAGTTCTTTCTGTCTGTCTGTCTGTATGAAAATCGTCGGGGATGCCTATTGAACTGTCTATGCAGCTCTAACAAGTGTATCTTTTTACGGCAAATTTGGATGTGTAGATTACAGTTGTTAAAAATGTGGGAAGCGTCACAGGAATTGCAAAAAGGTAGATATGCCTTGTGTCATTCTGTTGGTCCAAATTGGAACTACACGTTTTTTAATGCTCCGAATGATGCTTTTTGGTGCATCGAAGCAGAGAAGCTCGGGCGAGCAGCACAGGCATGACAAGCCAAACTTACATGTAAATTTGAGGGTTGGGCTCTGAGAACATAATTAAGATTACTTGATGAATCATATACTTTGAATGAATGAATGTAGGGTATTCTTGATGATTCATGACTGATATGACAAAATTGGAACTAAATTTAATGGTGTACATTACAGTTGTTAAAGATCTGCGAAATGTTACCAAAACCGCAAAAAGGTGGAATTTCTTCATGTCCCCTTGTTGGTCCAAATTTTAATTATAATTTTTTCCTAGGTATAGAGAGTTAAGGAGGTAGCTTCACACCGAGGAAGTGCTGGGCTCAAATGTGTCTCTATCTGCGCATGACGTCACGGAAAATCGAGTGATGCCACTTCACTGGCGACATTGTATTCAATTATTTATCTAATCAGTACTTATACTAGGAAAACTACTGATATTATCAAAGAAATGTGTGATAATTTGCTAGTATGTTATACAGGTCGATATTAAGATATTGTATCTGTACTAATTGTGTAAAAAGTAACTTTCCTACTTAGATTTGGCAAGCGTTCTCTCTGTCTCAATCACCCTCTCCGACCCCCCCTCCCCTTTCTCTCATGCATAGAAATATTTTCTCTCATTTGTTCCGCCTCCCCATTCTCTCTCTCTCTCTCTCTCTCTCTCTCTCTCTCTCTCTCTCTCTCTCTCTCTCTCTCTCTCTCATTTGACGTGACGTCACGTCACCTGCGCGGGAGCAGGAGGCTGAAACTACCTCCTCAACTACCTTGCGTTTTTCAGTGAGTCTGATAAGAGCGGAGCAAGCCGGGCCAGCGGCACCATCAGGAGAAGTAGAAACTCAGTATAATTTGAGGGTTGGGCTCAGAGAGCATAGTTCAGATTAACTGATGAATAATGAAATCCGTATTCTAATATATATATATATATATATATATAAGAGAATGTCTCTTCTGTTTGTCCTCAATGGAAATCGAGGGGTATGCGTAAACAACTCTCAAAACAGCTTCAACAGTTGCAAGTTTTTTACGGCAAATGTAATTGTGTATATTTATTTGTGGATCTTTTGTGTTTGGTGCACGTTCTCCCATTTTTATGTAAATTCTGCCACTAATAGTTTCTAAACTGATTCGAAATTTGAATGTATTTTGGGGGAGAAATGTTTTTAAAAGGTTAGGTTAGGTTAGGTTAGTTAATATAATTGCACATAATGTTTAAACAACGTTTATTTCACTGCATTAATGACGAAAGTTACATAAATTTGGAAGAACGTGCACCAAACACAAATGATCATGGTATTTGTGAGACTTCGTACGATGTAGAAGGTACGATAATACGGACCTATTCAAAAAGATTTTGCAGTGCATTTCTGGGTTAAGCGTTTAACAAACACTGAAAGTTTGTTCTTGTGAAATAAATGGTAAAACTAATTATTTATTATTAACTAACCTCATTATTATTAACTAGCCTAACCTAGCCTAACTTACCTTTTTAACAAACAATTTCTACCAAAAAATAAATTCAAAATTGGAATGAGCTTAAGGAACTGTATGACGAAATGTACATAGAAATGGAAAAACGTGCACCAGACACAAAAGATCCCATGTTGCTAAAGCGGGGCCCCTGATGGCCAAGATCAGAAATGATATGTAATAATAAAGCTAACACGGTGGAAAATGGTTGCCAGGTACCCCTGATTTTTACTTTTACATATTTATCACTGTAATCTACGACGGGTCTAATGGATGGACGGAATGGTCAGGTTATGGGTGGGCAGGGTTGAGTGGATGGGTGGGTGTGGAGGGGAAGGGTGGATGGTGTGTGTGGGAGGTCCAGGGTGGTTGGAGGGGGAGGGGGATGTGGTGCGGCATGGTGGGTGAGGTGGGTAGGCAGGATTGGGTGGGTATGATAGGGCAGCGTGGGTGGAAGGGCCAAGGTGGATGAAGTGGGTGGCAGGATAGAGGGGTGTGTGTGATGAGGTTGGGTGGGTGAGATGAGTGGGCAGGATTGGGGGGTGTGGTGGGGCAGGGTGAGTGGGTGAGTGGGTGGGCACAATGGATGGTTGAGTGTGGTTGAGTGGGTGGACAGGGTGGATTGGAAGGTGGATGGGTATGGTAGATGGGTGGTTGGGTAATGAGGGTGGGTGGGAAGGGTGAGTGGATGGGTGGGTACTGGGAAAAAACTGTAGATCCCTGGTAGGAATAGGTCCATGGGGAATACATCCGTGGGGAAATGAGCTCAAGAAGGAACATAGGACTATGAGGAAAATTAGACCAAGGAGAGGGGGGGGGGTCGTTTTCCATCAGGGGAGTGGCCATCGAGTGTCCCAGGCAATGCCGGTATGAACGATCATTAGGCTTTACCTAGACAACGCCGAATATCCCTGCCTATTATTTCACACTACATTGGGCCAGGTTATCGACTTTTTTTTTTTTGCTTATTTTGCATAACTCATAGGCAGTGAAAAACAATGAATGGCTCCATCTGCATTTTATTGCACTTTTTCGTGACTGGCTTCCTTTTCTAATATTAATCTTGTGTTACTACTCAGCAAATCGAGATGTAGAGTTTGCACTTTTAGGTCAAGTTAACGTAAAAGCAGTATAGTAAAACACATATGGAGATAAGTCAGCACGAGCCTATCTCATATCCAGTACTGTGTACCACAACACACACACACACACACACTTCATGTTTTCACTTTCCTTTTTTGCACTATTCAGGCAGATTGTGCAGCGCGACGAATAGGGTGATTTCCTACTCGATTGGTTTGTTAGCGCCATTCTAGCCTAGGAAAACTAAAATGATGCAAGCACAGTGTAGGCAATGATGGAGCCGGTAAATGGTTGGTTGTGTTATCAATAATTTTAAAACTAAGCTGTTCAAAGTGGATGGTCTCGGTATTTCATTCCTGTTTGTTTCAAAGTAAGGTTTGAAAAAACAATGAATATTCTCACATTATGAAATGGAAATTCAATATTTACTATCAGGACGAGTATTTTTTTGTTTCAGTGAGTCATGAAATTTGACAAGGAAGGAATACTAACTTTTCAATTGCTCACTCCTAGGTCACATTCTTCTTATTACCTCTGCACTGCTGTTTTGTTATGACCATACATTCACCAGTCAATCCTAAACTGACTTATCAGGCGAGGCAGGCTGCCCTGTCCTAATATTTAAAGGATGGATGAGCAATCACTTCCCCGTGTGGCAATTTTGAGCAACGAGCCCAAACCATCCCGAGATTTTTCATCTTACGGTCCTTACCTGGTTGAGCTTTTTAGCCTACTCGGAATTCAGCCGTCAATTAATAATTATCATATAATACCTTCTTCTCAGAGAATCATCTCTGATTGTGCTGTAGGTACTATTGTAGACGGCCATTGTTCATCGTTTCGTGATGTTAATAGTGATGTTCCTCAGGGTTCTGCATTGTTACCAACTCACTTCCTTCAGTTCATGGTTCAGTTGCCTTAGTTTGACGCATTTTTTAAAGCCTTTGTGTCTCTCCCCAGCAAGAAAAAATTGAAGCATACGTCCTCTAAAAACCGTATTTCTGACCTCCTGTGGGTGTTTTGTTAGGGATCTCTTACTGGTGATCATAAACTACTTTTTGATTCTTAGTCATCCTCTTGTGGGGGAGGAGTAGACTGTAGCACCAGTGGAGCAGGGCAGTACTCCCAAGGTGGATGGAAAGCTGATGACAGGGAGAGCTGGAGCTCCCGTTTCATCAGTCATCGGGCCAAGTTCCTGACCATCCCCCTGTGCTGAACTTCTTCAGTGTTCCAGTAACACAGAGAGTAGGCCGGCATGCCCTCCAATACAAGTTTAACTCTCAACACCAGTCTACATGCACAGTACACATTACACTTCCTTTTCAAAATTAAAAATGGTTAATGGCACCCATTATCAATGCCTCGGAGTCCTCAAAAGGGGGGGGGGTCCATAAATGCCCCCATCATCCGCCCCTCTCCCAGTACGACTCAACGAGCTGGCTGGAACCACTGTCTGACTCACTTCTTCATTTCTGCGACATTCGCAGCCTTTCCTCTAACTATCTCTCTGTTGAACACCACCTCTCCTCCTCTAAACCTCATCTTTTCTTTTTAACCGAGACTCAGCTGTGTGAGGCAACTGACAGCAGACCCTTTTCTGTATCCTCCTACTTTCTCTATACTGTACTCATATAAAAGCCAAAGGTGGCTGTTGTGTATATTTATACAATGACTTATCTCGCTCTCATATGCCTGGACTTGATTCTTCTGAATTCTCTACTTTCTGGCTTCGGCTCTCCTGTCATTCCCTGACTAAACATATCTGTGCTGTTTACTTATCCCCTAATTCTACTGACTATCATAAATTCTTCGACTATCGTACTTCTACGATGGAACACATTCTATGCATTTCTCTTTTCCCAGAAATCTCCATTCTAGGAGATTTTAATGTTCACCACCACCTTTGGCTTTCCTCTCCTTTCACTGATCCATTTGGTGAACAAGCCTACATCTTTTCTATCCTTAATGACCTAGAGCAGCTTGTAGAGCACCCTACACGTACCCATGACTGAGTTGGAGAGAGCTCCAACATACATGACCTCTTCCTTACAACTAATTCTTCTGCTTACACTGACCTTTTCTCTCCATTTGGCTCCTCCAATCACAACCTTATTACCTTAACCTGTCCTATCGCTCCGGTAAGGCCTGTGGACCCTCCAAAGAAACATCGACTGTGGCACTTTGGAGCTGTGGATTGGGAGACCTTCAGGCAGTACTTCTTTGATTTTCCCTGGAATGATTCTTGCTTCCATGGCCGGGAGCCATATGAGTGTGCCTTGCACATTACGGAGGTTATTCTCTCAGGCATGAAAGCATACATTCCTTTCTCATATCCTCTGACTAATGCAAGAAAGCCGTGGATTAATCATGCATGTTCTAATGTTGTCCACATCAAGGAGAGGGCTTATAAAAGGTACCAGAGCAAACCCATCCCTGAATCACATCTTTTTTTATGATTCTGCCCCGAATCATGCTAAGTCTGTTCTTCGCTCTGCTAAAATTAAGTTCATCCGTACTAAATGCTCTCAACTCTCCAACTCGAATTCTTGCTGCTCCTTCTGGTACCATGACAAAAACCTTTCTAACTACTTTACCTTATCATCCTTCCCTCCTCTTTTCTACTCTGATGGCTCTGTAGCTATTTCTTCTACTGATAAAGCAGATCTCTTCACCCAGAATTTCTCCTTCAATTCCACCTTAGATGATTCCGGTGCTGTTCCTCCATCACTTCCCCCTCTGACTTCCTTATGGCTGACATTAAAATTTCTTCACCTGATGCATTTTCTGCCATCACTGGTCTCAGTACTAACAAGGCATATGGGCCTGATGGAGTCCCTCCTGTTGTCCTCAGGAACTGTGATTTTGTGCTTACACCCAGCCTAGGTAAACTCTTTTGCCTTTGTCTTTCAACTTGTACCAAAGAAGGGTGACCATTCCCAACCCTCTAACTATCGTCCAATTGCTTTAACATCCTGTGCCTCAAAAATAAAAAAAAAGGTAATTGCACAATCCACGGATTGACATCCTGTGTCTCAAAAGTTTTCGAGTCTATTCTTAACAGAAAAATTTTATAGCATCTTTCCTATCACAACCTTCTTTCTGATTGTCCATGTGGGTTCCGTCAGGGATGCTGCACTGGTGATCTTCTCACCCACCATTCAGACTCCTGGTCATCCTCCTTTCGGAACTTTGGCGAAAGCTTTGCCATTGCACTTGACATCTCAAAGGCCTTCGATAGAGTGTGGCATAAATCTTTAATTTCCAAACTGCCGTCTTACGGTTTCTATCCTTCTATCTGTGCCTTCATCTACAGCTTCCTTTATGGTCATTCTATAGCTGCTGTTGTAGACGGCCATCGTTCTTCTCCTAGATCTATCAACAGTGGTGTTCTTCAGGGCTCTGTCCTATCACCAACTCTCTTCTTTTTATTCATCAGTGATCTCCTAAGCTGTACATCTAACCCTATCCACTCGTACGCTGATGATTCCACTCTTCACCATTCCATTCGGTTCCTGCAACATCCGTCAATCTCAGCAGTTACTTCAACAAACAAGGGATGAGGCTATGGCACACCTAAGTTGCATCCACACGTTCTTACCTAATTGATCTTACCTAATTGTATCTTTACAGGAATGAGTCAAGCTCGTACTGTCCCACGTCTTAAACCATATTTATCGTACATATCCTTAAATTTGTGAATTGTTTTGGCACACACTATTTCATTCGGTAGTGCATTCCACTGATCAATTGCTCTATTTGGGAAACTAATTTTCATTACGTCTTTATCACCTCTCTTTTTATGCAGTTTTTTGCAGTGTCCTCTTGCTGATGCTTCCCCATACGTTAAGTAATCATTTATGTCCATTTTCTCCTTCCCTGATATGCATTTATATAGCATAATCATGTCACCTCTTTTCCTTCTCTCCTTTAGTGTTGGTAGATTCAGTTTATTTAGTCTTTCTTCATAGCTTAGATCCCTTAAGCTTGGTACCCATCTTGTAGTGGCCCTTTGAACTTTTCAATCTTGTCTATGTGTTTTTTGAGATGAGGACTCCAGACTGCTGATGCATACTCCAGGGTTGGTCTGATGAATGATATTATTATCTTTCTTAGCATGTCTTCATTTATGTATGTAAATGCTATTCTCATATTGGCAAGCAGTGTGTACATGTTCCGTACCTTCTCACTGATGTTGGTCAGCCAGAGATAGTCTGTTATTGACAATCACACCTAGGTCCTTCTCTCTTTTTGATGAGTGTAGGGTTGTATTTCCTAACATATAATCCCAATCAGGTCTTTTTCCACTTTTACCAAACTTGATTACATGACACTTGTCCACATTGAATTCCATTTGCCATGTATTACTCCATTCATGAAGTATATTTAATTATTCTTGTAGCTCTTTACAAAAGTGTGTGTTAGTAATTCTCCTTTGTATTTTTGCATCATCTGCAAACATATTTAGATAGGTTTCATTTCCACTGTTACTGTCTATATCATTTATATACACTCAAAACATGATTGGTGCCAGCACTGAGCCCTGTGGTACTCCACTAGTCATTTCTTTCCATGATGAGTAATTTCCCCTTAGTACTGTTCTTATTTTTCTTTTCATAAGAAAATCTTGCATCCAACAATACAGTTTGTCTCGAATTCCTCCTTGATGGTACAGTTTCCATAAAAGTCTTTGGTGTGGTACTGTGTCAAATGCTTTCTTGAAATCTAAATAGATACTGTCCACCCATCCTTCTCTTTCCTGTAATGTGTCTGTTACTCTGTCATAGTAGCTCAACAGATTAGTAACACATGATTTTCCTTTTCTGAAACCAAACTGTCTTTCTGTTATCATATTGTGTTTTTCTAAATGATTTACCCAAGCTTTTATTATAAGCTTTTCTAATACCTTACTTACAACACTGGTTAGTGATACTGGTCGGTAGTTAAGTGGATTTTGTCTATTCCTTTTCTTGAATAAGGGAATAATGTTTGCTTTCTTCCAGATATCAGGTAGTTTACCTTGACTCAAGGATTTCTTGAAAATTAAAAATAATGGTTTACTTAACTCCTTTGCACATTCACATAGCACCCAACATGAAATTTCATCAGGACCATTTGCTTTTCCTTTGTCTAATTTACTTAGCTCCTCCTGTATTTCTTTTTCTGATGTTTGTATATCGGGTAGTATGTGTGGGCATGCATGTTCCACATAATCCCTCTCAATTTTTTTTTTCCTTTGTAAAAACTGATTGGAAATTCTTGTTTACTGCTTCACAAATATCCTTCTCTTGTGTATAGGTGATTCCATCATCCGTATGGATTGTATTTTATCTTTTACTTTGGGTTTGCTTCTGATGTAGCTGTAAAATAGCTTTGGTTGATCACTACTTTTATTTATGATATCCTCCTCAAACTGTTTTTGGGCTTCCCTCCTTATGCTTGTATAATCGTTTCTTGCCTGTTTGTAATTATTATATGCCCTTTCACTATTGGATCTTCTGTATCTATTCCACAACAAATCTCTTTTTTCTTTTGATTTTTTACATTCTGTGTTGAACCATTTCTTTCTTTTCTTTTCTGCTTCTTTGTGCTGTGGGATGTACTTCTGGACTCCTATTTCATAAAGTTCAAAGAATTTTTCATATATAGCATTTAAATCTTGTCCTCTAAGCTCCTTTTCCCAAGCAATTTCTAAGAAGTACTTCTTTAGGTCATGATACTTTCCCTTTTTATAGTTTAGGCTCTTTTTGTAACTTCCATTGCTGTTATCTATGTCATATGCAATCCTGAAGTTGCAATTTAGTATTGCATGGTCGCTTTTGCCGAATGGTGGGTGATATATTAAATTGTCAATATCGTTTTCTTGCCTAGTAAATATGAGATCTAGCATCGAGAGTACATCGAGTCCTCTTTTTCTGATGCTTTCCCTGACATGTTGCATTAGGAAAAACTCTTGCACAAGATCCAGGAGCTTTTGGTCCCAACAGCTTTCTTGGCTTATTATGATATCCTAGGAGTTACTCTAAACCCCAACCTAAGCTGGACAGCTTATGTTAAATTCCTTGCTAATAATGTTTCTAAAAAACTGGGACTTATGTACAGGGTTCGTGAGTTCTTCACTGACGAGCAGACGGCTACAATATTCAAAAGTCATGTGCGTTCTCAGATCAAATTCTGTTCACCACTGTGGAGTGGATGTGGAGCGGTTGCATTGAGGCAATTGGACAAAATTCAAAATAAAGCCATTAGATTAATCAATAATCCTGCTCTAACTCAGGACCTTCCTCCGTTATCAGTATTTAGAGATGTTGCTTCTTTAGCACTATTTCATCAATATTTTTACTGTAAGTGCTCTAACGAACTGGCTTCAATTGTGCCTTCCCTTCACATTTTTTCCCGAAATACTCGGGCAGCTGGGAACGCCCATGAACTCACACTCTCTCCCCCACAATGCAGAACCTCTGCTTATCAAATTCATTTATCCCCAGAACTACTACTCACTGGAATTCACTTCCTGGGAGTTGCTTCCCACAGACATTTAATCCTCTCGATTTTAAGTCCAATTTTTATAAGTATTTTATGAATGGAGGATGTCTTTAGGCACATGGACTTATTTTTTTCCTTTGTTTTTCCTTCATTCTTTATATACAAAAAAAGTACCGGATTGTTGATACAAGATGAGTGAGTTGGTTTATGTAATGTCGCAAGGAACAGTTAAAGTATGCACAGTTTAGCACAATGCTTTTCTTTTTTCTTTAATAAAATCCTGTCTGCCTTAATAACTCACTGGACTGAATTGGAAGTCATAATGAAAGTCAACACAAAGAGTAAGAAATCTTGAACGAAGCCAGGAAACTTCCAGAGAGGCCTCTTGGCTTCCAAATGACTTCCACTTGACACTGATCTTGACCTTCAGCTTATCCTTGAGCTCTCTTCCTTTGATTTAAGCTGCATCCTCTCAGATGCTTGTGACTCATACTCAGGCGACAGTCTGACGGTAGCCAGTAAGAATTTTTAAGTGGTCCTTACCATGGAAAGCTTTAAGGAGACAATATTAACACTCTGAGTCTTAGCAGGAATAATATCTCCATTGTTAAGTAGAACAGAATATGAGATGTTCCAACCATGAGAGGAACAATGGCGAAGTAGTAACACTCACCCTTCCATGATACGAGCATAGCTGAAAATAATCACCTGATGTTAGGGTCCTAGAGAATATTAATATTGTTCCCATCACTAAAAGGCAAATTTCCGTCGACCCCAGTGGCTTGCAGGCATGAGAGTATCACACAATGATAATAATAGCTAAATGACCGCAAAGTTGAATTGCAAGTCATTGGTATAAAGACGCAAAATATTTTGACAATAACATAATATCGTGATTGTGGTGCCTGTGATGATGGTGGTAATAGTGTGTACGTGTGTGTGTGTGTGTGTGTGTGTGTGTGTGTGTGTGTGTGCGCTGGTACCAGGTATTGGAAGAGAGGGGCGCTGGTAGTGAGATGTGTTGTGATGGTGATTGCGATTTATGTAGTGGTGATGGGTGTGGTGATGGTGGTGGTGGTGACGTGTGTGGTGATGGTGGAGGTGAGGTGTATGGTGGTGAAGGGTGTGGTGATGGTGGTGAGGTGCGTGGTGGTGAGGCGTATGGTGGTGGTGGTGAGGTGTTTGTTGATGGTGGTGGTGATAAGATGTGTGGTGAAGGTGGTGGTGGTGAGGTGTGTGGTGAAGGTGGTGGTGGTGAGGTGTGTGGTGAAGGTGGTGGTGGTGAGGTGTGTGGTGATGGTGGTGGTGGTGAAGTGTGTGGTGATGATGGTGGTGTGTGTGGCAATTGTGGTGGTGAGGTGTGTGGTGATGATGGAGGTGGTGAGATGTGTGGTGATGGTGGTGGTGAGGTATGTTGTGAGGTGTGTGGTGGTGGTGGTGAGGTTCGTGGTGAAGAAGTGTGGTGATGGTGGTGGTGAGTTGTGTGGTGATGGTGGTGGTGAGTTGTGTGGTGATAGTGGTGGTGAGGTGTGCGGTGATGGTGGTGATGAGGTGTGTGATGATGGTGGTGATGAGGTGTGTGATGAAGGTGGTGGTGAGATATGTTGTGATATTGGTGGTGAGATGCGTTGTGATGGTGGTGGCAGAGGCGCTTGGTGATGGTGGTGGTGATGAAGTGTATGGTGGTGGTGGTGGTGTACAACGGAATACAAAAGAAAGCTAACAGCAACAAATCTGTTACTCCATCATGGACTAATTCATCATTACCATCTTTTACCAGTAATTGTCCTTTACTGTCAAGGTTAGTTGCCTCATCACTACCATTCTCATGACCACAACTCACCACTACCATCACCATCACCCCCCCCCAACACACACACCTGACCACTGCTTCCAACATTACCACCATCATCACAAACTTGACCACTACCATCACCACACACCTCACCAACACACACCTCACCATCACCATCGCCAAACACCAACACAGCATTGGTAAACTAAAACACTAGGACAAAATAAAATATCTCCATGCATTCTGAAGACAGCAGCAGCGAAAGAAATATTTAAGCCACTAACTGAGCAATAAAGTGTGGTACTTGTGCTGACACATAAACACTGATAGTGATGGGTGGCGACTAGTGATTGTGTTGACTATGGTAACAGTTGACTGTGATGAAAGTGACAGATGATTGGAGATAAGTGATTAATTATTGGTAACTGGTGATTAGTGATCAGTGACTTGAGACTGGTGACTGGTGATTGATGGCAAGTGACTGGTGTCTGGCAACTAATGCATAATGACTGAGGAGATTGTTGACTGGTTGCCGTCGTAGATGGTGCATGGTTTTAAGGTGACCGATGCTTGTAGTGACATGTGACTGGTGACTGTGGTGATTGGTGACTGTGGTGTTTGCAATGATCATAGACTGACAATTGGTGACTGTGGCGATTGGTGATTGACAACTTTGATGATTGATGACAAGAGACTGGTGGCTGAATGGCAACTGATGACTGGTTACTGAGGCGTCTGATGATTCGCTCAGTGAGTGGTGCCTGTGACGATCGATGACTAGTAAATGATGACTGGTGATTAATAAGCGCAGAGTGACTACAGTATTTACCCTGATGCCGTGCTGGTGCTATAACAACCAACACCAACCATCTCTGCACAAGTATTCACAGTGTAAATATTTACAGTGCGAGATTGAGTTTTCCCACCAGTAAAATGCTTTTTAGTAATTGTTTTATTCGCACGAGTAATAGCTTTCCTTCCCAACGAGAAACTTACATATAAACACACACACACACATACATACACACACACACACACACACACACACACACACACACACATATATATATATATATATATATATATATATATATATATATATATATATATATATATATATATATATATATATATATATACTAGAGAGAGAGAGAGAGAGAGAGAGAGAGAGAGAGTAAATTTGATGTTAGCTGCAGGTCCACACTTTTTCCTTGGGGGTAGACAGCCATAATTAACCATTTCCCATGCTGGCTAAGTACGAAAGGGAAACGGTGTCTGTATGAAGAGTGATGTATGTGAAAGACAAAGTGCTGCCTTGGTTTTGTCTGTATGTGTCACAGTCTGCACAGACCACAGGTTGCGTTCATATGCAACCAAATCAGGACATGGTACCAGTACCCACACTGAATGTTCATGTCTTGGAAAGGAGCTCTTAGACTAGAGCAGGGCTATTCAAATACTTTATGAGCAGGGCCGGATTCTGAAACTCAGATTGCTAAACAAACCACATTTATTTCAGCTAAATTTTTTCCTCTGTCTAAACACTTTCATATAGAACGAAACAAAAAATAATTTATATATAATTAGCTTGTACATTTTCCGCTAAACACATAAATAAAAAGAAAAATACAAAATTATTTGTTTTCTGTTTGTTTATCTCTATTCTTCCAAGTCTGTCAAAAGACCACTGAATAACGGCTCAATGACCGGATTTGGCCCGCGGACCGCCCGGTTGAATAATCCCGGACTAGAGTCATATGCCTCAACAGACGTGTGCACTTACAGAAGAACATGATACCTTTATTATACACACACACACACACACACACACACACACACACACACACACACACACACACACACACACACACACACACACACACACACACACACACACACACACACACACACACACACACACACACACACATACCTACAGAGAGAGAGAGAGAGAGAGAGAGAGAGAGAGAGAGAGAGAGAGAGAGAGAGAGAGAGAGGGACTGTAACATCAGTTGAACAGGGCAACACTTCCAAGGTGGATGGCAAGCTGGTGACAAGGAGAACTGGAGCTCCCATTTCACCAGCCCTCAGGACCTGGTCCTGACCATCTCCTTTTGCTGAACATTATCAGTGCTTTCACTCACACAGAGAGTAGGCCAGCATACTCTCATAATACCTCTACCTTCAACTGTCTACACCACACAATATGCACATTAGATACTACACCTTCTATTTCCATTCTCCCTTAGCAATGGCCGCTGTAATAATATCTGTAAATCCGGTGGTATCTCAGATTGCCACCAACAGCAGGGTAGGGCTGGTGGCACTGGGTCCTACCAGTCCGTATCAAGTGACTGTGCTGGCAACGACTACTGCAAACACAGTTCATGTTCATCAGTGAAGAAGAGCAGGTTCGGCCCTGTACTTCAATTTGAATTCAGTTCACTTTTTTCTTCAGTCAGTATCCTCTCTAGCCCTGTTCCTCATAGAATCCCAAACCTCACCCTCTACTGAAATATCTCAATTTTCTTTTCCTGGTTACCAGCTCCTCACAAACTTTCGTAACAAGGGTGGCACCTGTTGTTATAACAAATCTGAAGTAGCAGTTGAACTTCACTTCAACTAATTTTGATTATTCATTGCATAAACTAAATTATCTGTATAATACCAAATCTATCTGTGCAGTCTACTACTCCCCCAAAGCTTCTTCAGAATCCAGTGAACTTGACTCCATATCCAGACAGTTGACTAACCTTAACCTCACCCTTATCACTGAAATTACCGTTTTGGGTGATTTTAATGTACATAATGTAGAATGGTTATCGCATTCTGCCAGGACTGACAATACTGGTCCCAAATGCGAGCTGTTTGCAGAAATGTATACTCTCATACAGTTGGTAAAGTGACCAACCAGAATACCAGATAATCCTGACCATAATGTCTATCTCTTGTATCTGTTCCTGACCAATACAGGATAAAAGTACTGTCACCACTTGGATCTTCTGATCACAATCTTATCAAAGCCTCATTAGTCAATTCCCCCAAACCTTTCTGTTCTGAACCTGTTAGGGTGAACCGATGGCACTTTGATAGGGCAGACTGGGATGGATTCAGAAATTATATTGCTGACGTTCCATGGCAGTCTTTCTTCTCTAGTGACATAAATTTTACCCAGTCCCACATTAATGACTTAATACAAGCTGATATGGAATTAATGACTTCATACAAGCTGATACCGAAAAAATTGAACTCACCAAAACAGTTTGATAGCAGTTGTGCCAGAACAAAGGCACACAACTCTTACTTAAAATAAAAAAATCTGAATCGCTCAGTCAATCTTAAATTACTAGAAACCATGCAAAAGCAGTAATAAATCTCGCTAAGTCAAATTTCTTCACAATCAAGCATCAAAATTACTAAATAATCCTAATGACTATAGAATATTCTGGTCAACCCTCAGTTCTTTCAGTAATAACTTTAACAAATCATCACCCATTCTCCAACTAAAATCTTCAGATGATAACATTACAAATGACCTGCATCAAAAAGTGAATATCTATGCTAGTACATTTGCCAGAAACTCTGCATTAGAGGAAGTCAGCTAGAAGGTCCCAGTACTAGAGGCTGACTCTCCTAAAACTGCTTCACTTGAAATACAGACTAGATATCAAAATCCATCATAGACAATTTACCAGCCAACAAAGCTCCAGGCCCAGATGGAATTCTTGCAATTGTTTTGAAAAAGTGCTCCCCAGAACTTGCTTCTGTTCTGGACTATGCATATGTACTTCTTCGCTCCCTACTTCTTGGAGAGAAGCCAATATCCACCCAATTCCAAAGAAAGGAAGTTCCTCTGACCACTTTGATTACAGACCAATAGCTATCACATCTTCTCTTGGTAAAGTATTTGAAATCATAAATAATAAGCACATTGTTAAACATCTTGAATCCAACAGTTTAATCAATGATAGACAGTATGGTTTCGCCACAAAAGATCCACCATTGATATACTTAATCTCCTGATTCACACCATCCATCAATCAATTGACCAACATGGAGAAACTCAAGCAGTAGCCATTGATATTTATAAAGCTTTTGACAGAGTGTGGAACTTTTCCGTGATATCCAAACTCCTTTGCTACGGACTAACGGCTTTTGTTCCTCTGATTTCCTCATACCTCAGCAACAGAGAGATAAGAGTAAAAGAGGATGATGTATATTCCAATTTCCACTCAGTTAACTCTGGCGTGCCACAAGGATCAGTTCTGGCTCCAACCCTATTCCTAATTCATAATAATGATCAATTATCTGTCACCTATAATCCCATCCATTCATATGCACATAACACTTCACAGTTCATTCACACTTAAACAACCATTCGCAAAGTTTAATATCTCTAATTCACTACTCAGTACAACCATCTCCATAAATGAAGACTCATCTAGGATCACTGAATAGGGAAAAAATAATCTTGTCGCACTGAATGCTAGTAAAACCAAATATATTTACTAATAGACAGATATTACCAGACTCGCATATTACCTTCAATGCTGCTTATATTCCTATCTCCAAAAGTATTGAAATCTCGGTGTTTCACTTAACAATTACCTCAGCTGGACCTCTCATGTCAGATCACTTGCTAAAACTGCTCAACGAAACTGGGATTATTGCACAGAGTTCGTAGCTTCTTCAGTGACGAGCAGCAGGCTATAGCTTATAAGTCATGTGCGCTCTCAGCTGGAATATTGCTCACCCTTGTTGCCGCAGTGTTACCATATCTAGGATAATTTTATTCTTTTAGCATCATTTTGATAAAATTTTCGAGTCTGGAATATTTTTTAGCATATTAAAAGTTTTAGCATAATCCTAGCATAATTTAGAATGGAATGGAATAAGTTTGGAATAATTTTATAAAAGCTATATATCAGAGAGAGAGAGAGAGAGTTGGATGGGTAGCTGATTGGCGAATGAATGTTGCCATACTGATACCTTAAGAACGATACTATGAGAGTACTCTGTAGCTCAGCCAGCCGTTTATGAGAAACCATTAGGCAGGCGACTGCCATACTTTCTTTTTTTTTTAATTAAAAACACAAGTAACTCCCTTCTTGATTCTCCAGTTATTGTAAGAAATGAGACATCTGTTTTTGAAATTTCCTCAAAATTTCCCAGTATCATTTCAAAGAGTGGGCAGCATGGGTTAGATAGTGAATGGCGTTCATTGTTGATAGGCGATGGCATTGACAGACTTTTGTCGCAGGATACCAACATTGAGTCATTTTGGTCGAAAGTTCATGCAAGTAAATAATATCACTCTCCAATTTTGCTAAAGCCTTGCTTAGTAGTCCAGTCTCAAATGCTGATTGTGAGCAGATCTTTACCTTAGTCAATCTGAAGAATGAGAAGCGAAATAGGCTATCTAATGTTTCTCTGACAAATGAACCGTTATACATAGTGAAGGCATAAGAAAAGCAGGTAAATGTACAAGATTTCAGCCAACACGTGATATAATCAAATCATTAAACAAAGACATTTTCACAAAGTAAACACCGAATGGAAATAATCAGGTTTATATGACAGTAGCAAATATTCCATGTTTCATAGCTGTGTTTAGTGTTAGTTTTAAGAGTTGCTTCAGTATAAAAATTATTAGTCTTGTTTGTGAGTTACTAATTATCTGTGACCTCTTACTCAGTCACCTTTATTAGCTAACAACAGAAATGTTTAGACTTAATACCTTGTAGTAGAGTAGCTAACTGCAGTGATAGTCTTTTTTTTTTTTAAATTCAAATGCTGGTAGCTAATTGTCATTACAAAATATTATGTAGAAAGTGGAAGGATTATGATACCGATCTCATCTCAGTCACGAAAATGTTTAGCCATGTTTAATGTGTTGCAACTGAAAGCCAGCTTTATGTTCTTATTTAGTTATATCTATAATGAGATCCCTTTATTTTTCTATGTGCAGTGCAGTTGACAGGTGTTACACCTATTACTTATGCTAATAAAAGGCTGCATAATAGTTTACTGTGAAAATAAACTAACTCTCAGAGTTAACATAAAGTTGGCATAATTTAGTCGCCCCAGTTGCATATTTTTGCTGGTTTCAGCATAATTTTAAATGGAGTCTAGCATAATTTGGCAATGAAGATCTGGTAACCCCACAAGTTGTGGGGTGAATGTGGGGAGGTTACACCAAAGCAATTAGACAATATTCAGAAAAAGGCTGTTAGAATAAATAAAAACCCTGCTATTACAAATAAACTACTTCCCCTACAGGTAAGAAGGAATGTTGCCTCCCTTGCATTATTTTACAGATACTTTTATGGCAAATGCTCAGACGAAGTTGCATCCATTGTGCCACCTCTCCATGCTTTCCCTTGCTGTACACGGGCATCTGGTAGTGCTCATGACTGAAATGTCACACTGTCATACTGCAGAACTTCTGCCTATCAGAAATCTTTTATTCCCCGAGCTTCATCTCTTTGGAACTCGCTTCCGCAGAAATGTTTCCCCCTAAACTTCAACCAACACCTGTTCAAGTCCAACTATTACAGGTTTTTTATGAATGGGTGACACCAGTAATCAGGTGTATAGATTATTTTTTGATTATTCATTTGTTTTTCCTTCCTCTGTTATGTTATATATATATATATATATATATATATATATATATATATATATATATATATATATATATATATATATATATATATATATATATATGTATAATTACGTTATTAACAAGTATTCGTAACTACTCTACTTTAATCATGAGTTTCCAAGTGTTCTCAAGGTACCAGGATATTTTACCATGGCGATGATAAAGTAGAAGAGGTAGGAAGAGAAGATAAGGAGATTAAACCTGAACACAAGGAAGGCCGTATCCAGGATTTCTGTTTGTAGTAGATTACCGGTACTGGTTTACGTGAGCGGGGTAAGATGGAGGACTGTTAAAATATTACCCCTCATCTCCCACGGCTAGTGAGTGTGAGAGCATAATTAATAAACTAAGGTTTTGCCACACGCTGTAATGTAACTATTCAAGGATGAGGTCTTGAAAAATCAATATTAGAGCTGTTATTATTATCATTTTTATTATTATTGTTACTGTCATGATGATGATATGGTTGATGATTATTATATATGGATTGTATTAATGAAAATTTCCGAGGGCAAGGAAGGTATCAACCGATGTTATCCCTTCCTCTTCATTTAACCCCATTAGTCCAGTGACGTAATTTACTGCTGATTCTCGTTACCGTGACATCATTTTCTTTTATTTATTGGAGATTTTTCGTTGTACCACTGGTTAATTCAGGTTGTTTCTCATCCCTTCACCACCAGTCGTGCATACAGAGCTAAAGAATATCGTTTGGTGGCAGTGAGTCTAAAATATATTCTTGTACTACGACATCGATTTGAATGAGGTAAGATGGCCATGATAAGGCTGGCTGGGGAACAAACTAACAACCATTAAATAGGTCAATATAGAGAAAGATGAGAGAGACCTTTATCAAGCAATATTATGAGAGACTGATGATGATTATGATGCGGAGGAGAAGTGTCAAGGCACTAGAATATCATAACACCACTACTTGGTGGTGGCCAGAATCAAGGTCCAGTTAGGATGGAGAAATAGAAGAAGGGAAGGACGGGAAGAAGGAGTATTTGTGAGGAGAGTGGAAAGGTTACAAGAGGATGAGAAAAAGGCAGAGTATAAAAGAGAAGTGGAGGAACGATTGGGCAAATATGAATTGGAGCAGATAGGGGACGTGGAAGGTGTGTGCCGGATATTTACAGAAAAAATATGTGCAGCATGTGATGTGGTGTGTGGGATAAAGAGAAGACGGAGGGGTGTGCAAGGCACCGCGTGGTGGAATGAAGAGGCGAGACAGGGTGTGGCACAAAAGAAGAAAGCATACAATGAATGGATGAGAAATAGGGGCATGGAAGAAGTTGAGAGGCGGAAGAGAGAGTTATATGTAGAAAGAAAGAGAGAGGTGAAAAGATAAGTAAGAGACAGCAAAAAGAGAGCGGATGAGGAATTTGGAAGGAACTTGAGTGTAAAGTGGAGGGACTGTAAGAAAATGTTCTGGAAAGAGGTGAAAAGAGTAAGACAGGGTAGAAGTGAAGTTAGCAGGGGAGTGAAAGATAAAAATGGTAAATTACTAGTGGAGAAGGGAGAAAAAGTGAGCAGATGAAGAGAACACTTTAAAGAATTGTTGAACATAGAGGATGGAAGCAATGCGAGTATAAGTGGCTGGGGAATGGCTGGGAGAAGGAGGGAGGTGAGAAGACAGGATGAAATCAGTAGGAAAGAAGTTGTGGAAGCAATAAAGAAAGTTAAATTGGGGAAAGCCCCAGGAATTGATGGAGTGTGTGGTGAAATGCTGCAGTATGGGGGAGAGATAGTAGTAGAATGGATGTGGAAAATGTGCAGATTGGCCTGGGAGGAAGGTAGAGTCCCGGAGGATTGGAAGTCAGGTATAATTATTTTCCATGTACAAAGGAAAAGGGGAAAAAGAAGTGTGTGGTAATCATAGGGGCATCTGTCTTCTTAGTATAATGGGAAAAGTGTATGGTAGGATACTTATTGAAAGAGTTAGAGAAAGAATAGAGGAATTCGTTGGAGAAGAATAGGGATGCTTTAGGAAAGGAAGAGGTTGTGTAGATCAGATATTCATTCTTAGATCTTTAGTGGAAAAGTTTTTAGAGAAGGGAAAGAAGTTGTATGCAGCTTTCATGGATTTGGAGAAAACATATGGCAGGGTGGATACACAAGGATTGTGGAAAGTATCAAGAATATATGGAGTAGATGGGAAGTTGTTGAATGCTGTGAAGAGTATGTATGATGGTACTAAGGCTGCAGTGCATGTGGATGGTGAACTGAGTGAATTTTTCTCTTTGAAGGTTGGGTTGAAACATGGATGTGTCATGTCTCCATGGTTGTTCAATCTGTACATGGATGGGGTAATAAAAGAGGTACAAGGTAGGGTAGTGGATGTTGTAGTGGCTCTGATGAGAGAGGGTAGTGTTTGGAAACTCCCTGTACTGTTGTTTGCAGATGATACTATGTTGTTGAGTGAAGACGAAGGAGAGCTGCAATTCTTGGTGGACGAGTTTGGGAGAGTGTGTAAGAAACGGAATCGAAAGGTGAATGTAGGGAAGAGTAAAGTGATGGTCTTTGAGAGAGGTGAAGTCAGTGAATGTACAGCGAGGTTGGATGGTGAGGAATTGGAAAATGTGAGTGCGTTTAAGTACTTGGATAGTGTGATGAGTAAGGATGGAGGTTTCGAGGGTGAAGTGCTTGAATGGGTACAGCAGGGAAGAAAGGTTGCTGGTTCCTTGAAAGCAGTGATAAGAAGCATGGAAGTGAGCATGGAAGTGAAAAACTTACGTATGGAAGTGAAGCTTGGACGTTGCTGGAAGGACACAAATCAAGAGTGAGAGCAGTGGAAATGAGTTATTTAAGAGGAGCCTGTGGAGTCATATGGAGAGACAGGCTGACAAATGAGGATATAAAGGAGCGTTGTGGTGTGGATGTGAATGTGATAGGAAGCGTTAGGAGGAATACACTGAGGTGGTTTGGCCATGTGGAGAGGATGGAGGGTGAAAGACTGACGAAGAGAGTATATGTGAGTGAGGTAGAGGGGGGAAGAGGGAGGGGGAGGCCGAGGATGAGATGGAGGGTTGAGGTAGAGAGGTATATGAGAGAGGGGGGGGTGAGTTGGGAGAGGGGCAGTGACATGGCGGGGGACAGGGCGACGTGGAGGCGATTTGTTTGTGACCACCCCGAACGGAATTGAGGCGTCTGGGAATAGATAGATAGACTACATAACAGTTAGACATAAATATGCTGTTAATATGTAATACTGAGGTTTAAGGAAAGTCGTGCCAAAATTCGAGAGGGCTGGAGGAAACAGCAGTGGAAATTCTAGTTAGAGAATGTCACACACAGCACCTCATGGAAAGAACACCACACCTGATGGAAGAATACCACACGCATACACGTGCCCACACATATGACGCAGCCAGTCCTATCTGAGGAAAATTGGAGGGACTGCTCAGAAGGGTTTGGGACGTGATAGGAAACAGGGGCGGCATGGTAGAAAAGGCAAGAGTAGAACGCACGGCGTTAGCTATCATAAACCACCCTCACCTTGGTACTGCTCTTGTTAAGGTAACTCCCTTTGAGAATAAAACTGCAATTAAACCCTAGACTCATCTTTATCTTTCTCCTGCCATCCACAACAAGACCAACTTGAAAATTCTCTCCTCTTACAACCCTATAACATAACATTTTTGGAAACGCCTCGGCTACAGCTCAGAGATTATTTTCATATTAACATCATATTATTGTCTCTAACTGTTATGTGGAGTGTTATGATATTTTAGTGCCTTGACAGACGGACCACATTACGTACACCCACGAGCAAAAGTTCGCCGACAGTCCCTGCCAGGCATATGTTTCCAAATGTAGCCCATAGAAGGAGTAACGCTCGTTCACCAGAGTAAGGGAGAAGGGAGGAGAGGGAGAGAGGGAGGGGGAGGGAGGCAACGAAACGGGAGGGACGGGGAGGCAAGAATGCGGGTGAGGGAGAGAGCCTGTGACGATGCTAGATGCCACGTATATGGTGTTTGACTATTATTATTATTATTATTATTATTATTATTATTTTGCATGGGATAAGTGTAACAAAGGAAGACGTAATCCAGCATTAGCCTTTGGAAAACGATTGACATTTTTTTTCTAATTCTACACGATTTTATTTATTTATTTATTTATTTATATTTTCGTGACGGAAGCAACAGTGATGTCCAAAGGTTAAAGGTTTAATAAGTCTAGTAACCCATAAACAAAGGTTTGAATTTGATCCAGACGATCAAAGAGGCCACGAGAAAACCCCGTTCATCTAAGTGTTAAGGAAGTAAAAATTTAAGAGAGAGAGAGAGAGAGAAATGGAGAAATGAATTCCCCGAGCTAGGCAACTAAGGCCATATAGCCCCGCTGGGGTTACAGGAGGACGCTACCCCTCCCGGCAACGGTAGCCCGGGTGAGGCTCGAGCTTGCGACCTCCCGATCACAAGCTCAGCGCGCTACCACTGTGCTACCGCGCCCCCCAGAGAGAGAGAGAGAGAGGAGTTAGCAAGTGAAACACATAAAGGGCAATTCTAGTCTGGTGATAAATATTTGAGAATACTCCTGGGGGTAGGGGGGTTTTCAAGACTACTCCCCCAGTATCCCTGCTTGTCGTAAAAGGCGACTAAAAGAGTTGGCGGAGGGTTAGTGCCCCTCCCCGGAAAACAACTAACTAAAAAAACAAACAAGAAGCCTCGGACAAGGACTGACCAAACGATGACGACCTAGGACCGGACAAAGGACTTGGTAATGAGTACATGGAATGTAAGAGGAGCGAATGATGAGGTGAAAGAGAGAGAGATTGTCCAGGTGCTTGAGGATGCGAAAGTGGATGTATGTGGAATAACTGAAACAAAATGAAGAGGAGAAAATGTGAGAGAATGGGAGTATGGATGGGGTATATGTGCAGGAGTAGATGAGAATGAGAGGGCAAAGGAAGGAGTGTGTATAGTTGTGAGAAAAAGATGGAAGAAGAGCATAAGACAGTATGGATCAGTTGGGTCAAGGATTGTGTGGGTAAAGTTGAAAGTTGGAATACAAATGTGGGCGATTGTGTGTGTGTATGCGCCAACGCAAGATCGTGCTAGAAGAGTGAGAGAAGAGTTCTGGACAAATGTGGAAGTGTGCATGGAAAAGTTTGGAAGGAATGAGAGAGTGTTTTTGATTGGTGATATGAATGGTAAAGTTGGTAATGTGAAGGTGGATGGAATAGTTGGTGAGTGGGGTGTGCCTGCTGAGATAGATGAGAATGGGAGTGCGTTATTGGATATTTGTGCTGGGAGGGGGTTGGTGATAGCCAATACACTCTTCAGGCATAAAATGATCCACAGGTATACATGGCGAGTGATGAGAAGGGTGGGTGGTGAACTGAATGAAAGGAAGGCAATGATTGATTGTGTGTGTGTGGATGAAAGGATGCGAAGATGTGTAAAGGATGCAAGAGTGTATAGAGGTTGGGGGAGTGGACTTTCTGACCACTACTTGGTGGTGGTCAGAATTAGGATGCAAGTAAGATGGAGGAATAGAAGAAGGGAAAGACGAGAGGAAGGAGTAGTTGCATGGAGAGTGGAAAGGTTACAAGAGGATGAGAAAAAGGCAGAGTATAAAAGAGAAGTGGAGGAACGATTGGGCAAATATGAATTGGAGCAGATGAGAGACGTGGAAGGTATGTGTAAGATATTTACAGAAGAAATATGTGCAGCATGTGATGTGGTGTGTGGATGGAAGAGAAGACGGAGGGGGGTGCAAGGCACAGCGTGGTGGACTGAAGAGGTGAAACAGGCTGTGGCACAAAAGAAGAAAGCATACAATGAATGGATGAGAAATAGGGGCGTGGAAGAAGTTGAGAGGCGGAAGAGAGAGTTATATGTGGAAAGGAAGAGAGAGGTGAAAAGATTAGTAAGAGAGAGTAAGAAGAGAGTGGATGAGGAATTTGGAAGGAATTTGAGTGTAAAGTGGAGGGACTGTAAGAAAATGTTCTGGAGAGAAGTGAAAAGAGTAAGACAGGGTGGAAGTGAATTTAGCAGGGGAGTGAAAGATAAAAATGGTAGATTACTAGTGGAGAAGGGAGAAAAAGTGAGCAGATGGAGAGAACACTTTAAGGAATTGTTGAATGTAGAGGATGGAAGTAATGCGAGTATAAGTGGCTGGGGAATGGCTGGGAGAAGGAGGGAGGTGAGAATACAGGAAGAAATCAGTAGGATAGAAGTTGTGGAAGCAATGAAGAAAGTTAAATCGGGGAAAGCCCCAGGAATTTATGGAGTGTGTGGTGAAATGCTGAAGCATGGGGGAGAGGTAGTAGTAGAATGGATGTGGAAGATGTGCAGATTGGCCTGGGAGGAAGGTAGAGTCCCGGAGGATTGGAAGTCAGGTATAATTATTCCCTTGTACAAAGGAAAAGGGGAAAAAGAAGTGTGTGGTAATCATAGGGGCATTTGTCTTCTTAGTATAATAGGAAAAGTGTATGGTAGGATACTTATAGACAGAGTTAGAGAAAGAACAGAGAAATTAGTTGGAGAAGAATAGGGAGGCTTTAGGAAGGGAAGAGGTTGTGTAGATCAGATATTCATTCTTAGATCTTTAGTAGAAAAGTTTTTAGAGAAGGGAAAGAAGTTGTATGCGGCTTTCATGGATTTGGAGAAAGCATATGACAGGGTGGATAGACAAGGATTGTGGAAAGTGTTAAGAATATATGGAGTAGATGGGAAGTTGTTGAATGCTGTGAAGAGTATGTACGATGGTGCGAAGGCTGCAGTGCTGTGGATGGTGAACTAAGTGAATTTTTCTCTTCGAAAGTTGGTTTGAAACAGGGATGTGTCATGTCTCCATGGTTGTTCAATCTGTACATGGATGGGGTAATAAAAGAGGTACAAGGTAGGGTAGTGGATGTTGGAGTGGCCCTAGTGAGAGAGGATAGTGTTTGGAAACTCCCTGTACTGTTGTTTGCAGATGATACTGTGTTGTTGAGTGAAGACGAAGGGGAGCTGCAAGGCTTGGTGGATGAGTGTGAGAGAGTGTGTAAGAAACGGAACCTAAAGGTGAATGTAGGGAAGAGTAAAGTGATGGTCTTTGAGAGAGGTGAAGTTAGTGAATGTACAGCGAGGTTGGATGGTGAGGATTTGGAAAATGTGAGTACGTTTAAGTATTTGGGTAGTGTGATGAGTAAGGATGGAGGTTTGGAGGGTGAAGTGCTTGAAAGGGTACAGCAGGGAAGAAAGGTTGCTGGTTCCTTGAAAGCAGTGATAAGAAACAGGAAAGTGAGCATGGAAGTGAAAAAGTTACTACATGACAGTATTGTGATACCAACTCTAACGTACGGAAGTGAAGCTTGGACATTGTTGGAAGGACACAAGTCAAGAGTGAGAGCAGTGGAAATGAGTTATTTAAGAGGAGCCTGTGGAGTCACATGGAGAGACAGGCTGACGAATGAGGATATAAAGGAGCGTTGTGGTGTGGATGTGGATCTGATAGGAAGCGTTATGAGGAACACACTGAGGTGGTTTGGCCATGTGGAGAGGATGGAGGGTGAAAGACTGACGAAGAGAGTGTATGTGAGTGAGGTGGAGGGGGGAAGAGGGAGGGGGAGGCCGAGGATGGAGGGATGGGGTGGAGAGGTATATGAGAGAGGGGGGTGTGAGTTGGGAGCAGGGCAGTGAAATGGCGGAGGACAAGGCGACTTGGAGGCGATTTGTTTGTGGCCACCCCAAACGGGATTGAGGCGTCTGGCAATATATATATATATATATATATATATATATATATATATATATATATATATATATATATATATATGCAGAATGACAGTTTGCAGTATTCCATCAGGTCGATTAAACACATCTTAGAGCAAAGCCTCGTTACCATCTTGCTGCTGTGGTTTTAAATGATGTGAGAGCATCACATTAGGTGATGTTTCCTTTCAGATTCCTAGACTGCGACCCACTGCAGTGGAGGTGCCAGTGACTTTACGTTAATACTGCCACACTGGTTGAGAAATACATGTAGAATGACAGTTTGCAATATACCATCAGTGTGATTAAAGCATTTCGTACTAGTGACGAATTTCAGATGAAGGCCATTACTTTGAAATCTTTAAGGTTATAGAATACCTTTGACTGGACTTTGACAATTAATAAAGCAAATAAAAAAATGTAAAACCCATTTTTTATGTTTACATATGCATTATTTATTTATATATATTTTTTTTAAGCGTAATGTGGGACGCACTATTTGAGGTAGTGAGCAAATATTTTTTTTGGTGAAAAGTGTGTCCAAGTGGGTAGAGCTTTGGGGCATATGCACTCTAGGTTAGTAGTTATAAAATAATGATTGTTGCCTAATTTTTGTTATGGTTGCACAAGCAAATAACGATGTTTAAACGAAGGTGGTGCTACAACGAGTCAGTTTCTACATATGAGCTGGTGAGTTTTTGCAGAAAAGCACTGGGATAAAAAAAAAAAAAAATAGACAACATTAGTGCACCCCTGTAGCATTGTGGGGATCTGCTTCTATTTTCCTTTTCTTTGTGGGTTTTGCTGCTAGATCCCTCTCCCTAACCCTGTCCCACTTCTGCTGGAGCTTGATGGTCTGTTCTGACTTTGGGGTCCTACGTTCAGACCCCAAGTGACCTGCAATATACCCAACATTGCAGTAAGGCGCTGCTTGGCCTATTCCAAAATCCAGGATGGTTTTACTGATGTTGTTGTCCTTTGGGCAGTACTTCCAAATACGTTGATGGAAAGATTCATTAGGATTTTCAGTCTTCCCAAGGAGACATCTTTCCATGTGACTCTCATCTGTTAGTCTAACATTCTTGTCGTAGTCTTTCCTTCGCTTCTTCATTCAGAGAGAGGTGCACCTTCATTTTAGAGTGAGACAGTGATGCAGGCACAGGTATGGCTGTGTCTGCTTCTTTTGTCTGCTGCTGATGCCATAGCCCTCTGCCAAAAGCACCACAACTTTTTGCCTTTGGGGCACAGCTCATGAGTTGGCTCTTCATTTGTTGATGTGACATGAAAAAATGTTGAAAATGTCATCACACATACTTTGAACTGTCTTGTTCACATTTTTTCTTAGTGTTTTTCCATAGTTGTCAGTCAGCTTCTGTATAACAGCATCAGTTACCGGTACCGGTAGCTTTCCTATGCCTAGTGAAAATTTCCTCTGCTTGATTTTCCCATCCTTTTGTTTTCCGTGTACTCATTTACCAATTTTCTTAGTGCTGTTCCCATCGTTTTATGCACATGACCGATGCACTCAGCTTTCACAACATGTTTTTCTTGACCATAGGGTCCTGCACAGTCATTACAAAGGTTACTTCTTTATAAGCAGCAGCATCACCATCGCCTATAAATGTCGCACATCTGTGCTCATGATCTAGGCTTCTGATCCACATATTCAGTGGCTTTTTCTTCCATCCCTCCGGATGTCCCATCATAGTTCTGTTTACATGCATTGTTAGCCGTAAGTTTCTCACACAAGCGTTCATACTTTTCTCTGTCATTTTTTAAAGATTATTTTCCATTGTTTTGCACATCATGCACTTCTTTGATAAAGCCTCAAAATCAACCACAAAACGTGAATGTGCATCCATAACAACACCACAGCCCAAAGTAGATGTGTGCCCCCTTGTGTGCCACGACCCTGCAAGCAAACATTTAAAAATTTGTAGACAAACTATATTGTAAGTCAAAGACATGAGTAAACAATGTAAGAATGGCAAGAAAAAAATGAAGATGTTTCTTACCATCATATGGGACGTCTGTGTCAAGTTCACCATCATTATCAGGGAGTCCTTCATCACTGTTGCATAGTATTCACTGATTTTTGGCATACCCTCTTCTATCATTTTTCTTGCTTTCAAGCTGCCCACATCAACTATGAGGTTTTTGTACCAGATTAAGGTACGGGACTCCATCACACGAAGCCCTAGGAAAGCACAAAATCCTGACACGGAGCTTATCCAACATCTTCACACAGAGAGCTATAAACACAGTGCAAAAACTGGGAATAATACTTGAACTTTCCTTCTTGCTTCACTGGCTCATTGTTAGTGTTACACAGGTCTACATTACACTCTGTGCAAAATACTCGCACTGTAGTGTCTATACCACTACCAGCAAGTGTAATGGGACAGTCAACTTTTCCATAACAATTACTGCACACAAAACTTTTCACTGACTACATATTCACTTTTCTTGATAAGAATTGTGTCGGCATCCCCACTTTCAACCACTTCTTCACCTTCAAAGAATATTTTTTCCTTTTCTTTGCACTTGACACACGCGCTATAGCAACAGATGTTGAGGTTGAGGGTCCAGGGATGAGGGGAGATGGTAGAGAAGGGGAGGGGTCATGATGGCTGATCGGCTGATTTCTCTCTCTCTCTCTCTCTCTCTCTCTCTCCCCCCCCCCTGTGTTTCTTGCCCTCCTCTATTATTTCTCTTCCCTCGTTACACCTCTTGTGTCTCATTAGCACCTTCTTAGACTGACAAGGCATACTGGTTGTAAAAACCGTCACAACTGGAGTGGCAAATCAGAGATTAAAAAATCACCAGTAATACAAGCAAAACACACTACACTGTACTGTATGGTGTAGTCACGCAAGAGGCGGTCCTTACTACGCACAGCAAGTGCTCACCACTCTCTGAAAATTTTTCAGGACATGTTGAGGACGGGCGGGAAAAGCAAAATTGCTCCATTACTACGCTGCTACTAAGCCCTTGTTGCGCGCCTATCCGGTCCTTACTGCGTCAGCACTGGGTCCAACCGGTCCAACCGGTTCCTACTTCTTGCATACCACCCTCTGTCAGTCCTCACCATGCTTCCACACCATGTAATCAGTGTGCACTACGCTAGCACCATGCGGCCCCCACATCCTGTTGGTCCTATAAATACGGCGGGCCACTCTTTCCAACATCAGTCATTTTCCAGCTGCCCTAGAAGTTCACGTCATCCTTTGCAGTTCATGTCACATCATGCCGCCCAAATCCAAGCACCAGGGAAGTGGATGTAGCACAGACAGTGGGCATAGCCAGTCATCCCAACCAGCCACACAAGCTTCAGCAGCCTCAGACATCGAGACTGAAGAACCTGATGAAAGTTCTCAAGCTTCCCAGGAAACCGAGGAGTCACATGTTCTACCCAGTGTCAGTGAGTCAGATGATGGTGTTATCATTGCCAGGGTCTGAGCCAGAAGTCAAAGAAAGTCAAAGTCCAAACCGACCTGAGCCCTGAGCAGAAGCAGATAAAGGTTGAGTGTCTGGAGGATCACCTCATCTTGTATAACAAAAAACTGAACTCATACAAGGATACAGCAAAGAAGGAAAGGCTGTGGCTGGAGAGGCATCTGAGTTGGGTAAACCTGTACTTGTCCTGAAGACCTGGTATACAAGCCTTAGGAGCAGCTATGGGCGGCTGAAGAAGAAGTCAGGCGACCCTGACCCTGAGCTGACAACAGGAGGAATGCATCCTCAGGGTCTTCGAGTTCCTGCGGCCCCACCTCTATGATATCCAGAAGAGGACAACAGTAAGCGTAAGTACCAAAAACTTATAATTTTTTTCATTAAAAACCTAATAATTTTGGGTAAAATTTTCTTATTTGTAATGTTAACCTGTACACATTTTCCTTTTGAAAACTTGTAACTTTATGACTTCCCAGGTCGTCCCATCTCCAACATCGTCAAGGTCTTCACTCCTCATCCCCTGGTCCACGGCCCAGAGACAGGCTGAGGCAGAGGAGGCTGTGCTGATGAGCATCCAGCAGCGTGAGAACCAGCTGATGGCCCTCCAGCAGCAGATGATCCGCAGCTGAAGCCAACCGGGGATAGGGAAAGAGAGGCCTTTGCGAGTGGATCCGGTCGTCATCCTGGACCTGGACCACAGGCTGTGGTGGTGCTTCCAGCAGCAGACCAGCAATCTCTTGTACCAGTTCATAGCTGAGAATGACAAAGTGAAGACTCCGGAGCCTGCAGCAGCATCTCTGGGCTGCCAACCATCTCAGCCCAGCTCCTTAGGCATATGGCAGCCTTCGCCATCCCAGTGGCCAGCCCAGCCAACTAGCCAGTTGTCAGTATGGCACTCCCAGAACCCACAGTGGGTGGTCCAGCAGTTCCGTTCTCAGCAGCAGTTTTCTCTTCCTCAGCAGCAGCAGCCTTCTCGCAGCTATTCACCTACACCCAACTGCAGGCTCCAACACCATCGTCAGGACCTGGCTCTTCTTCATCACGTTCATGGGAGGGCATGCAGGCCAGTACTCCAATGCCTATGGCTATTCCACTGTTGTCAATAATGATGGACAAGTCCTAGGCAGCCAGGACTCTTTCCACCTCAGCCAGTTCCTCCGAGACACCCCAGACCTTGGGGATCAACAGCAGCAGCAGCAGCAGCAGCAGCGCTTCTCGGACCAGCAGCAATCAGGACAGCAGCAGGACTCACGTGGAGATGATGATGATGATAAATAGTGCTATGGAATTTTTTATTTCAAACAATCATTGTGCATATTGTCAATAAATTATTGTTTGAATATTGAAACTGAAAAGAAATTGTGTTTGCTTTACAATAAATGAAAATATTTATAATATGATATTATCAATCCATTTTCTTACAATAAACTAGATTGTTTACAATATAATATTTATTTTGAAATTTATTATCAATCCATCTTCTGGTTTACAATAAATGAAATTGTTTATAATAAAATATTTCTTTTGAAATTAATTATCAATCCATCTGCTGGTTTACAATAATGATATTTTTTATAATAACAAATTTAGTTTGAAATTTATTATCAATCCATCTTCTGGTTTACAAAAACTGAAATTTTTTATAGTAACATTTTTTAATTTATTCTCAATCCAACTTTTGTTTTACAATAAATGAAATTTTTTATAATGACATTTATTTTGAAATTTATTATCAGTCCAACTTATGTTTTATAATAAATGAAATTTTATTAAATAACATGTTTATTTTGAAATTTATTATCAACCCAACTTATTTTTTACAATAAATGAAATGTTTAAATTAACATGTTTATTTTGAAATTTATTATCAATCCATCTTCACTTTGAATCAATCATCCTGTCCTGCCAGGGTACCGCACCTGCCGGGCTATTGAAGTACAGCTTCAGGTACTCCCTTTTTTTCTTGGCTGCTACTGTCCCTTTTGTTTCCTTTGACATTGGTGACATCATGCATGTTGACATTGTTCCTTCAGCTGCCTGGACCAGCATTCTGTTGTTCACCTTGGTTGTCAAGGCAGAGGTCCCTCATCCTGGGATAGCAACTTCTTATCAGGTAATGGAGGCAGACATAGGCTTCAGCTATTGTACTCACTGTCTCTGGTCCTTGCTGCATTGTAATGAGGAGTACCTGCCATTCCTGAGCAAGAATCCCAAAGGTATTCTCGACCACATGGCATCCTCTGGAAAATCTGTAGTTGGTAATCTGCTGCTCTCTGGTCTGGTTCCAGTTGGGGTAAGGCTTCATGAGGTAGGTCTGGAGCCCAAATGCGTCATCCCCCAGGATGAAATACGGTGTGTCCCGGTCATCATTAGGCAATGGATCAGGAGCTGGGAAGCCTATGGTGCTATTCTCCAAGTATTCCTTCAGTTCAGAGCATTGTATTTCTGGACGTCAGAAATCATGCCACAGCCACCAACGTCAACCCAGAGGAACTTCTATTGTGAATCCACCAGCACAAGGAGTACTATGGAGAAGAACCCCTTGTAGTTGTGGTACAGGGAGCCAGTGTTGGGTGGCTGGCTGATACCAACATGCTTGCTGTTAGGGGCACCACAGGCATGGGGAACGTTCCATCTTCTGTCGAACTCATCTGCAATGGGCCACCATTCTGTGGGGGTGGTTGGACAGACGATCAGCTCACGCTTGTATTCTTCAACAATGGCCTGGCAAACTTCTGGGATGAAGGTGCTGATGGTATTACAAGCCACTCTGAAGTCATACTGCAGTGTGGGGTACTTGTCGACAGTTGACAAATAGCGAAGGGTGATGGCAAGTTTCAGACCAGGCTCTAGTGCTTTTCTGTATTTAGGGTCCTGCTTAGACACCTGGGTGTGGTCAGAAGGTCGTCAAACATCTCTGGTGGCATGCAGAGAAAGTTGAAGAATGAGACCTCATCATCAAACCTCAAATTTTCCATCAGCCTGTGGTAGTGACCAAACTGGAGCCTGCTTTCCAGATTCAACCAGTCTCTGACCCAGCATGTTCTGTCTTGTTTCCTTCTTTCCCGTCTTCTTCTCCTGGCCAGCACAAGAGCGGCAGCTGCAGCATCCAGCACAGCCAGTTGTCCTTGGAGCAGGACCATCTGGTACGTGACTTGTTGATGGTTCATGGTCGGGAACTGAACTGAGAGAAATTCAGGAAGGTTCCCACTGCTATATACCTTTTGTCAGCAGAAGCGGTGAGGACCTATTAATGTCCTAGTACTGACGCAGTGCTAATCTGGGGGTTACCTGGTGCCTATGTAATATTGACTGACACAGCGTGGCAAGGGCGTGAATATGCCGAGTATTGACCCAGCATTGTCTTGAGGGGGACTTAGTATTGATGCAGTGTGAACTGCATGGACGTGGTATGCTCGGGATGGTTGCGTAGCAACAACTCAGTAAGCCCATAGTAGCTTCTTCCCCGTCCCTGCCAAGTCACTACGCCATCAACCAAGTCCTCATTGCGTCACTAATATGTCAAGCCAGTCCGCACTACGTCAGCAAATGGTCACCACCCCATCCTAAATCTACACTCTCACTATGCAAATTTTGAGCAGAATTAAAACTGGTCCACGTCCTTGCCATCCTTGCAGAGTGCACTGGGTCACCACTGCGCGCACATTGGTCCCCACTGCGTCCAAGCTGGTCCTCACCACGTCCTGGCAATTTTTGCAGGACATATTAAGGATGGGCTCTGGTGTGGCTGCTACATTAGGAGTGACTAAGGACGCCGAGTACAGAGGGATACCAATGTCACCACATTCCTGGGCGAGCTAAGACTTCCATTTGTCACCAGAAAAAAATAATTAACCAGAAAAATAACTAAAGAATAAAGAATTCCTCTGAGAGAGTAACATGTTTCTGTTTTTGCTGACATTGCCAAACACACCAATGTGGGTGTGAACTTTAGGTCTTTAAAATATGCACCAGGAGTTTTGAATTTGGCAAGGCTAAGCAACTTTTCTCCACCCAAACAATTCCCGAGAGATGGTACATGATTCTGGCGCAGTTTCAATGTGTTCGTATTTTTTCAAAAATTTCAAGTTTTTGTGGACCTCTAAGAGCAAAGCCTGATGACATATTGAAAACTGTCATTCTGAATATTTTTGTCAAAGGCCTCACTCCTAAAGGTGTTTAATCAACCTGATGGTATATATATATATATATATATATATATATATATATATATATATATATATATATATATATATATATATATATATATATATATATATTATTCTCGGTACTTATTTTACCAACCCACACGTGGTCGAATGCCGCCAGCTCTTCTCATTACGAATCGGACACTGGCGTTAGTGCCACCCCACCTGTATTCCTCGCAGGTTGATGGGAAAATTTCAGTTGTCTCTTTCTCTTTCCCTAAGACCCCTCTTAGTGCATGCAAGCCCAGTAAATTATCTCATTGTAAAAAAGTAGGCCTCATCCCTGTCCTCTTTCCCAAAATGGTCAGTTTACTTTCTCACATTTCCTCAGAAGTTGCCTAAAATTGACAATTCTGCACCTTGAATGCTGTGTTGTATCTCTAGATCATTACTAGAATACATAAAGAAGCTAGTCACGAAGAAATGCTATTGAAATGTTGCACAGCCATATATCATTGTCTTTTCCTGCCACTGGGCCACTTGTAATAAACTACTAAACGACAAAAATCTGAAACCAGGTTAGAGTAAAGCGAGTAAACTCATTGCATAAAAATCAACACGAAAACTTCGTGGCAGCAATGAGTAGGTAAAATATTAAAAAAGGCATTATCCACCTGAGAGGGTCAATGAAGTCTAACGTTGATATCCATGAACCAGCACACACACACACACACACACACACACACACACACACACACACACACTCTCTCTCTCTCTCTCTCTCTCTCTCTCTCTCTCTCTATCTATCTATCTATCTATCTGTCTATCTATCTATCTATCTATCTCTCTCTCTTTCTTTCTCTCCATGCTACCATTTATTTTTTTTCCCACGTTAAACTGTGTACGGTGAAGAATGGGATGATCTGTCGTTCGGCTGGTTTGTTAGCACCATTCTTGCCTACGAGAAATATATGACCGCAACCGGCAATGAAGCAGGCAAATGTTGTGTGTGTGTGTGTGTGTGTGTGTGTGTGTGTGTGTGTCGAGAAGTATTCATGAAAGAGTGGATGGAGTTTTAGGATGTGTGTGTGTGTGTGTGTGTGTGTGTGTGTGTGTCGAGAAGTATTCATGAAAGAGTGGATGGAGTTTTAGGATGTGTGTGTGTGTGTGTGTGTGTGTGTGTGTGTGTGTGTGTGTGTGTGTGTGTGTGTGTGTGTGTGTGTGTGTGTCGAGAAGTATTCATGAAAGAGTGGATGGCGTTTTAGGATACGTGTGTGTGTGTGTGTGTGTGTGTGTGTGTGTGTGTGTGTGTGTGTCGAGAAGTATTCATGAAAGAGTGGATGGAGTTTTAGGATGTGTGTGTGTGTGTGTGTGTGTGTGTGTGTGTGTGTGTGTGTGTGTGTGTGTGTGTCGAGAAGTATTCATGAAAGAGTGGATGGAGTTTTAGGATGTGTGTGTGTGTGTGTGTGTGTGTGTGTGTGTGTGTGTGTGTGTGTGTGTGTGTGTGGAGAAGTATTCATGAAAGAGTGGATGGCGTTTTAGGATACGTGTGTGTGTGTGTGTGTGTGTGTGTGTGTGTGTGTGTGTGTGTGTGTGTGTGTGTGTGTGTGTGTGTGTGTGTGGTAGCTTTGGACCACTGCTGCCCAAAGTGCAAGGTTTAGGTATTTAATCCGTGTTTTGGCGCCCGGTGGCATGGTGGTAAGGCTATCGGATCGGAACGTGCTGTGGTGTATGAAATACGGTTTAAGTCCGAGAGCGGACCAAAGGATTGTTTGCCATTTAGACTTTACCACAGACGTAGGTCGGTCTCCTGTCTTAAGATATTCTGGACTTTGGTGGCCTAGCCTCGGGCACCTATGCTCAAAGAAGGCAAAGCAGGCACAGAGGGGCTGAAAAGTTACCGTTTACCGTCACCGTTTGCTTGTTTTTATTCAAGACAAGTTTTAGGCCCGCACTGAAAGAGGCCTTTTAGCACTCATTATTTCCGCCAGCGAAGTTGGAGGAGGTTATGTATTCACCTGCGTTTGCTGTCTGTTTGTCTACACGATATCTCCAAATTTTTAAAACGAATTTCGGTGAAATTTGGTGGAAGGGTGGGCCATGGGCCAAGAATGAACTGATTAAAATTTGGAGCGGATCCGGATCCGGATATTATGTATCCCGCACAATACTAATTCTCAATGGATTTGAATGAAATTTTGTGGAAGGGTGGGCCATGGGCCAAGAAAGAAAGAAATTTTGGTGCGGATCCCGATCCGGCATTGGCGGAGGTATGCGCTCTCTGAGTGCTTCCTAGTTCCTTAATGATTTAGTTTGAATTTTGCATCATAACCCTTTCAGTCCGATGACTTATACCCTTCTAAAGATTTTTCGATCTGGAGGGGTTAGAGATAGTCTTCCTTAACCCCATCACTATCGGGGTGTTCTTACAGCTCATAAAAATCGTCTGTGATTGACAAGAAAACATACTTAATTGGATTGATATCGTTAATATTTTCCTCCTCTGTGATTATGTGTTTTGAATATTAACATTATTGGCATCTGTAATATAATGTACTTCACTCATTTTAACCTGATGGGAATATTCGTTCTTTTGCAGTAATTTTCTGTAGCTCAGTGGCAGAGTAAGAATATATTACTGCTCGTTGAACCTAGGCGTCATAGAACTTTGAGACAACCACCATATTCTAGTGATAATTATTGTTAGAAGTCAACATTCGAGCTGGTGAGATAACAATTTTGCGTCAGATATAAGTGAACAGAGCATAAGCAGCATCGAACTTGCTAGCCAGATAAAAAGTTCAGAAAAAGACATTACCAAGTCTTCTATGTCCACGAAATACGGTCTAGGGTTCATCCTTCAAGAGGCATCGGAGGCTTCATAATACCTCTTCCTCAGCGCCTTATTATTCTTATAACAATTCAATATTTTCTTGTATGCCCTTTACATGGTCTTAAATTTGACATCTTATCCCTAACACACAAAAGGATACTCATGTGTAATATGCCGAAGAAATCACCAAGGAAAGGTGTTAAGAAAATGTGCAACTTCTATTCTAAATACGTCCCTAATCAGGATTTGGTCGAAATAATCAGTACATTCATATTGAGAACTATATTTTAAAGGCCATATATCATTATTCTCAAGCAAATTATCATTGTCTGTGTCTCTGTTTTCATCAGTGAGTTGCTAAATTTGAAAAGGATGGATGAGACCGAGGATAAAATGAAGAGATGAGGTAAAGGTATATGAGGGAGGAGGGTATTAGCTGGAGGGAGAGCAGCCAAATGACAGACGACAGGGTGACATGGAGGTGATTTATCTGTGGGCATTTCTTCCAAGATTTATGCTTCTGTCTATAGATAGATTTATATTATTTCCTTGCACTGCCTTTCCACCCATGTCCAGTCTCTCTCTCTCTCTCTCTCTCTCTCTCTCTCTCTCTCTCGCTACTCCAGCATATCCATAGATTCATCTCCCATCAGAAGCGTAAGAGCCTAGGGTAGGCTGACAGTCCAAATATGAAAAACAAGGGGAATAAATGACAATTCCCTGAGTGGCATTATAATATGTCCGCTGATTACTGGCAATAAATTTCCATTTGTAACTCTAATTTGTTCTCTTCAGGAACAGCAAGGAATAGTTGGTCAGTGCTGGGTACTCCCATGTCTCCCGTCACTCCTACAAAATAACATCTACTTCGTTAGTTAGATAGTAATAGCAGCAGTAGTAATAGTAGTTGAAATAGTAATAGTAACAGCAGCAGCAACAGTAGTAGTAGTCATTTCATTTCATTTCATTCATTTTATTTCGTAATATAATTACATAGTTTGATATTTTATACTGTGACATTCTGTATGTACCAAAGTATATCCTTCACAGCATCCCTCTATACTGTCAGCAATTGTTTCAATATACAATTATTATTCATTTCCTTTTCTACAAAGACATGTCGAACCCATATACGCATAAGCTGAAGTTGATTGACAACTGTTAAAAATATTCAGTAAAAAAATAATATTAAGAGAATAATAGGAATAAGATTATAAATACCCAATAAAAAGACAATGATTTTTTAAATCACTCAACACATAATAAAAATAATACTAAAATGTTTAATTATAACAAATAATCCCCAAAACCAAGATTTAAAGAAAAATGCTTAAAAAATATTGTACCCAATTCATTAAAATTTTGCTTCAAACCAGAAAGAAGAAAGTTTTTAAAAACTAAGTCATGTATTAAAAAAAATAATAATAAAAGATAATAAAATTAATAAAAATATTAAAAAGCAAAATTATAAAAGGTCAATGTCAGGTACAATATATAAAAAAAAAAAAACTAAAAAATATATATTTGGTTAGAATATTTTTTAAATGTCTCAAATAAATAAAAACTCTATTTAAAAAAGATAAATAAATTAAAATCTATCGGGTCAGAACGTGCTGTGGTGTACGCAATACGGTTTAAGTCCGAGAGCGGACCAAAGGATTGTTTGCCATTTAGACTTTACCACAGACGTAGGTCCGTCTCCTGTCTTAAGATGTTCTGGACTTTGGCGGACTAGCCTCGGGCACCTATGCTCAAAGAAGGCAAAGCAGGCACAGAGGGGCTGAAAAGTTACCGTTTACCGTCACCGTTTGCTTGTTTTTATTCAAAACAAGTTTTAGGCCCGCACTGAAAGAGGCCTTTTAGCACTCATTATTTCCGCCAGCGAAGTTGGAGGAGGTTATATATTCACCTGCGCTTGCTGTCTGTTTGTCTACACGATATCTCCAAATTTTTAAAATGAATTTCGGTGAAATTTGGTGGAAGGGTGGGCCATGGACTAAGAATGAACTGATTAAAATTTGGAGCGGATCCGGATCCGGATATTATGTATCCCGCACAATACTAATTCTCAATGGATTTGAATGAAATTTTGTGGAAGGGTGGGCCATGGGCCAAGAAAGAAAGAAATATTGGTGCGGATCCCGATCCGGCATTGGCGGAGGTATGCGCTCTCTGAGTGCTTCCTAGTTCCTTAATGATTTAGTTTGAATTTTGCATCATAACCCTTTCAGTCCGATGACTTATACCCTTCTAAAGATTTTTCGATCTGGAGGGGTTAGAGATAGTCTTCCTTAACCCCATCACTATCGGGGTGTTCTTACAGCTCATAAAAATCGTCTGTGAATGACAAGAAAACATACTTAATTGGATTGAAATCGTTAATATTTTCCTCCTCTGTGATTATGTGTTTCGAATATTAACATTATTGGCATCTGTAATATAATGTACTTCACTCATTTTAACCTGATGGGAATAGTTGTTCTTTTGCAGTAATTTTCTGTAGCTCAGTGGCAGAGTAAGAATATATTACTGCTCGTTGAACCTAGGCGTCATAGAACTTTGAGACAACCACCATATTCTAGTGATAATTATTGTTAGAAGTCAACATTCGAGCTGGTGAGATAACAATTTTGCGTCAGATTTAAGTGAACAGAGCATAAGCAGCATCGAACTTGCTAGCCAGATAAAAAGTTCAGAAAAAGACATTACCAAGTCTTCTATGTCCACGAAATACGGTCTAGGGTTCATCCTTCAAGAGGCATCGGAGGCTTCATAATACCTCTTCCTCAGCGCCTTATTATTCTTATAACAATTCAATATTTTCTTGTATGCCCTTTACATGGTCTTAAATTTGACATCTTATCCCTAACACACAAAAGGATACTCATGTGTAATATGCCGAAGAAATCACCAAGGAAAGGTGTTAAGAAAATGTGCAACTTCTATTCTAAATACGTCCCTAATCAGGATTTGGTCGAAATAATCAGTACATTCATATTGAGAACTATATTTTAAAGGCCATATATCATTATTCTCAAGCAAATTATCATTGTCTGTGTCTCTGTTTTCATCAGTGAGTTGCTAAATTTGAAAAGGATGGATGAGACCGAGGATAAAATGAAGAGATGAGGTAAAGGTATATGAGGGAGGAGGGTATTAGCTGGAGGGAGAGCAGCCAAATGACAGACGACAGGGTGACATGGAGGTGATTTATCTGTGGGCATTTCTTCCAAGATTTATGCTTCTGTCTATAGATAGATTTATATTATTTCCTTGCACTGCCTTTCCACCCATGTCCAGTCTCTCTCTCTCTCTCTCTCTCTCTCTCTCTCTCTCTCGCTACTCCAGCATATCCATAGATTCATCTCCCATCAGAAGCGTAAGAGCCTAGGGTAGGCTGACAGTCCAAATATGAAAAACAAGGGGAATAAATGACAATTCCCTGAGTGGCATTATAATATGTCCGCTGATTACTGGCAATAAATTTCCATTTGTAACTCTAATTTGTTCTCTTCAGGAACAGCAAGGAATAGTTGGTCAGTGCTGGGTACTCCCATGTCTCCCGTCACTCCTACAAAATAACATCTACTTCGTTAGTTAGTTAGTAATAGTAGCAGTAGTAATAGTAGTTGAAATAGTAATAGTAACAGCAGCAGCAACAGTAGTAGTAGTCATTTCATTTCATTTCATTCATTTTATTTCGTAATATAATTACATAGTTTGATATTTTATACTGTGACATTCTGTATGTACCAAAGTATATCCTTCACAGCATCCCTCTATACTGTCAGCAATTGTTTCAATATACAATTATTATTCATTTCCTTTTCTACAAAGACATGTCGAACCCATATACGCATAAGCTGAAGTTGATTGACAACTGTTAAAAATATTCAGTAAAAAAATAATATTAAGAGAATAATAGGAATAAGATTATAAATACCCAATAAAAAGACAATGATTTTTTAAATCACTCAACACATAATAAAAATAATACTAAAATGTTTAATTATAACAAATAATCCCCAAAACCAAGATTTAAAGAAAAATGCTTAAAAAATATTGTACCCAATTCATTAAAATTTTGCTTCAAACCAGAAAGAAGAAAGTTTTTAAAAACTAAGTCATGTATTAAAAAAAATAATAATAAAAGATAATAAAATTAATAAAAGTATTAAAAAGCAAAATTATAAAAGGTCAATGTCAGGTACAATATATATATAAAAAAAAAAAACTAAAAAATATATATTTGGTTAGAATATTTTTTAAATGTCTCAAATAAATAAAAACTCTGTTTAAAAAAGATAAATAAATTAAAATCTACATCAATCCCATTCCCATATGACAAGTGCACTAAAATCCACAGAAAATACAGTGCCCCCTCCTATCCTCATGTCTTTGTACCCACGTTATACGAGAGGTTATAACATCCAAACTTTCTCCAAGAACATCCACATCATACTCATTTCTGAACAGGGAAACAACACTGTTAATAAGTACGCAATTTGATAAATGTGGAATGTTAAATTTGATAGGAGGGTTGTGATTTTTCTTTAATCTCTTGATGTACCTGGCTTGCGTCAGAGCTGTGTGGTGTTTAAGTAGCATCTGATTGCAGTTAATAGCTGTTATATGGCTACTAGCATGAACAGGAACGCCACACATTTTTTTCACAGCCTTATTGTACGCCACTTCAAAACATTTAAAAATATTTGTTTTGAAACTTTTTGCATTCCATAAAGGAAGACCATACTGTCGAACACAATATGAATTAAATAAGAATAAAACGGTATCAATATTTACATGACTAAAATCCCTAAAAATAGTGTTAAAAGAGGCATAAAAGTTATTCAGTCTAAACTCTATATCATTAAAATCACTAAAATTATTTAAAATATAATGTCCCAAATACTTATGGCAGTTTACCTCTTCAATGTGGTCACTGTTCAAGTTTAAAGTATCACTTATAAAAGCTGAATTTTGCTTAAAACAAATACATTTAGTTTTTTCTTTATTAATAACTAGTTTGTGGTCTTCTATATAGGAGCACAAAGTGGCATACAGAATCTCCATATTTGCCACTGACCCAGCAAGAAGTACTAAATCATCTGCAAACGCCATGATATTAAGCTTAAATATACCAAGTAGGAGTAGTAGTAGTAGTAGTAGTAGTAATAGTAGTATTAAGAGTAACAGCAGGAGCAGCAATAGTAGTAGTAGTAGTAGTAGTCGTAGTCGTAGTCGTAGTAGCAGTTGTTGTTGTTGTTGTAGTTGTTGTTGTAGCAGCAGTAGTAGATGTAGTGTTTATAACCCCAGGCTCATCTGAATTAGATGGATTGCAGATCGTAGTTGCTCATCTTTTTTAGCCCACCATTCTCCTTTCAGGGGATAGGGATGGGATGTAGAGAGGTATGTATAACTGGGCAGCTCCATCATCCGGTCATATCGGTGCCACCACATGAAGTCGTCCCTCTTCAGCACCAAGCCTTAGTTATGAGATGAAAATTTAGGGAGGAAAATAATCTTAGACTACGGTATATTTATTCTCTGTAGAGAGAACAAGGAAAGGAGTCAGCAGAATGTCCCGATGTCTCTATTTCTTCATATAAAAACATCAGCGTTACGGAAGTCTATCTATCTATCTATCGCCAGACGCCTCAATCCCGTTTGGGGTGGCCACAAACAAATCGCCTCCAAGTCGCCCTGTCCCCCGCCATTTCACTACCCTGCTCCCAACTCACACCCCCCTCTCTCATATACCTCTCCACCCCATCCCTCCATCTCATCCTCGGTCTCCCCCTCCCTCTTCCACCCTCCACCTCGCTCACATACACTCTCTTCGTCAGTCTTTCACCCTCCATCCTCTCCACATGGCCAAACCACCTCAGTGTGTTCCTCACAACGCTTCCTATCACATCCACATCAACACCACAACGCTCCTTTATATCCTCATTCGTCAGCCTGTCTCTCCACGTGACTCCACAAGCTCCTCTTAAATAACTCATTTCCACTGCTCTCACTCTTGACTTGTGTCCTTCCAACAACGTCCAAGCTTCACTTCCGTACGTTAGAGTTGGTATCACAATACTGTCATGTAGTAACTTTTTTACTTCCATGCTCACTTCCCTGTTTCTTATCACTGCTTTCAAGGAACCAGCAACCTTTCTTCCCTGCTGTACCCTTTCAAGCACTTCACCCTCCAAACCTCCATCCTTACTCATCACACTACCCAAATACTTAAACGTACTCACATTTTCCAATTCCTCACCATCCAACCTCGCTATACATTCACTGACTTCACCTCTCTCAAAGACCATCACTTTACTCTTCCCTACATTCACCTTTAGGTTCCGTTTCTTACACACTCTCTCAAACTCATCCACCAAGCCTTGCAGCTCCCTTCATCTTCACTCAACAACACAGTATCATCTGCAAACAACAGTACAGGGAGTTTCCAAACACTATCCTCTCTCACCAGGGCCACTCCAACATCCACTACCCTACCTTGTACCTCTTTTATTACCCCATCCATGTACAGATTGAACAACCATGGAGACATGACACATCCCTGTTTCAAACCAACTTTCAAAGAGAAAAATTCACTTAGTTCACCATCCACACGCACTGCAGCCTTAGCACCATCATACATACTCTTCACAGCATTCAACAACTTCCCATCTACTCCATATATTCTTAACACTTTCCACAATCCTTGTCTATCCACCCTGTCATATGCTTTTTCCAAATCCATGAAAGCCGCATACAACTTCTTTCCCTTCTCTAGAAACTTTTCCACTAAAGATCTAAGAATGAATATCTGATCTACACAACCTCTTCCCTTCCTAAAGCCTCCCTGTTCTTCTCCAACTAATTTCTCTGTTCTTTCTCTAACTCTGTCTATAAGTATCCTACCATACACTTTTCCTATTATACTAAGAAGACAAATGCCCCTATGATTACCACACACTTCTTTTTCCCCTTTTCCTTTGTACAAGGGAATAATTATACCTGACTTCCAATCCTCCGGGACTCTACCTTCCTCCCAGGCCAATCTGCACATCTTCCACATCCATTCTACTACTATCTCTCCCCATGCTTCAGCATCTCACCACACACTCCATCAATTCCTGGGGCTTTCCCCGATTTAACTTTCTTCATTGCTTCCACAACCTCTATCCTACTGATTTCTACCTGTCTTCTCACCTCCCTCCTTCTCCCAGCCATTCCCCAGCCACTTATACTCACTGCATTACTTCCATCCTCTACGTTCAACAATTCCTTGAAGTGTTCTCTCCATCTGCTCACTTTTTCTCCCTTCTCCACTAATAATCTACCATGTTTATCTTTCACTCCCTGCTAACTTCACTTCCACCCTGTCTTACTCTTTTCACTTCTCTCCAGAACATTTTCTTACAGTCCCTCCACTTTACACTCAAATTCCTTCCAAATTCCTGATCCACTCTCTTCTTACTCTCTCTTACTAATCTTTTCACCTCTCTCTTCCTTTCCACATATAACTCTCTCTTCTGCCTCTCAACTTCTTCCACGCCCCTATTTCTCATCCATTCATTGTATGCTTTCTTCTTTTGTGCCACAGCCTGTTTCACCTCTTCAGTCCACCACGCTGTTCCTTGCCCCCCCCTCCGTCTTCTCTTCCTTCCACACACCACATCACATGCTGCACATATTTCTTCTGTAAATATCTTACACACACCTTCCACGTCTCCCATCTGCTCCAATTCATATTTGCCCAATCGTTCCTCCACTTCTCTCTTATACTCTGCCTTTTTCTCATCCTCTTGTAACCTTTCCACTCTCCTTGCAACTACTCCTTCCTCTCGTCTTTCCCTTCTTCTATTCCTCCATCTTACTTGCATCCTAATTCTGGCCACCACCAAGTAGTGGTCAGAAAGGCCACTCCCCCAACCTCTATAAACTCTTGCATCCAATATACATCTTCGCATCCTTTCATCCACACACACATAATCAATCATTGCCTTCCTTTCATTCAGTTCACCACCCACCCTTCTCATCACTCGCCATGTATACCTGTGGATCATTTTATGCCTGAAGAGGGTATTGGCTATTACCACCCCCCTCCCAGCACAGATGTCCACTAACGCACTCCCATTCTCATCTATCTCAGCAGGCACACCCCACTCACCAACTATTCCATCCACCTTCACATTACCAACTTTACCATTCATATCACCGATCAAAAACACTCTCTCATTCCTTCCAAACTTTTCCATGCACACTTCCACATTTGTCCAGAACTCTTCTCTCACTCTTCTAGCACGATCTTGCGTTGGCGCATACACACACACAATCGCCCACATTTGTATTCCAACTTTCAACTTTACCCACACAATCCTTGACCCAACTGATCCATACTGTCTTATGCTCTTCTTCCATCTTTTACTCACAACTATACACACTCCTTCCTTTGCCCTCTCATTCTCATCTACTCCTGCACATATACCCCATCCATACTCCCATTCTCTCACACTTTCTCCTCTCCATTTTGTTTCAGTTATTCCACATACATCCACTTTCGCATCCTCAAGCACCTGGACAATCTCTCTCTCTTTCACCTCATCATTCGCTCCTCTTACATTCCATGTACTCATTACCAAGTCCTTTGTCCGGTCCTGGGTCGTCAACGTTTGGTCAGTCCTTGTCCGAGGCTTCTTGTTTGTTTTTTTAGTTAGTTGTTTTCCGGGGAGGGGCACTAACCCTCCGCCAACCCTTTTAGTCGCCTTTTACGACAAGCAGGGATACTGGGGGAGTATTCTTGAAAACCCCCCTACCCCCAGGGGGGGGGGGAGGCGAATTAATAGACGTATCGCCTCAGAAATAGTATGTACGACCAGTGGAACACGGCAGTAGTCCCAGGGAGAGAGGGAACCTGATAACTGAGAGGGCTAGGGATCTCATTTATCTGCCAATAGAACTTCAACTCTTGGCAATCCCCCTCTACTGACGTTTTTCACTGCTTTGGTTATACAGGAATAGTTCAGTATGCTGTCATAAACATTCTCCTCTTAGTATATGCAATGGAGTAATGCATATTACACAGTTCTTCAAAATAAATAATCTTGGTGTTATTTAATAGTGCTTCTCACGCTAAATGTGTCTGTACTGTTTCTCTCCCCTTGTTCTATCTGAACTTCTTGAACTGTCTTACTTGTAATGTGGAACTTTCTCTCTATTATTCGAAGATTTTTATTCCAGGATATTCCACTTTTCATCATCAGCCTTGGTTCACCATTCCTTTGAATTATCAGAGTTATGAAATAGTTTACATATTTTCTAACCCTAAAGCAGCCTACACAACATCCTATCCATACGTCTATTAACCGTGGAGAAAGTTCCAGTATTCCTCGTCCGTTTTTAGTACTAACCTTTCTTTCTTCTTCCATTAGGCTCTTTCGATAACAGTCTTGCCTTTATTACTAGCAATATCCCTTTAGTATGTCGTGTGAACCCTCCTGAAAAGCAGACTTTGTGGCACAATGACGATGCTGATTAGGAAGCTCAAAAGCATTATTTTTTTATTAACTTTTCTTACAATGGTTATTGCCTCAATGGGTGAGATCCGTCCAAATGTTCTTTGTGCAATGCGGGGCCATGGAAATGTTCATTTATTTTCGTACCATTTGGCTAACGCCAAAAATGTAATTGGTTTTAATAACTTCTTCTAAACCTCTCCACAATAAAGAAGTGGTTTTCAAAAGGTACCAGTAACAACTTACACTTGAACCATATACATTCTCTATTTCTTATCCAAATCATGTCTATTCTTTACTGCACCTTACTCAAAACTACTTCATCCACCTTATATGCAATGAACTCTCCAAGAAAAGCTCTTCCCAACTGTTCAGGCACCTTTCCAAACACATCTCTTTAATCTGAGTGCCAGAGGGTTAACTCATCCTCTTCATGCCCACAGTGGGGGAGGAGGGACATTGGTTACAAGATTGTGACAATGTGAGTTAATTATTACGTGGTCGTGGTGGAGATATGCTGCCTGCCTCTCACCTGAGAGCCCCGGGTTCGATTCCCGGCATATTGGTAATATATCAGATGATTTTTCCTGTGTACAGTACAGGTTTCTCTCTTCATTCTGACTTGCCATAAGTGCTTGGGAGAGATTAAAAGCATCTACTTGCCCGAGTGCCAGGGGGTAAACTCATCCTCTTCATGCCCACAGTGGGGGCGGAGGGACATTGGTTACAAGATTGTGACAATGTGAGTTAACTATTACCTGGTCTTGGTGTAGTGGTATGCCGCCTGGTTCTCACCTGAGAGTCCGGGGTTCGATTCCTGGCATATTGGTAATATATCAGATGATTTTTCCTGTGTACAGTACGGGTTTCTTTCTTCATTGTACATCCCTTTAACTTTATTTTTTTGTACATTCTTTGTTCCACTCAAATGCCATTGTTGCCAATTCGTCACATCACAAATATGATACACTGACAGACTTTTGCCTCTAATTCTGCTCTGAATGATCCCAATTCTGTTCCCCCGTTTCCTTCAGCCCTTGACTTCCTAAGGCTCTTGTTTTAAAAACCTTGTCAAGAGACAAGCGGTACATTCTACCCTTACTGGTGGTCTTCCTGTTGTTTTCAGTAAAGGTCCTTTTGTACTGACACCCAACCAAGTCATCTTTATAGCTTTTGCCTGTCAACTGGAACCATTCTTCTTTGCTAGGATAAGGTTAACAACTATTCACAACCTTCTAATTCTCCTCAAGTTGCTCAAGCTCTTGTATTTCTAAATTCTCTGAGGCTATCCCACTGGTTCTCAAACTGGGAGCCATGGCCCTCAATAGGGCCACAGCAAGATTTTAGAGGAGCCATGGCGGGCTAGCATAATCAGAGTGTGTCTGCCATACACTCGGGTGAGGGGGGCCACGTCTTTAAGCTTGTCACTTTGCACCCTCTAGCTCCAGTATATACCTGCTACGTTTTGGCACCGCCGGACCAATGAGCGGACAAGACAAAATACGGGTAAGTGGCAACGCTTTGCGTGCAATATGCTGGAGTGAACTTGTTGTCAAGCACACCATATATAAAGTCCTATTTGCCTCTATAGAAGGGATTTGTCCAACAGACTCTGGACTGTGTACAGGATGTAAGTTTGACTCTTCCTCCCTGTTGTAACCTCCCTTTCGGCCAAGACCCCAGTTGGTGCCTGTATGCAGATGTAAGTTTGTGAGAAATATCTACTGCTTTCTGTACAGTATTCTAGTGTTACTTGCGAGATATTTCATTCATATTGGGACTGTGAAATTGGCTTGAATTTGTTTTTTTCTATCAGTCTATCAATCAATATGTTTAGATACAGATATAGTTTTACAGTTTATGTATTCTTCCACTCTGCCTTCTCAGGTCGCTGGTGATACCAATGAAATACAGCACTGATTTTAAAAATGTGACAAAATGCAACAAATTCACTTTTACCAAATGATCCGAATTAAAATCAGTGCTAAAAATGACTGTGTTACGCTGACTTTAAATCAAATGTTTTTCACCAAAACCTATTTTAATGCTGATCTAGCAGCTCTGACTTGAAATAAATGACAATGTGAAATTTTAATACAGGGTACAGTCGGCTACAAATAAAAGGAGTATTTGTTTTTTGCTACTTTCTTATAATTATCGATGTTTTTTGGATTATTACACATATTATGTGGTACCTTATCTTTGTTCTGATGTATTGGCACCTTTTTTGCTTACAGTACTTTTTTGACTCAACATTTGTGATAGTGTAAAAATGATACGGCAATGATTAAATATGATTATTCAGAGTGTAATGCTGCATTTATCAGTTTCACACGATATTTCACATTGTTTTCTTAAAGCGTAACTATGATTTTACATAATTCTGCATAAGTAAAGGCGACGACGAAACCCGGCTACGACACGCGGAAAATTTGGAGAATTTAATATTCATTCTGATACCAGATAAATTTTGCTATAATTGTGCTAATGGTTATATCTACAGTATTAACTCGAAGTTTGTTTAAATAAACTTATTCTAAGTTATTAGAAGCAAAACAGACAAAAAAACAAACAAATGAATGCAGCATTGCTTGCAAAAAGTCAAATACTGAAAATCAGTGACTTCATAATGCATAAACTTTAATTCACTTGGATGTGGTTAAAAATAAATGATGCTAATTTGGTGAAAATCGTTTGACGCTGGCATATTTTTTTTTTCGACACTGATTTCCAATGTGTGTAGGAAATCATTCACTGCGGTGCAGGTGGCCACATAATTTTAAACTTTATCATTTGTCCGTTTCTACGTTTGGCCTTATATAGATTTGTGATGGCTACCAATGTTGCTAAGAAGAGGAAGTACTGTACAATGATGAATACATTAACTATGAATTTACATCAATCCTCGCTGATGGCATCGAGAAACCTCTTTGTGTGCTGTGTTTCTAAGTGCTGGAGAACGATTCTATAAGGCCCAATAAACTGAAACATCATCTGACGACAATCTACCCTCACTATGCGGAGAAAGACGCCAGTTTCTTCAAGCGCCATGAACAGAGTTTGGGTAAACAAAGACTGGATGGGAGTGGTGCTTTCCAGTAACAGAACATAAGTGTTTTATTGGGATCTTATGAGGTTTCCCATGAAACAGGAAAGAATAAGAAGGCCAACATAATTTATGAAACTTTAATTAAGCCATGTGTTGTAAAGGTGGTCAAGCGGGTTCTAGGAGAGCCTAGTGCATATAAAATTCAGCAGATTTCTTTGTCAAACGACACAATGAAACGAAGAATTAGTGAAATGTCAGCTGGCACCATGGAAAAAGTGATACAGAGGATTAAATTGTCTCCATCTGGTATGTTTGCAGTCCAGTTGCATGGGTCGGTGGATGTGAGTTCTTGTGCACAGCTACTCGTCTTTCTTAGGTATGCAGTGAAATGCTTGATATCAAAGAAGAATATCTGTTCTGTGTGCAGCTTGAAACGAAAACCAAAAATTTAGATGTGATGGAAAAGTTGACTTCTTTCATCACAGCTAAATGAATAGCCTGGGAAAACTGTTGTGGAGTTTGTACTGACGAGGCTCCGGCGATGCTGGCTTCAAAATCAGGGCTACAGATCCATGCCAATGAATTGGTCTGAATGCAAATGTGGTCCACTGCATGATACACCATTTTGCACTGGTGTCAAAAACCCTCCCTGATGCCCTTCATCCTGGAGGCAGTGCTAAAAGTTGTCAACTGAAAACAGGTGAGTTGAACTTTTGCCTTTTCCAGAAACTATGTGAAGATATGGATTCAGAGCATGAATCCCTCCTCTTTTACTCTAAAGCATGATGGATCTCCAAGTCCAAGGATAATATTGTGAACAGAGCATCTGAACTTCTGAGAGAACTTAACCTTTTTCTGGAAATGAAAGAGAAGGATGATCTATTAAGTCTCTTCAACCAGGCATTGTGGGAGTCACATCTTGCATACCTGGCAGATATTTTTGAGCAGCTAAACAGACTGAATCTCAAGCTATATGCATGCATTACTTGCTAAACTCTAGACTGGCAATGGAAAGTGAGTGCAGAAAATGTTGCCATGTTTGAGAATCTTTTAACTGTTCTTGACGAGATTGAAGAGGATCACCTACGTGACCCATCACTCAAAAGTGAAATAACTCAGCACTTGAAATCCTTGGAAATAGAGCTCAAAAGCTGCTTCCTAGAATTCAAGGAGGGAGAAGGGAAATATGTGAGGAATCCTTTCTCTGACACTCTTGATGTTGCTGCCATTCCCGACGATGTCCAGGACGAAATCGTTCACCTTAAGAAAGATTCAGCTGCCTGAGACCTTTGTGAAGAAAAAATATCTGACTGTGTTCTGGTGCCCCCCGGATCAGTCATATCCAGAAGTTGGTGAAATTGCACTTAGAGTCATCTTGCCATTTTCCTCAACATATTTATGTGAACATGATTTCTCCACCCTTATACACATAAAAAGTAAAAGTTGAAAGTTGAAACCGTTTGGATAAGGACCTAGATATGAGAAGTACGTTATCGGTGACTGAATCTCAAATCAGTCGACTGACTGACAGCAAACAGTGTCATCCATCCCACTGATTTGTAACAAAATATGCATTCTGATTAATAGTTGTAAGCATTATAATAAATGGAGAGCACCATTTTTTTAAATTATAATCTGTGAAGGGCTTGTGAGAAAAGTGAAGGTTGGGCCCCAAGGATGTTAAGATCCCCAGAAGTGGAGAATGAAGTGAAAAAGTTCCAGAAACATTGGGCTATCAGCAGTGAGAAGACTTTGAATGCCTCTCTTCCTATAACCTGCCTTATAGACTGGTGGCTGGTGACTGATGATTGGTGACGGTGGCAACTGTTTGTTTCACGCGATGACTGGTGCCTGTGATGATTTGTGATTAGTAGGAATGATTGGTTTTTAGTATGGACACAGTGACTTGCTATTCTGGCAAGTAATGGCTCTCCTTCGAAACAACAATTTACACACACACACACACACACACACACACACACAGATAGATAGATAGATAGACCGATAGAAAATGAATTCACTGGATGTACAGTGAGGTTAGATGAGGAGGAAATGGAAAATGTGAGTGCGTTTACAGTAAGTGCTTGGGTAGTGTGATGAGTAAGGATGGGAGTTTCGAGGATGAAGTGCTTGAAAGGGTACACCAAGGAAGAAAGGTTGCTGGTTCTTTGGAAGCTGTGATAAGGAACAGGAAAGTGAACATCGAAGTGAAAAAGTTCCTGCATGCCAGTATTGTGATACCAACTCTAACAAATGGAAGTGAAGCTTGAAGCTTGTTGGAGGGACACAAGAGTGAGAGCAGTGGAAAAGAGTTATTTGAAAGGAGCATGTGGAGATACGTGGAGAGAGAGACTGACAAATGAAGAAGTGAAGGAAAGTGAAGGAACGCTGTGGTGTGGATGTGGATGTGATAGGAAGCGTTAGGAGAAACACACTGAGGTGGTTTGGCCATGTGGAGAGGATGGAGGGCAAGAGACTGGTGAGGGAATGTATGTGAGTGAGGTGGAGGGGGGGAGAGGGAGGGGAATGCCAAGGATGAGATGGAGAAATGGAGTGGTGAGGTATATAGGAGAGGGTGTGTGTGAGCTGGGAGCAGGGCAGTGAAATGGCGGGGGATAGGGTGACATGGAAGCAATTTGTTTGTGGCCACCCCTTGCAGGACTGAGGCGTCTGGCAGTAGATACATAGTTAGACAGAAAGACAGATAGATATTCGGTATAGACCAAACCCCCGTTTTTCAACCGATAGTTATTAGAGAATTCGTTATTTAGACATTTACAAAATTATATACCCTTTTTCGTTGTTCGAAATGGTTATTCCCGCCATTTCGACAATACAAACCGTGCGCCACCAAACAGACTGGTTGAATTGCCTCAGTCTCCTACACTCTGCCGTGCTGATCGGTTGCTTCTTTATCTGTCTGCATTTCTGCTTGGCCTCGTGGATTACTACAGCACCACCATGGCTCTACCAAAGACCCCTACTATTACCTCTGACAAGCGCAGTCATGTGCTCACCAACCTGAGTGAATGTTTCGCCATCGCATGGTCAGGTGATGATTGCTCCAATGATTAACGAACGCTCTTAACGCACGATACAGTTTTTTTTTTCGCCAGTTTTACGTATTGTTCATCTTAGTTTGCACTAAGTAAGATAGATTATAATCACTGGGGGAGAGGGGGTCCTGAGGGTAAAGCCCTCCAGTTAGGTTTCATCACTTCCAGTTAGGCTTCCACCGCTGTTTATGGTTTTAAATTAAATACATTTGAGTTCGTTGGTGTTGTGTCAGGTTACATCATGTCCAGTCAGCGGGATCAGCAATAAACACGTTAACGAAGGCATTCCGGCGGCTTTCTTTAATATTGCTAAGTAGGTATATTTCATTTGTTCTCGAACAGTTTTTTGATCGAAAATTAAATGTCAGTCATTTGAGATGTATATATGTAGTATTAAATAAATTTCCTTGAGAGCGTATGTCTGTAAGAAAACAGCCCAAATTCGTGTGCTACTTTTGTTCATATTTACCAGCATTTTTTCCATTGAATATTTTTTGAATGATGAAGGTGGTCAGGAACCTAACCCCCTTATTTCGTACGAGTATTATGGGAAAAATTATTTCTTTATTTAACCAATTCGTTATTCAACCACTTTTTATGGAACACATCCCTCTCGAATAGTGGAGGAGAGGTGTATATATGTTTACTAACCTTTCTTCGTAAATTACCAATTAACCTATCTTCGTAACTTATCTGATCTAATCATTACTTGCCATGTAGTCTCGTGGTAAATGCAATCAGCACCATTAGGAAGAAGAGATAAGCAGGGAAGAAGCGGAAATGACCTTCTGAGCCGGAGGCACAGGCCGTATCTAGGATTACTGTTCTGAGGGGATTATTGGCCCGGGAGCGCGATTAACACTGAAGACAATCTCTGAAATAAATCACCACCCTCACCCATTGTTAAGTGTGTGAGACCAAAATATATCTATAAAGGTACTGTAGGTTTATTCCACATGCTTGAATGCAGATATATAAGGTACTGTTACATTTAATATTATTAATAAGTTTCGCCATATATATGGCGAAGCTTATTGTTTTGGTGTTATTTTTCTTTGCACTTTTTTTCTTAGATTGTGATGAAGGTACCCTAGGGTGACTCACGTTCTTGTGCCAAATATATCTTTGACATTTTTTAAGGTCATATAGTTAGTTATGGTGCAAAAATTTGATTTGTGAAGTTTAAATATCTCAGAAACAAATTAAGATACAGCTGTTTGGTTGAAAATCGTATGATTTAAAAAAAAAAGTTTTGCTGAGAATTTTGGCAGAATATTTTGCCATTTAGCCTAGAGGAAAGTACCGATTTCAAATCTGCTCAGTGTTTCCTTTATAACACGTTTTAAAGAAAACCACAAAAGTTGTAAAGCTCTAACTTTCCAGAAATATAGCTGTGGTCACTCTCATTATCTGAACTGAATATAGCTACAGGTAACATACAGTCAGCCAGTTATTGAGACAAATAAAAAATGCACCTATGGCGAAGCTTCCATATTGTGGCTACACAGTACATAAACAGGTAACTGGTTATTATTACTAGTTAACCATTTACTTATTGTGTAGTCAAAACAAGGAAGCTTCGCCATATCTATTTATGGTATTGATTGTCTTTGTAGTTAGGCAAATGCTGCTTTTGTGTTCAGTGCTAATATTTAATATGAACACAACATAGATATTTGCACAATTTTGTGTTGCTACCTTGAAAAGTGGTTCCAGATCATTAATATTTGGAACATGTACTTAGATTAACTTAAGGTCGCTTCTTGTGTAATATCAGCAACATCCGAAAAGAACGTTGTGGAAGAAGGTAACGGTACATTTTACATTTGCGCCAATAACTGGCTATCTGTATACTTAATTGTAACCGTATTCCTTTCAGGTAATTAGTGGAACCACAGCTATATTTCTCTAAAGTTACACCCTTACAACTTTTATGGTTTTCTCTAAAGCGTGTTAAAATGAAAACACGGAGCAGATTTCATTTCGGTACTCTCCACCAGGCTAAATGTTAAAATATTCACGGAAAATTCTCAGCAGTTTTTTTTTTTATCATCAGATTTTCAACCAAATAGCTAAATCTCAGTTAGTTTCTAAGACAATTTAATTTCAAATATGCAATTTTTGCACCAAAAATGATTATATAACCTTCAAAAAAAGTTCAAGGTCATTTATATATGGCATAAGTACTTGGGTTACCCTAGGGTACCTTTCTGTATAATATCGCCAAGATCTAAGAAAAAAAAAAAATGCAAAGAAAAATAATACTAAACAAAACAATATGCTTCACTACATGTAAGGCACTACTTAATTATTAAACTTTTTATTGTAGATCTTGATATTATACAGGAAGGTAACTTAGGGTAACCCAAGTACTTTTGCCAAATATAAATGACCTTGACTGATTTTGAAAGGTCATATACTCATTTTTAGTGCAAAAATTGCATATTTGAAATTGAAATGTCTCATAAACTAATTGAGATACAGCTATCTGGTTGAAAATCTTAAGATAAAAAGGTTTGATGAGAGTTTTGGCTGAATATTTTGACACTTAGCCTGGTGGAAAGTACCGAATTCAAATCTGCTCAGTGTTTTTTATGTCGCATGTTTTAGAGAAAACCACATAAATTGCAAAGCTGTAGCATTACAGATATATAGCAGTCGTCCCTCTGATTACCTGACATGAATATGGTTACAGTTTAACATACAGTTAGCCAGTTATTGAGACAAATGTAAAATGTACTCATGCCTACAAAGACAATCACTTCCATTAAGTTATGGCAATGCTTCCGTGTTGTGGCATTACAATAAGTAAATAGGTAAGTAGATATGATAATAATAATAATAATAATAATAATAATAGTAATTATTATTATTATTATTATTATTACTACTACTATTACTACTACTACTGCTACTGCTACTACTACTACTACTATTATTATTATTATTATTATTATTATTATTACTATTACTACTACTATTATTATTGTTATTATTATTATTATTATTATTATTATTATTATTGACTTATTTATTTTGCATGGACTATCTTTGGAAAACTCCAGAGTAAGGGAAGAGTTCATCCCATGATTGCCCTCCCACCACACCCGACTTCCCGTCATTTAACCCCTTGAATCCACGTATGTAATTTACAACACATTCTTGTTACCATCACATCATTTTCTTCTGTCTGAAGAGATTCTTGTTGTGGTATGGATTAATTTAGCTTGTTTTTAATTACTTCACAACCAGTCACCCCTCCAGAGCTAACGAATTTTGTCTGGTGGCGGTGAGAACAAAATATGTACTCGTACTACATCAACGGTATGAAGGTAATAAGACGGCTATAATAAGGCTAGCTGGGGAACAAGTTAACAACCAATAAATAGGCTAATGTGGAGGGAGCTGCGAGAGACCATTGTCATGCAGTGTTATGATGAACCGATGATGATGGAGAGGAGAAAATGGACCGCATTAGGCACATTTGCATTTTTTCGTACCACTCTCATGGAATTGTAATTTGACTTTAACCTCAACTATTTCAGTACTCACGGATGCGGATGACTTTGCACTTGTGGGAACCAGTGGTACATGTCTCTTCTACAGTTCCTGACATACAAAAAAAAAAAAAAAATCGAATGCAAATAAACCTTCCCTTAAATCTCATGGCCCCCATAAGAACATGGTATTGAATTTTTATACACTATATAGGCCACTGTGCGGGGATTCAATTTCCCAGCAGGATGCTTTATCCCCTCTACACTGTCTCCAGGAAGGTAAAGCTGGTGTGTGGTTAGTGTAATTGTTCATATGCAATATGCAGTATACCCTCAAATTGGAGCTTGCATCATGATTTCCCATTTTTTGTTTTTTTGGAGTTACCACACTTGTTGTTTATATTTCCAATGCATGTCTGAATTGGCATTTTAATTTTTCACGAATGTGTCTTAAATCCTCTTTCTTCTCTTGAAAAAGACCCTTTAGGTAGGCCTTCAGTTACCCGTATTTGGAACTATCACCCGTTTTGTTTATATCCATCGTATATGTTTGAGTTGACTTTTTTTTATTATTCTGAAATTATTACATACATACTTACATATATATATATATATATATATATATATATATATATATATATATATATATATATATATATATATATATATATATATATATATGTGTGTGTGTGTGTGTGTGTGTGTAATAACAGAACAGAGGAAGGAAAAACAAATGAATAAAAAAAAAATAATAATCCATACACCAGGTCACTGGCGTCCCACATTCATAAAATATCTGTAACAGTTGGACTTGAACAGCTGTAGGTTGAAGTTTGGGGTGAAACAACTCTGGAGAAGCGAGTTCCAGAGAGATGCAGTTTTGGGAATAAATTATTTCAGATAGGCAGAAATTCTGCAATATGGCAGTATGACATTCCATCATGAGCGCTACCAGATGCACGTGTAGCTCGAGGGAAGGCATGGAGAGGTGGCACAATGGACACAGTATCGTCTGAACATTTGCTATAAAAACATCTGTAAAAAATGCAAGGGAGGCAACACTCCTCCTTACTTGTAGGGTAGGTAGTTTATTTATAATAGCTGGGTTATTAATAATTCCAACAGCTTTGTTCTGAATTTTGTCTAGTTGTGTTAGTGCAATTTCTCCATAGCCATTCTACAAGGGCGAGCAATATTCTTGCTGAGAGCACACATGACTCTATTAAATTATAGCTATCTGCTCATCAGTGAAGAAGTTACTGACTCTGTACAGTACAATATTCCAAGTTTCCCTGAGACGGTTTTAGCAAGTGATCTGACGTGAGAGGTCCAGCTGAGGGCATTGTTAAGTGAGATACCGAAAATTTCAATCCTTTTGGAGATGGGAATATTAGTAGCACTGAATGTAATATACGAGTCTGGTAATATCTCTCTATTAGGAAATTGTATATACATGTTTTACTATGGCGTGGATGGGAGGAGAAATAGTGTAGGGGTGGTAGTGAGGGAAAAGTATATAGATAGTGTACTGGAGGTGAAGAGAGGTCGGATAGAGTAATGAGTTTGAGGATGGAAACTGAGGGGGCCCTGATTAATGTCATCAGTGCATACGCCCCGCAAGTGGGGTGTGACTTGGAGGAAAAGGAAGAGTTTTGGAGTGAAGTAGAGGAAGTGATTCAGAGCATACCCAGGGAGGAAAGAGTGGTTATGGGAGCGGATTTGAATGGGCATGTTCGAGAAGGAAATAATGGTGATGAGGAGGTGATAGGCAGGTACGGTGTCGGGAAGAGGAACGCTGAGGGTCAGATGGTTGTAAATTTTTCAAAACGGATGGAGATGGCTATAATAAACACTTATTTCAAGAAGAAGGAGGAACACAGGATTGTAAGGTAGAGCCAAGGGAGAGTGTAGTAAGACAGCATAGGGTATTGGTTGGAAAGATGAGTTTGAAAGTGAAGACAAGGAGGAAAGTGAGAGCTGAACCAAGGATTAGGTGGTGGAAGCTGAAGGAGCAAGACTTTAGTAGTAAATTTAAGGATGAGGTGAGCCAGGCTTTCGGAGGCAGGGAAGACGAGGACGGATGGGCAGTTATCTCGGAAGTGGTGAGGGAGAAAGCCAAGAAAGTACTTGAGGTGACATCGGGACAGAGGAGAGAAGACAAGGAGACTTAGTGGTGGAATGAGGAAGTACAGGACAGCATAAATAGGAAGAAGCAGGCAAAGAAGAATATGGATAGACACAGGGACGAAGGAAGCATTCGGGAGTATAAGAAGACAAGGAATATAGCCAAGAAAGAGGTTGCTAAGGCAAAAGAAAATGTATACCAAAAGCTGTAAGAGAAGTTAAATAGTAGAGAAGGGGAAAAAGACCTGTACCGATTAGCCGGGCAGAGAGACAGAGCTGGGCGGGATGTGCAGCATGTTAGAATGATATAGGATGCAGATGGCAATGTACTGACAAAGAGAGTGTACTAAGAAGGTGGAAGGAGTATTTCGAAGAGTTGATGAATATAGAAAATATGAGAGAGGGAAGGTTGGAAGAGCTGAAGGTAGTGAGTCAGGAAGTGCTAGAGATCAGCAGAGAAGAAGTGAGGAATGCCATAAAGAGGATGAAGGATGGCAAGGCAGTGGTCCCAGATGGTATACCAGTGGAAGCATGGAGGAGCTTAGGAGAGATGGCTGTGACGTGGTTTACCAGATTGTTTAACAAAATCCTGGAGGGTGAGAGGATGCCAGAGGAGTGGAGAAAAAATATTCTAGTTCCGATTTTCAAGAACAAGGGTGATGTGCAGTGCTGCAGCAACTACAGAGGTATAAAGCTGATCAGCCATGCAAGGAAGATATGGGAAAGAGTGGTGGAAGCTAGGCTGAGAAGAGAAGTGAGGGTCTGAGAGGAGCAATTTGGTTTCATGCCAGGAAGAAGTACTATAGACGCCATATTTGCTTTGAGAATGGTGATGGAGAAGTACAGAGAAGGCCAGAAGGAGTTGCATTATGTGTTTATAGACTTGGAGAAGGCTTATGATAGGGTATCGAGAGAGGAACTGTGGTACTGTATGAGAAAGTCAGGAGTGGCAGAGAAGTACGTGAGGGTGGTGAAGAACACGTACAACGATAATGTAACGCAGTGAGATGTGCAGTAGGAATGACTGAGGGTTTCAAGGTGGAGGTGGGATTGCATCAAGGATCGACTTTGAGCCCCTTCTTGTTTGCGATGGTGATGAACAGATTGACAGATGAGATTAGACAGGAGCCTCCGTGGACAATGATGTTTGCTGACTACATTGTGATATGTAGTGAGAGCCGGGAGGAAGCTGAGGCAGAGCTTGAAAGATGGAGATATGCACTGGAGAGAAGGGGAATGAAATTAAGCAGAAGTAAGACTCAGTACATGTGTGTAAATGAGAGAGATGACAGGGGAACCGTCAGGCTGCAAGGTGTAGAGATGGCAAAGGTAGAAGAATTCAGATACTTGGGTCAACTGTACAAAGTAACGGAGAGTGTGGTAGAGAGGTAAAAAAGAGAGTGCAGGCGGGATGGAGTGGGTGGAGAAAGGTGACAGGAGTGATCTATGACAGAAGGGTCTCTGAAGAAATGAAAGGGAAAGTTTATAAGACTGTAGTAAGGCCAGCCATGTTATACGGAATGGAGACAGTACCACTGACAAAAAAACAGGAGGCACAGTTGGAGGTAACAGAATTGAAAATGTTGCGTTTTCACTAGGAGTGACAAGGTTGGACAAAATTATAAATGAACATATTAGAGGGACAGCACATGTAAGTCAGTTTGGGGACAAAGCTAGAGAGGCGAGATTGAGATGGTGTGGACATGTGCGGAGGAGGGATGAGGAGTATGTCGGGAGGAAGATGCTGGAAATGGAGTTAGCAGGCAGGAGAAAGAGAGGAAGGCCAAAGAGAAGGTTTATGCATGTAGTGAAGGAGGACATGCTGGGGTAGGTGTAAGAGAAGAAGATGCAGAAGACAGAGTAAGATGGAGACGGGTGATCCGCTGTGGCGACCTCTAAGGGGAGAGCCAAAAGGAGAAGAAGAAGAAGTAAATTGTATATACTTGGTTTTACTAGCATTAAATGAGACAAGGCTGTTTTGTCCTCATTCCCTGATTGTAGATAAGTCTTGATTTATAGAGATGATTGTACTGACTTGAGAGTTAAAGATACTAGACTTTGTAAATGGATGTTTGAGTGTGAATAAACTATGAATTGTTGAGTCATCTGCATATGAATGGATGCGATTGTGGGTGACAGATAAGAGATCATTAATATGAACCAGGAACAGGGTTGGCGCCAGAACTGATTCCTGTGGCACACCGGTGTTAATTGAGTGGAAATTGAAATATACATCATCTACTTTTATTTTTCTGTCGCTGAGATATGAGGAAAGCAAAGGAACAAAAGATGTTAATCCACTGCAAAGGCATTTGGACAGCAGGGAATGGTGCCACACTCTGTCAAAAGCTTTAGAAATATCAAGGGCTATTGCTTGAGTTTGTCTGATGGTTAACGGATGGTATGAGTCAGGAGACTGAGCATGTCAATGGTGGATCTTTCGTGGGGAAAACCAAATTGTCTATCACTAATTAACCCTCTCATACAGGCATAAGTTTTATAAGTTTTGATGACACATGATTTTACTCCACCCCCCTCCCCGCCAGCCCGCCTGCGCACTGCTGAAAACACTTATTCTTGCCTCATTTTTCGCCACCCAAACCTCTATATATTGCCATGAAACTACACCATCTTATTCGCCAATGTTTGTTGTAGCCGATAAGCTAAAAAAAAAAAAAAAAAAAAAAATACGAATAAAAGTACATTAGGCCACCATGAGTAAACATTTCCAAATGTCAATCTCACTTTCCAACATCCTAGTTCGAATGCTTTCCATCATACAGAAAAATGTTATTAGTTTTGATAGAAAATTTCATCAGCTTTCTAATGGGAAAGTCTGGTTATGATACAATTTGAAGTTTTCGAGAAAATAGCCAAAAACTGAAAGCCATGTTTTGAAAAAAATACTGGTTCTTGTACAGGGAGCTCTGCTGCAAAAGTTTTCTCACACATGTTATGTTTTTATTTCATAATCTTGTGTAGAATTTCATGAGCTTTCTCAAGGTCCACGCTGATTTTTGATAGGCCTCATAGTTTCCGAGTAAAACGCAAAAAACTACTGGGTAATCACTGCCGTGCTGCACTTTCGTCATGGTGCACAATAACCTTTATATTCCTGCCTACATAACAATGACTTTTCATCAGAGATGTTACATTGTTATGTCCTATACATATGTAGAATTCACTGATCTTTATCATGGTTCTTACAGGAAGTCGATATGTCCAATAGTTTTCGAGTAATTGGACGACAAACGTAGAATACTCCTCCTCGCCCGCAAGAGAGATCAAAACACCCTCTTTCCCTGCCTCACCCACACCTATATATTAGGTTTTGTTATTTTCTTCTTTTACTCAACGTATACATGTAAAATATCATAAGCTTTTTGACAGTGCTCTCAGAAACTCGACATGACCACTAGTCTTTTTGGTAGGTAGTGATACTGAAGCTGAACTTTCTTCCATCTCATATGTAATATATGTAGAAAACAATACTTATTTGTGTAAAAAATATAGAAATATAGAAACGGATCAATATACAAATCAACAAAATATGGATAACTTACTTCCTCCAGAGGTGATGAGATGTTGGCAGGACCTTGAAAGGTTTGAAGATGAGGAGTTATGTAGTGTGTGTGTGTGTGTGTGTGTGTGTGTGTGTGTGTGTGTGTGTGTGTGTGGCATTTTTTGTTCTCTCCTCCTTGCATTACGTTTGCCTAACACATGCGATGCACACAATAGATTTCTCCATGAGCATTCTCTGCACGACATATGTATATATGTGTGGCATATTTCTTGTCTCTGATCCTTGTGCTAGGTTTCTGTTAAGTCAGTCAATGCATGTAATATTTCTCAGTGAACACTCTCTGCACTGTTTTATAAGTATGTTTCACACTAGACCATACACAATATAGCACTGGCTGAGATTGGTACAATACCTTTTCACTGAAGTCTGTGATTGTGTTGCATATTTGTTGTCTCTGGTGCTTGCGCTAGGTTTTAGCTAGGTCAGTCAATGCATGCAATATTTCTCAGTGAACACTCACTGCACTATTTTATACATCTGTTTCACACTAAACCGTACACAATGTAGCACTGTCTGAGACTGGTACAATACCATTTCACTGAAGTCTGTGATTGTGTGGCATACTTGTTGTCTCTGATACTTGTGCTAGGTTTGAGCTAAATCAGTCAATGCATGCAATATTTCTCGACAAACACCCGCTGCACTACTTTATGCATATATTTCACACCAAACCATATGCAATATAAAACACTATCACATGATTCCATCCCAACCTCCTCTATTATTCCCTTCCTGACTCTATGGCGTATGTGACCGCTTTTTCCTTAGTGACTATGACATATCTCCACGGGTACATAACGCCTGCTATGGTTGATTAGTTATTTCACTAATCCAGGCACTGTATGTTTCACAAAATATAAGTATTGGCTTCACTATAAAGGTAAAATACTCACATCATTTACAGGCAGGGTGAAGCAGAGTGGAAACCCCGTTATAACAATCCAGACTCCTGCCTCTAGGCCTAACAGCTGATAACGGGCCCCAGTGCTTTACAAACAATATATTTATGTTCTATGGAAACAATCATTTCACGTTATAGTCAGAAACACTGTACAGTCACAGTATTTCAATAATGGCTTCTGCCTCAGGTGGGAGGGGGAAAATGGCGGATTTAAAGGGACAACTGACAGCAGCACTACCCTTCAGCCTGGCTGGTTGTGAGATAGTGAGGTTTTCCTGTGTGCATTGTCTCCTCAGAGCGGTCCTAGCATTGGCAAGTGTTTACCTCAGAAGAGCAATGCACCCACTAGAACGCACCAAAATGTGATGCAAATCGGCCAAAAACTTTCCTTTTGATGGCATTTTTTCTGTTTAACAACGTGATATGCGTCTACGTGCATTTATATGCCAAACCACAAAGAACGCGATTCGCGTCAAAGTGCCTCAGAGGATTAAGTTGTTGGATTCAAGATGTTTTGACAATGTGCTTATTAACCTGCGCCGTCCCGGCGATGTGAATTAACATCCGCACATGATGTGCACTCATGTCCCAGCGACGTGAATTAACGCGGCAACATTGCAAGGTCCCTAATTTGCACAATTTTCAATTTTCGCGAGTGATTTTTGGCAAGTATACACGGGACACCTTCCTCTATTCCTCTACAAGATGCCAAGCAGGGGCAATGCCTTACACCGCATAACCTCTCCCCCCCCCTGCATGTCATTGTCTCAGCAATTCACCTGTTACCAGTGACCTGGCCAATAAAGACATTCAGGGCCAGAGTGATTCCCCAATTGATGACAATGTGGAGGACAAAGTTTACATAGCATTAGAGGAAGAAACAGTCAGAAATGATGATCAGGTAATGTGGGAAAAAAAAGTCATGAATGGTGATGAGTTAGTGAGTGAAACAATGCTTATAATGCCTATATTACTGTTTGAAAACCAATATACTCTTGTACTACATATAAATTCGTACCAAGTAAATAAATAAATACTGTTTATGAGTGGATAAAATAGTTACCCTCCCATAGAACTCGTTTTCTTTGGTGCCAGCCTGTTAGAAAACCCAGTCAGGTAAGGAAGTACTCGTACCTAAATCGAGTATTTTAAACCTCAGGTGAGCGATTTCTCTATGAATTTTTGATGTTTCTCACCAAAAGCGGATGTTTGAGCCAAAAAAAAAAAAAGGTCCAAAAATGTCGGGACTGGGGCGTACCACTGCCCAGAAAACGTTGGGATGGGGCGGGTTAAAATTTCAAATACTTTACCAAGAGAAGATGTTACAGTTATTGGTCTGTAATCAGAGGGGTCAGAGGAACTTCCCTTCATTGGAATTGGGTGGATATTGGCTTCTTTCCATGAATTAGGGAATGAAGCAGTACGTATGCATAGTCTGAATAATTTAGCTAGAACAGAGGCAAGTTCTGAGGAACATTTTCTCAAAACAATTGAAGCATTGTTGGTTGATAAATTGTCTAGGATGGATTTTATATACCTTGTCTGTATTTTAGTGGAACAATTTCGCGAGAGTTAAGTTCTAGTACTGGGACGTTCTGGCTGACTTCCTCAGTGGTAGAATTTCTGGCAAATGCACCAGCAAAGATATTCGCTTTCCTCCGTGAGTCATTAGAAATATTGCCATCTGACGATTTTACTGGGGGAATGGATGATGACTTGTTTAAGATATTATTGAAAGAATTGAGTGTTGACCAGAATATTCTATTGTCATTAGGGCTGTTAAGTAGTTTCGGTGCTTGATTTTGAAACCATTTTGGAGAGTTTGATCATTTAGTGAATTGTTGAGTTGGTATGAATAAATCCATACCAGCTACTACTAACCCATGGATTGCGAGCCACAGCTCAGGCTTTGCTGGCCATGCATCACCGTAAACAACTCGATCCCTTCGGAAACTTATGCATGGCGCTATGCAAAGACGGAGAGAGTGAGAGAGAGAGGGAGAGAGAGAGAGAGAGAGAGACATTTGTTTCTTTTCACCAGATGATGCCTTGGATGTTTATCTTCGAGTTGATAATAAACAAAAACAAAAAAAATCAGATTTTTTCAGTTTTTTAAACTACTCCCATATGTAAACTTACGCATGGCCCTACGCAAAAACTGAGAAGGAGAGAGATTTTTTTTTATCAGATGATGCCCTGGATGTTTATCTTCAAGTTTATAATAAACAAAAACTTAAAAAAAAAATTCCTTCATTTTTTGCACACCACAGGCTGGGATTTAAAAAAAAAAAAAAAATGTAATTGTGCAATCCACGGGTTAAGTCATTAATGTGGGACTGGGTAGAACTGACATCACTAGAGAAGAAAGACTGCCATGGAATGTCAACAAGATAATTTCTAAATCCACCCCAGTTTGCCCTATCAAAGTACCATTAGGTCACCCTGACAGGTTCAGAACAGGAAGGTTTGGGGAGGTGAGGGCTAACTAATGAGTCTTTGATGAGATTGTGGTCAGAGGATCGAAGTGGTGACAGTACTTCTATCCTGTATTGATCTGGATTATTTGTCAGACTTTGATCCAAGAGATAGAAATTATGGTCAGGATTCTCTGGTATTCTGGTTGGTTGCTTTACCAACTGCATGAGAGTAATCGATTCTGGCAAATAGCTTGCACTCTAGATCAGCATCGTCAGTCCTGGCAGAATGCAATTACCATTCAACATTAAGTACGTTAAAATCACCCAAAATGGTAATTTCAGTGCTAAGGGCAAGGTTAAGGTTACTCAACTGTGTGGATATGGAGTCAAATACACTGGGTTCTGAAGAAACACTGGGGGAGTGATATATTTGGTAATATTTAGATAATTTAGTATATGCAGTGAGTAATCAAAATTAGCTGAAGTGAAGTTTAAACAGTGTCAACTGCATAGTCAGAGTTGATATAACAAGTGCCACCCTTGTTACGGAAGTTTGTGAGATGGTAACCAGGAAAACAAAATGGTGATATTTCTGTAGAAGGAGAGATTTGTGGTTCTGTGAGGAACAGGGCCAGAGGGGATATGGACTGTGGGATAAAATAAACTGAATTCAGAGTAGTGCTGAGACCACGGATAATGGTGAAGAATAAGGCCACACGTACACCTCTCCAATGACGAGCATGAATGATATTTGCAATAGTCACTGCTGGCACAGTCACCTTGATGGTGACCAGGAGGACTCTGTGCTGCCAGCCCTACCCTGCCGGTGGTGGCAATCCGAGATCCCACCTCATTTGCTAGTAATAATGTGCTGGCTATTGCTAAAGGGAGTGGAAATAGGGATGATCTCTTACGTGAATGTAGTGTGGTGTAGACAGTTAAGGTACAGGTATTAAGAGGGAATGCTGGCATACTTTCTGTGCAAATGAAAGCTCTGAAAATGTTCAGCAAAGACAGATGGTCAGGATCAAGTCCTGAGGGCTGGTGAAATGGGAGCTCCAGCTCTCCTTGTCACCACCTTGCCATCCAACTTGGGAGTACTGCCCTGTTCAACTGGTGCTACAGGCTACTCCTCATATACTCGTTTGTATATATATATATATATATATATATATATATATATATATATATATATATATATATATATATATATACAGTAATCCCTGTACTTTCCGGACGCCACTTTCTAGACATCCCCACTTACCGGATATTGTGGGCCTGGACCTTCAAAACCCAAAAATGGCCAACAAAAAAAGAAAAAATCCCCCCAAAATCCAAATTTTTTCCCACCCGTAATTTGAAATTGCCACGCTGTGCCAAACAGCTGTTACACCACGGACCCTCACCCCTTCCTTCCTCCCCTCTCCCCCCTCCCCTGTCAGGGTTGCCATTTGGTATTTTTCATTACCAAATGTGGGCCAATTTGGTCATGAAATATTCGTTTGGTAATGAATCAGAGTAATGCATTACCAAACGGATTTTTCACATATATGAGGATACACAGGATGGAGATGGTGGATTGTTTGCTCTCTCTGATTAATCTGCTAAAGTACATAGCATGAAAATAATCAACATGCTGTTAATTATAAGAGTGATTACATGTATTTCCACTTGTATATATAATTAGTGAAGAATAAATGTTAGCTTTATGGATTTGGCAATGAAGAGTTAAATTTGGTAATGAAAACTGAGGAGTTTGGTAATGTGGCCAATGCGATCTGGCAACTCTGTTTCCCCCTCACCAACACTCAAACAGTTATTGCCTAACTTCGATCGCGAGTTGTAGCTTATCCTAATGGAAGCCACACGTGCTCATTTTTTTGTGAATAAACAGTGAATAAACTGCAATACCTCACCACTAGACCACACGGGAATTTACAGTGTTATGCAGTGTTAAGTAATTAGAATTTAGAGTGCAAAGGATTAACTGTGGAGTGCAAACCTGGCGGCTGAAACTGGTGGTTGAAACTGGCCTGATGCAATTAACAATGTGCAGTGTTAAACAGTTATAACTCACAGTGCAAAGAATTACTGTAAGTGCAGCACAACACTGGATTACTGTACATCCTTCAAGAGCATTTTCACCAGTGCCAAAACCTTACAAAAGGCGGCCACAGATGTGCTGTAAGTACCCAAGCTGAGGTACAGTCACTTCTAATTCCTCATTCTTTGGTTCCTTTTCATTTATATCATGCTTTATGTCCATTATTGGTGTGAATAGGGTCTCAAATAGGTTTAAATAGGTGCTATGCATGTCCGGTAGGGAGCTATTTAGGTGGCTTTCAAAGTTAGGCTGGGTTAGGGTCCATAAGTACCAGTCCAGGAGGCAGGGGCCCACTATCCGGACGGGACCACTTTCCGGACGTGCCTTTGGCTCTATTACATCAGATAGTGGAGGGATTACTGTAATCTCATCTCATCAGCCATTTGAGTGTCCATTGCAGGACCAGACTATCCCAACAAAAGTGTGGATGATACAGCCTATGTATCTCTACCAAGTGGCTTAGGCTGTCTGGTAAAGATTGTATGTAGCAGTGCTTATAAGTGTGATTGTAGTTTTGGAGTGGCTTTGGATATGTGTGTAGTCTGGAAACCAACTGTTATCTGCCCACGCAATCTGACTGGGTGCAAGCATACTTTATAGTGCGCGACACTGGTTCAACCACAGCACCCTTTACGTCCGCCAAAGTAGTATATGGCTGGAAGAATGCTCCAAATGCCTATTACTCTGACAGGGTGCGAATTCTGGGTCTCCCATGTACGAAAGCATTCACTGTACCACTGTACCACAGAGGCTCCATATATATATATATATATATATATATATATATATATATATATATATATATATATAATGTGTGTTTGTGTGTATATATAATGTGTTATATATAATGTGTTTTTGTGTGTATGTGTGTTTTGGAGATTTAGAGAGACACACATTACATGCATGTGTATGAATGTTTTGACGCTTCTGAGTGGGAATTGAACCTGAGATTTCTAGATGAAAGTCAGGCACAGTTACCACTACACCATGGCATGATAAAACCTAAGCTACCTGATTTCTACGATGATCTAGGAAATCCATAATGGGAGGATAAACTTCAGTCTCAACACATCTGGATTTTGCTTATCCCTAACCAACTAGGCAAGTGACAGAGCAATTTTAATCTATCTCAGCCAGAACACGAGCATCATAATATGTTGGAGAGAACACATACGTGTAATGTGTGTCTCTCCAACATAAAAAGATGCTCTTGTTCTGGCTGAGATGGATGAACTCACCCCGTGCCAGTGACGCATATGTATATTGGGCCATGCATGTGTACAAAATGCCAACGTCATATATATACATCATCGATTTGAAATATTTGCCAACATTCAAAAATTCAGTATTGGCATGAGATATTTGATAGAGATACTCCCGCATCTGTCTAGGCCTAATACCCACACAATGAGCCATCACCGTGTCCCTCCTCCTGCACGGGGCCCCACCAACTCAGTCCCACTTTGTGAGTGAGTGAGTGAGCACCATGGCTGATTGTGGTATTCCTCGACACGAGACTGACGAGCTCCTGAACATCCCCTATGATAGAGAAAATGATTCTCCCACTGATGATGATGGTGCTGATCGAGACTACATCCAACCTGAGTCAGAATTAAGCAGTGAGGACGAGATTCCATCTCCAAGAAAGGTGAGGTATATGGCTGTCTGCATGGTTGTATCTTACCCTGCACCACCAGCATCACCACGTCCCGCCTCACCACGCTGTTCTCACTCCATGGATGATTCCCGTAATGATGAGGAATACAAGGCTGACCCCTCGGCTGAACACCAGCTGCTTTTGTGGTAGATTCACCCAAGAAAACCCAGAGAAGTGGAGAAGAACTATTTTGTAAAATGTACAAGATGTGCAGTGCTTTGTTCCATTCACATGGTGTGTGATGATACCAGCCACCTCCAGCTCCATGCTACATTGTGTCTCCCCAACCCAGCACCTCCACCACATCTGGACCTCCCACATCATCAAACAATGAGGAAAGGTAAAGTAAAAGGGAAAGGAAAAGGCAGGGGGAAGAAAAGTGCGAGTCATGGGGAAAGTGAGGAGGCAAGCTATATTCTACAACCTCCTCCCCAACCTACCACCGAATTTCATCCCTATTCTGACGGCGGTGATGGAAGATGCCCCATTGGTGATAAGGGAGAGCATGATGTCACGTGGGATTGGGAAGATGGAAGCAATTTTGTTCCCATTATTCATCCCTTCACAGGCGGATATACAGCAGGTTGTACTATGCCGGAGCTGACTCTTACCTCAAGGAGAAATGATTTCTTCAAAAATTTTTTTTAGGAGGGAGCTATTATTGAGAATTGTTCTCCTCTCTTACACCTATGCCGCCTTCTGCCATGACACAACCCCACGGACACCCCATAGCTGACTCTTCGATGCAGACATAACGAGTGATGAATTGGACCTCATCCTGGCCTTGGTTCTCATGATGGGACTAATCAAGGAAAATCAATTGCTGTTGTACTGGACTGTCGACCCACTTATGTCGACACCCTTCTTCGAAAGAGTTATGGGGTGAAATAGGTTCCAGTGCATATTTAGCTGCCTTCATTTTGTCAACACTGAGGACCTCAAGCAACATTGGCAACACTGACAGGATAAGGAGGATTAGGCTCATGTTTGATCACCTGAGGGCTCGGTTCTCTGCCTCTTTATCTCTACATAGACGTGGTCATAAACGAGAGTCTCGTGTTGAGGAGGGGGAAACATCGCTTTCAGGAGGATATCCCAAGCAAGAGCCCTTTGTGTTCAAGATTTTCGTCATGTCTAGCTGCAAGACCAGGTATGTGCAGGACATTATGGTAAATAGAACAGTCTGACTGTCAGGGTCCTTGGTGAAGACAGTGATGAAGTACCTTCATCGTGGGCACGTCCTGTACCTGGACAATTGTTACACTAGCCCATTCCTCGCTCGGTACTTGCACCACCAGGAGACAGGCATCTGTGGGACAGTAAAGGAAACCTGGTGGCACATGGTACAGTTGGGCCAAAAGCTGCAAAGGAAGAAGGTGGTGTTTTACCAGGTGAACAATATCCTCGCCACCACCTGGCATCACAACAGAGAAGTGAAGCTGTTATTAACAGTTCACTGCCACCTGATGCATCTCACTAAGACCGTGGACTACTGCAGCGAGAAATCGATTCACATTTGGAAGCCAGATGTGGTAATTGATTATAATATCAACATGTGGCAAGTGGATCAGTCTGACGCCATGATTTCAAGTGTGGACTGTGCCAGGCCCACGAAGAAGTAAGAAACTTTTCTTCCATCTTCTGGATATAATGATACTAAATGCCCACCTCCTCCACGGCAGCACCACGGGAATCATCGAGACCTTCAAAGGGTTCATCAGAGAGCTGTGTGGAGCTGATTGGCACCCACAGATTTGATTGTGAGCCTCATCAACACCCACGCGAAGGGGACAACTTCCTGCATCTCACGGAATGCAACTTCCCTAATCTTATCACTGCACAAGTCACAAAAAAGATTCCCCAATGCAGGTGCCACGTCTGGCAGCACAGCACAGCACGGCAACGGACCCAGCAGAAGGACACCAGGTACCAGTGTGTGGAGTGTGATGTGGGGTTGTGCCTAATCCCATGCTTTGAGGAATATCACACCCTCCTCCACTTCAAAGTGTGAGAAACCTGTGTTATGTGCAAAAAAAAAAAAAAAAAAAGCCTATGAGTGTTACTGTAATGTTTTTACAAATTAGTGTAAGCTATTTCATAAGTAACTGTATTGTATATATAAACTGGTGTCAGTTACTTCAAAATAAAAAGTGTAGTGTAAGTCTGTATATCTATGTATTGTAGCTTGTGTAATGTGTCTTGTGTGTTTGAGAATAGACACACGTAGTGAGTACAATATGCTAGACTAATTCGTTTTGTGAAAAAAAGACACAAATATAAAATATACGTGTGTGGGCAAACACTTATGTGAAAACTAGAATCTCCAATAATACGAACATTATCAGAAAAATGCCACTCACTCAATAGAATGTAATGCATCCCCCTCACATAATTATGCTTGGTGACAGTTCCCACATCATCTATATACCTTCTGAGAGTGTTCGTGGGTCATTTGGGACAACTACCCAAAAAGAAAACGAAGATCTCCTACCTCAACTCTCTTGGTGTAGGTGGCAGCCGATGAAGCCTACAGGCGTTATTCCGAACATTTCAGCTGCTCGCCGAGAAAGAATAGACCTCAAAATCGACCTTTTAGACTTCTGTGAGTAGTTTTATGGTTGCTGTCCATGTTTTCTCATCATTCATAACCTATCTGCCAAAAAAAAAAAAAAAGTAGAAAACTGGGTGGCACTGGGGTGCAATGAAGGTCCCAAGTCGACCAGCAAGCGGTGGGTAAAACTGCTCTGTCACTTGCTGAGTTGCGTGGGACTAAGCAAAATTCTGATGTGTCGAAACTGAAATATATCCTTTCAGAACGGATTTACCTGGTTCATCATAAAATTCAGGTAGCTTAGCTTTTATTACACCATGGTATAGTGGTAACAGTGCCTAATTTTTATCTAGAAGCTTCGGGTTCGATTCCCTCTCAGGTGCGTTAAAAACAGAGAGACAGACAGACAGACAGATAGAGACAGAGAGAGTTTTGTGATAGTGTCAGTTTATGTCAGTAAGTATGTATGTATGTTAACATCCTGTTTCATGAATAACTGAGCCAATCTGGTTAAAAACTGGGTGTGTGGGCATGAAAAGACGTGATTCTGTTATAGTTGCAGATTGATATCTAATGAATGCCTGATCCAATTAATATTCATTGTGGCATGTGTGTGGGGATAGAAAGATGTGAGATAATTTTTGATATAGATCGATCAAAAGTCAAGGTCATGGGTCAAGGTCTGATCCAATTTGGATCAACTGTGGCACATACAATACAGGAAGAAGTTGTTTGATTCTGGCACAGATCAATCAAAGGTTCAAGGTCAAAGGATAATGCTGCATTGCCATGGTCACTTAACACCCTCTCTAATCTGTTTTGTGGCAGTCACTGTAAATGTTTTCATTATTATTATGACTTTTCTTTCCTATCTAATTTGATATTAATGAACCTGGTTGATAAAAGTCATGTTTATTTATTGTGCTCTTAATATCTGATCCTAGCACTGAAATTTGTTTGTTTATGTTTTTTTTTTTTTTTTTTCACTTCGATCTTTGCTGTTAACGTTTGTATTGATCCGACTTTTTACTGTCGTAAATGTCTGGTAGGAATGAAGTTTAATCTGATGTGGTCTGTGTCTCTCATTTCGTTATAAAGTTCTTTGCATCAGCTTCTTTTTTTTTTTTTTTTTTTTACAGCAATGCTTGATAGATATTCCTTTTTCCAGCTGTGTTCCCAGTACGTATTTATATTTTTGTGCTGGCATTCCTTATATTAAAAATGTTTGATAGACTTTCCCCTTTTCATCTGTGATTGCCTTTGCTTAAATCTCCAGATTACTTTTGTGGTTTTTCTTGTATTCGGAATTATCTTAGAAAAAGGCTCAGCTTTATCCAAACGTTTTTTCTCTCTCTCTCATCTTCAGTATTTGTTGTCATTCTGTCTTTTTCGCTACTAGAAAGGCCTGATCGACTTCAAAACTCTTCATATGCACTATATCTCACAATGTTTTCCATTGTGATATTGTCATTATGATATTCTTTTAAAGATTTCTTGTAATTAGTAATAGTTGTACACCTAGCTTGACTGACAAGCATCTGCTTTATACAGATTCAGATATCTCGGTTAAGTGAAGCCTTTTTTCATCAGCATTATGGTTTATTTAAAATATTTCTTGCATTTAGATGTGTGCGATGGATATATTGTATCTTATCACTTAAGGATGCCGAGGCCGTGTGCACAAACTAGGAAGTTGATGCCCAGTGATCATAATACTGAAATGGTACTTTTGATATCGCAGGTTTGATTTCCTGTACACAAGTTGAAGATATTTTAGTTGACAATACTGGAAGTTAACATCTTCAGCACGAGTAGGTAATTATAATTTCGGTTTCGATGTTAAGAAAATTTTTTATTCACTCTTCAGACTTTGTGTGTGTGTGTGTGTGTGTGTGTGTGTGTGTGTGTGAAAGGATTATCTTATCTCGACAGGTAGAAAAATCCTTCAAGCGTAATATAATCGTCTGAAGTTAGAGATTAACGATGCATCATCGGACTCAAGGAGATTAATATTTTTATTTGTTATCCTACAAAGAAGGAATCAAAGGCCATAAGCTCGCAATAACTGTACCTTCCGAGAGAAAAACAAAATACAAGAGTGAGCCAACTTCAAGATCCGATAATTTCGAGATGCCTGGACACACTGCGTTTGAAAGACTGGAGATCGTAGGAAGCAGGAAATACAGATAGAGGGAGACAGTTCCAGAGTTGACCTGTTGCATAAATGAAGGACTGTGAGTAACGGCTAACTCTTGCATTAGAGAGTTGGACAGAAAAGGGATAAGAGTTTGCTGCTAGATGGGTGCTACACGCCCGTCGTAGAGGTAGAGGAATGCAAGCATACAGTTCAGAGAAGCAGTGACCATTGAAGTAGCGATAGAAAAGAGATAAAGATGCAACAGTGCGGCGAAGAGACAGAGGTTGAAGGGAGCCAGTAAGAGGAGGAGGAGTTAATGTAGTTTCAGAAGTCTTTCATAAGCCAGCCAACAGTATGGCATTCCTCGGTCTGATTAAATGTTGTGGGCAAATATTTCCCAGGCAGGTGGAACATGCAGTTCCATCTGTTGATGCCTAAGCAAAACATATTGCCCAGCTTATAGCTGTGAATAAGATGAAGGCCTGGAGTTAAACATTTACGAATAATTGTTTCAAGTAACAACTATTTGTTTTTGCAGGAAATATAAGGCAAGTGCAGAATTTTCTCATGCTGCTTGTTCTTGCTGCAAAATCAAATCTACATTACGTAATGAGAGGAGAATATTATAAGCTATTATCAGTTTTTTTGCGGGAAGAAAAAGGAAAGAGGAGTGCAGAAACTCTCATGTATTCTGTTCTTCCTGCAAATCAAAATCTGAGTTACCAGGTGTTGGTCAGATGCTTGTTAGTGAATCAGGCCCATGTCAAAACCGCCCCTGACTAGGACGGCTCCCAATGATGACCCTCCCTTGCGATCCCGTACTTAGCACGACGACTTTACTCTTACTACTACAGCCATCCGTATTGTAAAAACAATATAACTGGCATCTCTTTGTTGTCAGCTTCTCTGTCATGTCTGTTTCCCTGTCCTGAATTATTATCCACTCTCTCAATCAATTTCTGTTCTGCTCCACCTCCTCCACTCATTGCAGCCCATCCCTCCCAACTCACTTCTTTTTCCCTGCCCTTACCTTCAACTTACACCTTATCAGCCCACCTACAATACCCATCTCTGCTACATTATGCTTTACCCGGCATGCACCACCGCCCACCATCCAGGTCCATCTTGTCTACTTCTCCCCACTCACCCCTCTCATTTGTGCTCTGGTATGGTCAGTATCATTAACATGACCACCTGCATTACCAGCTGACCTTTAGTGCTCATATTCATAGACTTAACTTAATACTTCATGTCCTGCTACCCACCATCATTCTAGCCCATCTTGCCTACTCGTTCTACACCCCCAATCCAATACCAAGAGGCTGGGGTCAGTAATGCACTAATAGATTAACCAGAATACTGACATGGCTGATTTCTTAAGTAATGAATATCATAGCAATGATTACCACCTACTGTAGTATCATTCCAGTCTATCTTACCAGCCCTCTCTGACCACTCTTCTTTGTCACTAAGGACGTGATTCGGCACATCTACAAAACCATTGCACCAATAGGACTGATTTGTAGAACGAATTTTCATAATCAAGACCTGAAACGATTTATAGTAACCTAAATCGATCGACTTCTCAAAAATCAGATGAAGAAATAGAAACCTTCTACGACGACATCTCCTAGATTATGGAAAAAGAAAAAAACACGTATACTATACTCATGGGAGACTTCAATGCAAAAGTTGGCAAATAAAGAATGGAGAAACATGTATGGGAAAATCTGGAGTTGGAGAAAGGAAAGGAGGAGGAACGGTGGTAAATTTTGTTGAAATGTATAACATGAGAATAATGAGCAAAATCTAAAAAAAAAGAAAAAAGAACAGCGAGAAAATAGATCTGGAGAAGTCCAAATGGAGAAACAAAAAGAATGAAATCGACTTCATCACAGCAGATAAGAAAAACATGATCACAAACGTCTCAGTTATCAACAAAGTAAATATAGGAAGTGACCATAGAATGGTGGGTTGCACAGCCAGATTCAGTTTCAGAAGTGAAAGAAAGAAGATGGTTAAAGATAAAATGGATATACCCAATAAAAGTAAACGAAAACAAAGCAGCATTTCAGTTGTAACTAAGAACAAATTTCAGGTTCTAAGTAATGCTGACTATGACACTGATGAGTTGAATGATAGACGAACAAAAGTGCTACGAGAATCAGCGGAGGTAGTAAGGAAACCTAATACAACCAAAGCCAAGAAATACTCTGAAAAGACACTCGAACTTATGAAAAAAAGAAAAAGGAATTGAAAGTAAAAACAAAGAAAGATGAAATAGAACGAGGGGAATTAAAGGAGCTTATCATCAAGGGACAAAGAGACGAAAAAGAAAAAAAAAATGGATCAGATCAAGGAAACCGTCAAAGAAGGAAAAAGTCTGAAACAAGTCCGAAGTAAAATGACACAAGGAAAGCAACGAATTATATCACTGAAAGACAAAAAACGGTGAAGTCATCAAGTGCGGAGATAAGATGGTGAAGAGAACTGAAGAATTTGACAAAGAACTGTATCCGTCAAAGACTGAAGTGCCAATAGCTAACTTTTCAGTTGACACGAATGAAATACCAGAGATAACACCAGTTGAATAATATACATTTCTCTTAAAAATATGAAAAGAAGGAAGTTCTGCGAGATGATGGAGTAGTAGCAGATTTACTGTTGGCTGTATGAGTGAAAGTACAAAACAGGCTCACCTACTTACTTACTCAGTGTATAAAAAAAAAAGAATATTCCTAAAACATGGTGTAATGCAATATTAATTTTACTTTTAAAAAAGGCAACTGAAAAGATCTTAGTAACTATCTACTCATTAGCTTATTATCAGTCGTTTACAAACTCTTCATTAAAGTCCTTACAAACAGAATAACAACTAATATGAAAGAAAACCAACCTTGTGCACAGGCAAGATTCTGAACCAGGTATTCGTCTACTGATATCTACACACTATGAATCAGCTAACTGAGAAAACTGTAGAATATAAAAAACCACTGTGCTTAGGTTTTGTTCAGTACGAAAAGGCTTTCGACTCAATTGAGTACATAGCAATTATAAATTCAGTGTGAGAACAAGGAATTAATGAGAACACTGTAAAACTGCTTTAAAACATATACAAAGAGGGAACTACTACAGTTGCATTACATAAAGACTCGGAAAAAATTAAAATTGAGAAGGGCGTGCGTCAGAGTAATACAATTTCACCAAAATTAGTTACAGCATGCCTAGAATATATTTTCAGAAAGCCAGACGGGGTGAACAGTGAAATAAACATAGATGGAGAAGAGCTAAACCATTAAGATTTGCAGATGACACTGTCCTAATCTCAGAAACAGCAGAGGCATTGCAACAAATGTTACATGACTTGAACAGAGAACAAAGTAGGGGTAAAGATGAACCAGAATAAAACTAAAGTAATGTTTAATCCACATACGCCAAAGAACGCCATCAGAATAAGCGAAGTAATTGTTGAAGAAGTCGAGGAGTACAATTACTTGGGGCAAATATTAAAATAAACGAAAGACCATGATAACGAAATAAAAAGATGCATTACTATTGGATGGAAAACTTTTGGAAAACATAGACATTATGAAAAGTAACTTGCCAGTTTGAATGAAACAGAAAGATTATAAAGAATGTATAATTCCAGCTATGACGTACGGTTGTGAGACCTGGTAAGTAACATAGTCAATGGAAATTAAACTAACCTCTTCTCAGAGAGCAATAGAAAGGTCAATGTTGGGAATATCTTTAAGAGACAGGAAAAGATCCACTTCTGTGAGAGAGCAGACAGTCAAAGACATTATAGAAGTTATAAAAGAACAGAAATGGAGGTGGGAACGCCATGTAGCAAGAATAAGGGACAACCGTTGGTGGAAGAGGCTGACTGACTGGACAATGGACACCAAGAGACCGCAAGTGTAGCAGGTAAAGGCCAGACAGGAGGTGGAGAGATGAGAGAGAAATTTGCAGGGAAAACGTGCCAGAGATTGGCTCAGTCAATGAATTCGTGGAGAAAGTTGGGGGAGGCCATTGTTCATCAGTGTACTTGCAATGGCTGCTGCTGCTGCTGCTGCTGCTGCTGATGATGATGATGATGATGATGAAATCGATCTAACAGACATAAAGGGATGTAAACGGAACTCAAAGATCCAAAGTGTCCTCTAAAGACAAATTCCATCTGCATGTTTTTATTTATTTATTTATTTTTTTTGAGTAAACATCCACGGTCTCATGATGTATTTCTCCATATAGCAATGCTATTTCCAATAAGACTGTTCAGGTTTAGACACCTGGTGGTCTGGTTGAAGAAGTATCGATCCAGAACGCCAACCTCCAGTTCCAGAGATGGCCCCCAGAGGCTTTTCTATCACACAAACACTTCTAGCGGCATAGGTCAGGTCTCCTACCTTTAAATGTTGTAGACTACGGTAGCCAAGCCTCAGGTCTCTATCCTCCTAAATGAGCTAAATGGAATTGACATAGGAGAGTGCAACAGTCTTGAAGGTATTAACCATTCAGTGCCGTGACGTAATTCCTGTTTCGTGCAGACGAGTGTATTCAGCGTGACGTCATAATCTTTTATTAAGGGAGATAATAGAGGCTATATTTAACACGTCAAGTTAATAACATTACTCCTTTGCTGAATATATTTTCTTGCTGAGACAAATAAAACTAAATAAACGCCATCGAACTTGATGGGTTAACCCATTGGTGCCTAGTGTCCAATATAATGGACAGAACTGGGCATTTTCAAAATTAAATAAAGAAGGGAACCCCGGGGTAGGGACCTATGAGCTTCGCGACTATGAGTCAATAGGCGGAGGGCGTTACGCTTAGTACCCGTCCAGCAAAATCCCTCTCACAGGAACTCTGGCCACTAATGGGTTAATGGAGGCTATATCTAACAATCTCATGTCTGAACAGTCTCATTTAATGAGAATGAAACAGTCTGGTGGAATCACGCATAATAAGAAGATCACATCCTCAGACTGAAGGTGTTAGCCTCTTTAATTCAAAAACGTGTTATTTCAGTTCATTCCTGCCATCACAGGACGACGATAATAAGTGAAAGACAGATTTTCAAACTGGTGGCATCACATTGTCATGAACCTCTTTAATGCACAACGTCCACCTAATCAAAACAGTATCATCTAGAGGCAACAAAAATTAAAGAAAAGGTAAATGGAGTGTTTTTGTTGTTGTGGCTCCAGATGCATATGGAACGTGAATTTAGTGGACTGTAGGGTGACTTTGCCCTTCTCCACTCCATCATCATCATTCTGGGGAAGAGAGAACTAACTTAGGGATATATGTGTTACCAGACAGTTAAGCCATTCGGTTATATCGGTGTCTCCACACGATGGGGATAAATGGCCTGAGAAATCCTATTACTAAACCTGAATGTCCCTGATTTGGCCTTTATGGAACAAACTCGACTAGACTTGACCAGAATTGCCGGGAAAAAAAAAAAAAAAAAAAAAAAAGATCTTGTAGACGGTCTGGTCTACCCACAGGATCAGTGGGCACCTGTGGTCTTGGAATTAAAAAAAAATGATTAAAAAAAAAAAACATGTAGATGTAATGAATTAAAACACATTTCTCTGCTTATTGCGTGATTCCTCACCATGTTTCAAAACGAATGATCGCCGTACTCGGACACGACAGTCGCTTTAAGGCCAAACATTTGATCCTGCCCTGTGCACTTGGCCTTTGACTTATGGCAGTAAAAATCGAATTACTTCATGCTATCCTGACCCCTAGACCTGTCTACTAAATTAGGTTCATGTGGAACCCCCAAAAATCCAAGTTGACCTTCCCTGTGACCTTGGCCATTTGGGCTATTATTCTGAAAGAGGTAATATTATCCTTGGCTGAAACAAAACCCAACTACCAAGCTTTATCCAGATCGAATGAAATCAATTTGAATCTTCGACACTGATCTAAAGCTTAACTACTGCCGGATTGTGCTCAGAACTGATTCACCCTTTCCTGTTTCTCAACCTATCCACGACGTTTGATCAAAACAGGATTTAAATTGCTTGAGTAGACTTTGTCTTTGATCTATGACCTTTTTCAGTCAAAAAATAATCACCTGCTCCTCTTATAGTCCTCAGTTATGATCCTCAGTTATTATGCCAAGTTTTGAACAGTTCGATCCAATATTCATTTCTCATAATCTTGTTACTAGACAGACAGACAGCCGGAAGGACAGACCGATAAACTGAACCAAACACAAAACCCCATCGCGCTGTGGCAAGCTGGCGTAAAAAACAGTGTTGGCGTCTCATCACAGTTGTCTAGAAACAGAAATATAAAGCATTGTTGGCTGGGACATCGCTGTGCCTTATTCATATCCCGTCTTCTGGGTCACGCTGTCTGTCTGTTTCTGCTTGTCTCCCTCTTTCTTTCCTGTCTGTCTACCTGTATTTGTCTGCCTGCCTGCCTGCCTTTGTGTCTTTATGTCTGAATCTCGTTCATTATCATTCTCCCGGCTTCCGTTCTTGTCATTCCTACCGTTCTTTAATAATTGTCCCCCGCTTCTCTCTCTCTCTCTCTCTCTCTCTCTCTCTCTCTCTCTCTCTCTCTCTCTCTCTCTCTCTCTCACACACACACACACACACACACACACCTTCCTTGAGAATCTTTCGTCATAAATACATTTCCTCCACTTTTCACTTACCCTCTCTCTCTCTCTCTCTCTCTCTCTCTCTCTCTCTCTCTCTCTCTCTCTCTCTCTCTCTCTCTCTCTCTCTCTCTCACCTTCCTTGAGAACCTTTCCTCATAAATACATTTCCTCCACTTTTCTCTCACCCACTTTCCTCTCAGTCTCTCCCTCACTTCCATTTTGCCCTTCCGACCGTTTCAGCCTCCCCGTTTATATAATTTTTCTTTTCTTTCTGTCTGTCCTTTATAAAGACTTTGGAAAATCTATTCAGTGGCTTTGCAGAAAAATTAATGATATTTCGGAATCATCATAGGAACAGATGATTAATTCTGGAACGAAAAAGGTCATAGGCCTTAAGCCAAGGAGCAAATCAACTCAATATTGATTAAATTTTTACCAAACCTGGTGGATGGGTTGAAGGAAAAGCAAGGATGAAGTGATTTAATTTTGGGTAAATGAGTCAGAGGTAAAGGTCACAAGGCAATGTTAAATGGTTTGGCCATTAACCCTGATGATTTATATTTGATTTGAATGACACTTTATGGACGGCTAACGGTTAGCCAAGGTTGAAATTTTTCTATTTTCAGAACATTAAGTCAGACTTGAAGATCATAAAGTATGACCAGCTGGTATATTCTTGACCTGATTTGAACGACACTTTGTGGATGGAATGAGGGTCACGCAAAAATGAAGTAATTCGATTTTGACATGAATCACTCACAGGTCAACGGCACAGAGCAAGCAAATTTTTTCGGACTTTGAATCCTCCCACATGATCAGTGGGCTGCTATCGTGTGCGGGCACGTTGCTCATCAGTTACAATGACCAATCGCGCTATAAACAGTACATCAGAAAAGGGGAAAGGGTTTAGTTCATTACACTAATATGATTTTTTTTACAGTATCTTATCTTTACCATATTCCATATTCCCAGTTATTCAGTGATCGTAGGGACAGGCGTTAAAAGACCAATTGTATGGTTCTGGTGTTGCACCTTCTTGGTTTTCCATATCCGTTTTTGAGAAAGCTCTCTCTCTCTCTCTCTCTCTCTCTCTCTCTCTCTCTCTCTCTCTCTCTCTCTCTCTCTCTCTCTCTCTCTCTCTCTCTCTCTCTCTCTCTACGTAATATGTAAATGTAACAATATATATATCAATCAATCAATCATTTCCTGTGGCACCCTCGGGGATGCATAGGGCCTCGATGAACTCACACCACCACATCCTATCTTGTGCCAACTCCTCAAGATCTCCCCAACACTCATCTCCAGCTTCCCGTCTCATTGTCCTCACCCACGTCTCTTTTGGCCTTCCTCTACCTCTCCTACCAAGTGCCACCCACCCTGGTGTACCTCGTACTATTCCCTGTCCCCTGTACACATGTCCTAGCCACTTCCATCGTGAGAATCTAACATATTCATCGATCGGCTGCACTCCCGTTATTTCTCTAATTCTACTATTTGGTATCCTTTCCCACCACTTAACTCTTAATATTCTTCTAAGTGCTTTATTTTCAAACACCAAGAATTTATTTTCCATAGTCACTGTGCTGTACCAAGACTCGTGTCCATAAATTAAGATACTCCTAACCATTACCTTATAAAGTTTGATTTTTGTATGCACAGAGAAATTGTTATTATTCCAAATGTTTTTAAGCATTCCCATTGCCTGATTAGCCTTCTTTAACCTTTCCTCGAATTCAAAGTTCAAAGAACCATCCTTGGCTAAATAAGTACCTAAATATTTAAACCTATCAACTTGCTTTACAACCATACCTCCAATTACACATTCCTGTGCATTTTCCATATTCATATTGATTATTTCAGTTTTTCCATAATTAATAACCAAACCCACCTTGCGACCTTCACTCACCAAACAGTCCAACACTCTCTGCATCTCTTCTGGCCCATAACAAATCAAAACTATATCATCTGCATAATCTAAATCCAAAAGTTTCCTGTTCTCTCCCCAAAGTATACCTGCACCGGTTTCTGTTCCAACGCGTTTCATAATGTAATCAATGACCAATATAAATAGTAAAGGCGATAGAACACCACCTTGAATTACTCCGGACTTGACTTCAAACGAATCACTCAGACAACCATCAACCATCACAATATATATATATATATATATATATATATATATATATATATATATATATATATATATATATATATATATATATATATATATATATATATATATATATATATATATATGCAGAGACTTCACTTCACCGTGAAGATATGTATGCAAACTAACCACAGGAGAAATGAAAGGAGCGACAGTGAGAACTTTCGTATATTACATCTTCAGACAGAGTGAGACAGAAACGTAAAGGGTAGAGGTCTTTTATGCACACCCGCAGCAGGTAGTGGCACACAGAACACTGGATGACCTGAATTTTTATCTGCTGCTTAACTTATGATCACCTGCAGCAGGGAGTGGAACACAACAAAGGATGACCTGAATTTAAAAATGCACGTGACAAAGGAGGAGGGAGGGGAGGAAAGGTGAGTGGGAGGGAGGGGGAAGGGGGAGTGGAGGAGGGGAAGGGGGAAGGGGAGAGTGAGGGAGGGAGGTGGGGATAAATACTGCTGCTTAACTTAAGACCTAGAGGATTAATGCTTGGTGTGTCCCACACAGGTGTGACTACACCACCAGGAGATGACAGGGAACAATCACGTGTTAGTCTGGGGGATACTGCTTTAAAATTAATTCAGTTAACAATTTATCACACTTAAAATGACCATAGCTCATGTTTACATTCTTTTTATGTATGCCAGAAATTAGACAAGATTCTATTACATTTCTTTCATCTAAGCTTTTTGATCTTGCTAGAATCTTGGAGCCTGTCCAGTCAATATGGTGATCACTGGATGCTTTGTGCTGAAATAAACCACTGCTCTGTTGGGCTGTCCTTACACTGTATTTGTTGTGAGATTCTTGTTTCCAAATCTTTTCCAGATTGTCCTATGTAAAATTTGTTACAACTTTTACACGGGATTTTGTAAACAACGCCTGAATTAATGAAAGGGCTGTTCTTGATGAGGGTTTTTTTTTATGGTGTTCTCATATTTGAATACTACTTGTACATTGAGTTTCCTCAGTATGTGAACAACATCAAGAAAATTTTCATGGAAGGGGAAGACAAGGGTTCTTTGAATGTTCTGGCTTATTAGTTTTCCCTTCAAGGAATCGTTTCTTGGCTGTATTGTGGCACTGAGTTAGTATGCTTTGTGGATATTTTAGCTTCTTTCCAATACTCTGAATCATTTTTAGTTCTATCTATCTATCTATCTATTGCCAGACGCCTCAATCCCGTTTGGGGTGGCCACAAACAAATCGCCTCCAAGTCGCCCTGTCCCCCGCCATTTCACTGCCCTGCTCCCAACTCACACCCCCTTCTCTCATATACCTCTCCACCAAATCCCTCCATCTCATCCTCGGCCTCCCCCTCCCTCTTCCCCCCTCCACCTCACTCACATACACTCTCTTCGTCAGTCTTTCACCCTTCATCCTCTCCACATGGCCAAACCACCTCAGTGTGTTCCTCATAACGCTTCCTATCACATCCACATCCACACCACAACGCTCCTTTATATCCTCATTCGTCAGCCTGTCTCTTCACGTGACTCCACAGGCTCCTCTTAAATAACTCATTTCCACTGCTCTCACTCTTGACTTGTGTCCTCCCAACAATGTCCAAGCTTCACTTCCGTACGTTAGAGTTGGTATCACAATACTGTCATGTAGTAACTTTTTCACTTCCATGCTCACTTCCCTGTTTCTTATCAATGCTTTCAAGGAACCAGCAACCTTTCTTCCCTGCTGTACCCTTTCAAGCACTTCACCCTCCAAACCTCCATCCTTACTCATCACACTACCCAAATACTTAAACGTACTCACATTTTCCAATTCCTCACCATCCAACCTCGCTTTACATTCACTAACTTCACCTCTCTCAAAGACCATCACTTTACTCTTCCCTACATTCACCTTTAGGTTCCGTTTCTTACACACTCTCTCAAACTCATCCACCAAGCCTTGCAGCTCCCCTTCGTCTTCACTCAACAACACAGTATCATCCGCAAACAACAGTACAGGGAGTTTCCAAACACTATCCTCTCTCACCAGGGCCACTCCAACATCCACTACTCTACCTTGTTCCTCTTTTATTACCCCATCCATGTACAGATTGAACAACCATGGAGACATGACACATGCCTGTTTCAAACCAACTTTCAAAGAGAAAAATTCACTTAGTTCACCATCCACACTCACTGCAGCCTTCGCACCATCGTACATACTCTTCACAGAATTCAACAACTTCCCATCTACTCCATATATTCTTAACACTTTCCACAATCCTTGTCTATCCACCCTGTCATATGCTTTCTCCAAATCCATGAAAGCTGCATACAACTTCTTTCCCTTCTCTAGAAACTTTTCCACTAAAGATCTAAGAATGAATATCTGATCTACACAACCTCTTCCCTTCCTGAAGCCTCCCTGTTCTTCTCCAACTAATTTCTCTGTTCTTTCTCTGACTCTGTCTATAAGTATCCTACCATACACTTTTCCTATTATACTAAGAAGACAAATGCCCCTATGATTACCACACACTTCTTTTTCCCCTTTTCCTTTGTACAAGGGAATAATTATACCTGACTTCCAATCCTCCGGGACTCTACCCTCCTCCCAGGCCAATCTGCACATCTTCCACATCCATTCTACTACCATCTCTCCCCCATGCTTCAGCATTTCACCACACACTCCATCAATTCCTGGGGCTTTCCCCGATTAAACTTTCTTCATTGCTTCCACATCTTCTATCCTACTGATTTCTTCATGTCTTCTCACCTCCCTCCTTCTCCCAGCCATTCCCCAGCCACTTATACTCGCATTACTTCCATCCTCTACATTCAACAATTCCTTAAAGTGTTCTCTCCATCTGCTCACTTTTTCTCCTTTCTCCACTAGTAATCTACCATTTTTATCTTTCACTCCCCTGATAACTTCACTTCCACCCTGTCTTACTCTTTTCACTTCTCTCCAGAACATTTTCTTACAGTCCCTCCACTTTACACTCAAATTCCTTCCAAATTCCTCATCCACTCTCTTCTTACTCTCTCTTACTAATCTTTTCACCTCTCTCTTTCTTTCCACATATAACTCTCTCTTCCGCCTCTCAACTTCTTCCACGCCCCTATTTCTCATCCATTCATTGTATGCTTTCTTCTTTTGTGCCACAGCCTGTTTCACCTCTTCAGTCCACCACACTGTTCCTTGCACCCCCTTCCGTCTTCTCTTCCTTCCACACACCACATCACATGTTGCACATATTTCTTCTGTAAATATCTTACACACACCTTCCACGTCTCCCATCTGGTCCAATTCATATTTGCCCAATCGTTCCTCCACTTCTCTCTTATACTCTGCCTTTTTCTCATCCTCTTGTAACCTCTCCACCCTCCTTGCAACTACTCCTTCCTCTCGTCTTTCCCTTCTTCTATTCCTCCATCTTACTTGAATCCTAATTCTGGCCACCACCAAGTAGTGGTCAGAAAGTCCACTCCCCCAACCTCTATACACTCTTGCATCCTTTACAAATCTTCGCATCCTTTCATCCACACACACATAATCAATCATTGCCTTCCTTTCATTCAGTTCACCACCCACCCTTCTCATCACTCGCCATGTATACCTGTGGATCATTTTATGCCTGAAAAGGGTATTGGCTATCACCAACCCCCTCCCAGCACAAATGTCCACTAACGCACTCCCATTCTCATCTATCTCAGCAGGCACACCCCACTCACCAACTATTCCATCCATCTTCACATTACCAACTTTACCATTCATATCACCAATCAAAAACACTCTCTCATTCCTTCCAAACTTTTCCATGCACACTTCCACATTTGTCCAGAACTCTTCTCTCACTCTTCTAGCACGATCTTGCGTTGGCGCATACACACACACAATTGCCCACATTTGTATTCCAGCTTTCAACTTTACCCACACAATCCTTGACCCAACTGATCCATACTGTCTTATGCTCTTCTTCCATCTTTTACTCACAACTATACATACTCCTTCCTTTGCCCTCTCATTCTCATCTACTCCTACACATATACCCCATCCATTCTCCAATTCTCTCACACTTTCTCCTCTCCATTTTGTTTCAGTTATTCCACATACATCCACTTTCGCACCCTCAAGCACCTGGACAATCTCTCTCTCTTTCACCTCATCATTCGCTCCCCTTACATTCCATGTACTCATTACCAAGTCCTTTGTCCGGTCCTGGGTCGTCATCGTTTGGTCAGTCCTTGTCCGAGGCTTCTTGTTTGTTTTTTTAGTTAGTTGTTTTTCGGGGAGGGGCACTAACCCTCCGCCAACCCTTTTAGTCGCCTTTTACGACAAGCAGGGATACTGGGGGAGTATTCTTGAAAAACCCCCCTACCCCTAGGGGTAGTTCATCATCTAAAAATTCTGGGTCTGAAATTCTATATGCTCTTAGGTACATGGATATGAACACAGATCCTTTTACATTAATATGATGGTTTGAATAGTAATGAACATATGACATAATATTTGTAGGTTTTCTGTATACCTTAGTCTTCAAAACATTTTGGTCCCCGATAACTTTTACTCATTTAAGCATGAGCTATGGTCATTTTAAGTGTGATAAATAGTTAACTGAATTAATTTTAAAGCAGTATCCCCCAGACTAACACGTGATTGTTCTCTGTCATCTCCTGGTGGTGTAGTCACACCTGCGTGGGACACACCAAGCATTAATCCTCTAGGTCTTAAGTTAAGCAGCAGTATTTACCCCTCCTCCCTCCCCCCTCTCTCCCCTTCCCCCTTCCCCTCCTCCCCTCCCCTTTCCCCCTCCCTCCCACTCCCCTTTCCCCCCTCCCTCCTCCTTTGTCACGTGCATTTTTAAATTCAGGTCATCCTTTGTTGTGTTCCACTCCCTGCTGCAGGTGACCATAAGTAAAGCCGCAGGTAAAAATTCAGGTCATCCATCGTTCTGTGTGCCACTACCTTCTGCGGGTGTGCATAAAAGACCTCTACCCTTTACGTTTCTGTCTCACTCTGTCTGAAGATGTAATATACGAAAGTACTCACTGTCGCTCCTTTCATTTCTCCTGTGGTTAGTTTGCATATATATATATATATATATGTATATATATATATATATATATATATATATATATATATATATATATATATATATATATATATTAGGGTGGTCCTTATTTTCAAAGTTGCAAGTTTTTTATGGGTCACCCAGCACTTTTTTTTTCCTCTTGGAACCCTCTGTGCAAAATTTTAGTCTTCTACTGTAGTATTTACTGGGGCTCCCCCCACCCAGAAGTTCACACTGTGCCATGTGGGTTGAATACCCCGCTGGCACACCTAGGTCCCACTTACAGGATAAGTATTTTCCTGTCACTGGGGAGATGTCATGGGAACCGATCCCCCACTCATTGTTGCCTGGTTTGAGAGGTCACGATTGCCTTTTGGGTGTTTGGAAATTACTGACAATGAGCCTCTATGACCTGGAACAGAAATTGCTGCTGCTCCTCATCTTTGGTAATGACAGGGAGTGCAAATCTTCGCTAAGCAAATGTTCGTGACTTTCAGTGACTTGAGACATTGCTTGGCTTTCTTGTAGTCATCTTGTTCAACCCACGTGGATGGGTTGACATCCAGGAACCATAGAAAAACGAAAGGTAGCAAGTGGTGCTCATTACGACATCAGGGAGGTTCTTCATTCGAATGACAGCCACAAACAGCTCCAGAGTCCTTCTCTTGTTAGGCTCATTGCCCTCCTTGTTCTCCAGAGCTGTGACTATGGCCCTCTTCGTTTTGAAGTCGAGGGACTTGTCAAAGAATGCCAGGTGAACCACCTCCTCAGAGAGGTACCAGAGATGAGGACTAAAGGCCCTCACTGCAGTGGATGAGTAGTCAGAGTCACTGCAGTCCAGAATGTTTTGAAGAAACTTGAGGTCGTTCTGAGAAGCAGATGTGGCAGCTCGTGTTGTGAACCAGTGTGGAATGTAAATCATGATGGCAAATATGACAGACAACTCGAGTGTGGCAAGCTCTCACACAGTGAGCTTGAACTCCCTGCGAAGAGGTAAATATTGACTGAGTAGATGATTGTGGCCATCGAACGGGCAAGGTGGTAGGTGGCAGGCCGTGAAATGTGGAAGCCACGAGGAGGAATTCCACTGAGGATGATCACCATAAGCTCAAGCAATTTCCAGTAAGCTTCCAGTGGCTGTTGGGTGGTGAGTTGAAGATAACAGAAGATGATGACCTTGTTGCAATGGGTAGGAAGGTTGGCGAGCAGCTTCAAGTGATAAGCTACAATGAAGGTCCATTCCTGCTTGAAATGCTTGAAGAGAGGGGTGTCCAATGATGATGCTAGTACAGACTGTAAAGACTTTCTGGATGCAGATCTCACTGATGTGCTTCCTGCAAGGGAGTGCAGGCCCCAGAGCATATTGCGGTATTACTAGCAGTTGTGTTGAAGGTGATGTTTGTTACCGAATCCACCAGGTACCATTCTTGCAGGGTAATAAAGATCACCCCCACCATGGCAGTTCCTGTTCCTGATCGCAGTTTGGGGACGTTCAACAGCTTCACAATGCCCTCATCAGACACCAGGATGGGAAAATATTCGAACATTTCTTAGTGAGGTTCATCAGCAACCACCCTCCTGTCCCAGTGAATAGTGAGGGGAACACCAGGCGTGATGGATGAGCACAGAGCTACTGCCTGTTTGCCATGGGCCTTGCTTTGCTCCCAATGGATGCTCTGCCGGATCAAAGCCATAATTGAAGTATCCTTGCCATATACAGATGCTGCAGCAGTTGAGATGTGAACAGCACTGTGGTTGCTGGACTTCATGTGGTGCAGAGCATTAGGCAACTCCAGAGTGATGACAGGTGCACAAAATTAGGATGGTGATCATTTGGGTGAGAATGTGGTGGCTGACACGGATGGTCCAGGAACAGGATCTTTGTTTTCTTTGCCTTCTTCAGAGTTCACCAACTTCACAGAAGCTTCCAACGTTGCCAACCGCTACTGCTCTTGTAGTTCCCGAACTTGGGAAGCCTCTTCTCATGCTTATTCACTTCAGCATCATACAGCTTCCAGTCAGTACCAAGCATGATGCCTTCGCGTCCTTCCTACCATTATGTCTTCAGAAACATCTTGTCCTCTTCATTCCTCAGCAGCTTCATGGCATCCATGTGTGCCAAGTCAAAGAAGTTCTTTAGCTTCAGTCTGAAGTCAGCTCACTTCCCTTCTTCCACCTCAGTCTTCCTGTCCTTCCTATTGCTCAGGTAACGCCATTCCTCATACAGATTTTCCTCTTTTGGGATCCTGTGCTTAATCTGTGTCACTGGAAGTCTGGCACAATACCAGAATCCAACGACCTCAGAGTCCACGATCATTGCAGCATCTGGTAGGATCCTCTTTTCCTTCCACAGGAAATGGAAGAGCCGCTGGAGGTCCTCACCGGTAGATGGCAACTTACCACCTGTAAGAGGGATGAGGGACTCTCCATCCAAACAGATCTCGGTCTTCTAACTGGTTTCCTTCTCTTCCTTATATTTGTTGTGGTCGTCATCCTGCTTTTTGCCAGCTGTAGCCATTGCAATCAAACCTCGAAATTGACTCACCACCCGGAAAGATTTCTTAGATGAAAGACTATGTTATTTGCTTTCGTAATGCATAAAACAACTGTTCGCTAAGCTAGTAAAAGGGGGAATGACATTACTCACTTCCCACTTCCCTCCTTCCCTCCCTAACCCTACCCCCACCTGACCAGGGACCACTGCGTCTTCTCCCTGTCACCTCCCTGCCTTTCCCGCCATGACCACACCCTCTTGTGGATCGATGAGAGGTTCCCAGGAATATGGGCCCATTCTCCAATATAGGGGGTAACTTCAGGGCCATTGAGGCACCATAATTTTTTGAGCATTGTACAAAAAAATTTCATGAGGTGTTTTTATATCAGTGGCACAATACTAAGGGGTGGTCTGTGAAGATTTCCCATATTCAGTTCTCATTATATACCTAAGGAGCTCCCTAATATATATATATATATATATATATATATATATATATATATATATATATATATATATATATATATATATACATATATATATATATATATATATATATATATATATATATATATATATATATATATATATATATATATATATATATAATCATCATCTGAACCTCCTTTCCCACCCAAGGGCAGGGTGAGAAGTAGCAATATCCAAACAGCCCAAATTTGCCCAATCCCATGGACCACGCTTCCATTCACTGATAATTCAAGCCCCCGGAATCCTGGCTCTATTGGATATGCCAAAAAACATTCACAACGTTCTGTAGCTTCACATAAACGTATCCGATTGAGTCAATCCGGACGTTGCTACGTTAACAAGGGGTGCCAAAATCCCTGATCATGCACTTCTCCTCACAACGTTCATCCAGCCAGCTCGATCTCTTGTCGGTTCCCTAGCCTCACCGACTTCCAAACTTCTCTTCTTCACACACTCAACCATCATATCTCTCCACCTTCTCCTTGGCCTACCTCGCCTCCTCCCTTCTTCAAATTCGCTCAGATATACCTTTTTCACCACTCTGTTGTTATCCTTTCTCTCCACATGACCATACCATCTCAGTACACTCTTCGATTCAGGTGTCCACCGACTTCCTCACTCCACACCATTCACAAATCACATTATTTTGTATCCTATCCACCCTCTGTACTCCACATACATTCCTCAACACTACCATCTCAACTGCTCTCACTCTTGACTTTTCATTTTCATGCCACACCATAGTCTTACATCCATATGTTAAAGTTGGCACTAACACTCCCTCATGTAAGCCTTGTGCAGCCGCAACACTCAAGCCTCTGTTTCTTATCAAGGCCTTCATTGCACCAGCTACTTTTCTTCCTTGTGTCACTCTACTTTCAACTTCTTTTGCACATTTTCCTCTCCTTTCTACCACTGTACCCAGGCATTTGAACTTTCTCACCAATTCCAGTCTCTCTCCATTCACTTTAACATCACACTGGGAGTCACCTTCTCTCTCAATAACCATCACATTACTCTTTTCTATATTTACTGTCAGGGCATGATGCTTACAGACATCAGCAAAACTCTGCACTGGCCTACCAAGTTCTTGTCTGGTGCTTGCAAGCAGTACTGCATCATCATCATATAAAAAATTTGACATATTCCATCCATCACCATTCATTATCAACACCATCCCTCTCTCCATTACTCGTGTGTTTACTTCTCTCATCACCCCATCCATGTATATATAACGAACAACCATGGGGACATCACACAATCTTGTTGCATGCCCACACTAATCGTGAACCATTCACTTAGATGACCATTAATCCTTACACATGCTTCACTACCATCATAAAAACTCGTGACAGCACCTAGCAGCTTACCATCTACACCGTACATGCGCAAAACTTTCCACAATCCTTCTCTCTCCACTTTGTTGTATGCTTTTTCCAGATCCTTGGATGCCATAAACAACTTATGGTCCTTCTCACAAGCCTTCTCTGCTATCTGTCTCACTGGAAATATTTGATCCACACATCCTCTGCCACTCCTAAAGCCACCCTGTTCATCACTCACTAGGACTTCTGATATCTCTTTTACTTTCTGTATAATAATTCTTCCATATACCTTCCCTACCACACTCAAACTTATGCCACGATATTTCTTGCACTCACTTCACTCACCTTTATTTTTGTACAGGGGTACAATCACAGCCTTTTTCCACCCTGCAGACACAGTTTCACTCATCCATGCCTCACATATCTCCAACAAAGCACTCCATTCCACTCTCTCTACTACACTTAAGCATTTCTGCATACACCTCATCAACCCCAGCTGCTTTACCATTTTTCAGCTGCTTCACAGCACTCTTCACCTGTGCGAGTGTCATGCCTCCTGGCACTGCATTCCTTCTCCGCACACCCCCAAAACCAATTATGTTTACAGCCACTCTGCTCTCTCTATTCCCATTCATCAGGATTTCAAAATATTCTTTCCACCTGGTCCTTACTTCGTCTCCATGGGTTAATAATCTGTTACCTGCATCTTTCACACCATCACATTTCTATCCGCTTTCACATCTACATTTCGACACCTCTTTCCAGAATAACTTCCTGTTTTTACAGTATGTATATATATATATATATATATATATATATATATATATATATATATATATATATATATAAGCACACACACACACGCACAGAAAGACGTCATAATCCCATACTTGGATGTGAGCTGGACTTCTGCTCCATGAAGCTGAAGGTTCGGGGAAGGTCAGTTCCCATCACAGCAGTGAAACATACCAGTTCTGGTGGTGAGGTGAGGGCGCTCCACACTACAGTGATACCCCCAAATCAGAACTGTTGTTCCAAGGAAAGATGAGTGGCTCTTTTGACAGCTGTATAGGGGTAATGGAGCCTGATGTATGGTGCAAGGCGAAGGCCAGAGAGATGATGGGGAGAACACTGGTGGAAACGAGTGCAGATGAAGTGCCAGTTGTGGTGGCCAATTTCTCCCGTGAGCCACAGAAGATCAATGAGGGAGAAATTGTGGGACTGTGCCAGGTGGTGGACCCTGATTGGCATCGGAGGAAGGCCTGTAAAAGGAGCGTAGTCAAGGAAGACGGATACATGCCAGACCACCTACAAGACCTCTTCTCAAGGAGTTGCCAATGCCTAGATGGTTCACAAGTGTAGAAGTTGAGGCAGCTGCTGACAGAAATTGCTGATATCTTTTCCTCAGGAGACCTAGACCTGGGGTGCACTGATCAGGTGGAGCATAGTATAAACACCGGGGATCAGCACCCGATTAAACAGCCAGCAATGGCAAGAAATGGAGAAGGTGATGGAGAATCTCCACAGTCAAGGAGTAATAGAAAAGTCCAGTAGTCCTTGGGCATCAGCAGTGGTTCTGGTGAGGAAAAAGGATGGCTTAGTAAGGTGCTGTATAGATTATCGAGCCATGAACGAAGTGACAGTGAAGGAAGCATACCCCTTGCCAAGAACTGATGACACCCTGGATCCTCTGTCAGGTGCTAATTGGTTCTCCACCCTAGACATGAAGGCAGGATACCACCAGGTCAAGGTTGCAGAGAAGGACAAAGAGATTCATAAAAGCGGGGTTTATGGCAGTTTAAAGTGATGCCATTTGGCCCATGCAATGCCCCCAGCTACTTTTGAATGCCTCATGGACTGCGTACTTGAAGCCCTCCATTGGCAGACGGCTCTCATCTATCTGGAGGATGTAACTGTGTTTGGACAGACTTTCGACCAGGAACTGGAGAGGCTGTCAGAGGTGTTGAATAGGATCCATGCAGCGCACCTCAAACTGAACCCCAAGAAATGCTACTTGTTTCAGAAGGAAGTAAAGTACCTGGGACACATTGTAGGCAAGAGCGGCGTCCGTACTGACCCCAAGAAGGTGGCAGCTGTGGAAAACTGGCCAGTTCCAACTTGTGTGAGGGAGCTACGGATTTTCCTGGGCTTGTGCACCTATTATCGGCGTTTTGTCAAAGACTTTGCAACGATAGCTGCACCTCTTCACAAGCTATTGGGGAAAAGGTAGAAGTTTGCATGGACAGCAGAGACTCAGAAAGCCTTCGACGAACTCAAGCAAGCATTGGCAAGCTCTCCAGCATTGCCATATCCAGACCAGAATAAGCCACTTATCTTGGACTGTGACACTAGCGACCATGGTATTGGTGGAGTCCTGTTATAGAAGAAGGATGACAAGGAGTATGTGGTTGCTTATTACAACAAGAAGCTCAGCCCACCGGAACGGAACTACTGTGTGACCTGTAAGGAACTCTTGGCAGTGATGAAGAGCCTTGATTTCTTCCATCCCTACCAGTATGGATCAAACTTCATCATCAGGACGGACCGTGCGGCACTCAAGTGGCTGAAAACGCTAAAGAATCTGGAAGGACAACTGGCACGCTGGGTCAGGAAGCTCGCCCAGCACAATTATGAGGTGCAACACCGCCGTCCTGGGTGGGTGTATGGCAATGCTGACAGCCTGAGTCGTCGGCCTTGTGATCCAGAGTGCCAACAGTGTAGCAAAAGGAAGATCATAGTAAGAGAAGCAGCTTTACTGCAATGGCAGGGCCAGCATGAGATGATGACCTGAAGAGGATGCAGATGGAGGATGCAGATTTACAACCAGTGCTGGAGTGGTTGCAGTGGATTACAGTGCGGCCATCTTGGGAAGAAGTTTCCAGGTTAAGCCCTGCGACCAAGTGCTACTGGAAGCAGTGGGACCTTCTTCATTTGGACAGTGGACTACTGGAGCATCAGTGGGAGACAGCTGATGGCCTCAGCAAGTATTGGCAACTGGTGGTTCCGAAGAAGATGAGGTCCGAGATCTTGGATGAGTCCCATAACCAGATCACTAGTGGGCACTTGGGAGTGAAGAAAACTCTAAGCCTGCTGCAACAGTGGTTCTACTGGATTGGCATGCATCAGGATGTTGAATAGTGGTGTCGGGCCTGTGATGAATGCTGTGCCAAGAAGGGATCCAAAAAACGTGGTTGCGCCCCTCTCCAGCTATAACAAGTGGGTGCACCGATGGAAAGAGTCACGATGGACATTGCTGGACCTTTGCCACTGACTGTGAGAGGAAACCAGTACATTTGTGTCACCATGGACTATTTCACAAAGTGGCCAGAAGCCTATGCTATCCCTGATCAACAGGCCGAGACTGTTGCTCAGGTTTTGGTTGACCAGTTTTTCTGTTGTTTTGGGATGCCACAAGAGCTACATTCAAATCAGGGTAGAAACTTCGAGTCTGCTGTATTCCGTGAGAACTGCAAGTTATTGGAGATCAAGAAGACCAGGACGATCCCCCTAAGGCCTCAGTCAGATGGGATGGTGAAATTCAATTGGACCCTGGGCCAAGAACTGGCCAAGTACTGAGTAGAGGGACAAATAGAATGGGACCATAAATTACCTGCATTGTTGATGGCATATCGGTCTGCATCCCATGAGTCTACTGGCTACACACCTGCAAAACTGATGTTGGGCCACGAATTACGTTTACCCGTTGACTTGTTAATGGAAAGACCACCTGGTGAAGAGCTGCCTACAGACACCACTGGCTGTGCAAAGCACCTTCAGGAAAGGCTGGCTGAGGTACATCATCAAGTGCGAGAAGCCCTCAAGTTTTCAGGAGAGGTGATGAAGTGCAAGTATGATGCCAAGGCAAGTGAGGTGAGCATCCAGGATGGTGACCAAATTTGGTTATACAATCCTCAGCGAAAGAAGGGACAGTAACCGAAGCTGCAGAGCCCATGGGATGGGCCTTACACTGTGTTGGACTGCCTATCAGATGTAACGTATCTGATTCGGGGAGGCAGGAAGTCTCGCCCAAAGGTGGTACACGTGAACCGTCTGTGGCAGTACCATGGGCCAGGGGGCGGATTCTGAAAGCTCAGAAATCCTCGCAAATCCACCATCTTTGGGTGTAAGAGCAACTTTTCACTTAAGTGCATATTCTGGAGCCCTAGAAAACGAGTGCAAACCCTATGCGGCGTTGTCAATTCTCCTTGTAGAGTTGCGCCATGTGAGGGGCAGCCCTAAGTACATTGTAAGCCTTATAACTCTCCTATTTTTACAAATGTTGTAGCTCAAACATCCCCCAAATGCTCAGAATTAAATCATGCATCAATTAATCCTTAAGTGCATACAACTGTTGCGATTTTTCAAAAAATAATAAGTACAAGTGGCAGCAGACCGTCGTAGACGATGCCAGAATACCATAACGGAGCAAGTACGACTTCGACATATGTGGTAAAACTAGCATTGTCGGCCAATATTGCCTTTACTACAAACAAATTATAGCCTATTGATATAATGTTCACAAAAAATCGATTAAACAAGCCAGCGTTAAGAAGAAACGCATCTAAAATATGGTGATAGCCTACGTGACACAATGTCGAAAATATTATGAATCAGCGCACTTATTTATTCCTCTGAGAAGTTCACTGCCCTTCTGTACATAATATTTTGGTGGTCTTCCACTGCTTCAATACTGTCTTGGAAATTATGACTGGCGGTGTGGAAACATCGTCTGCTACCACCATGACGTCATACTCCGGTGTACTGTGATTGGTTACTCAGGTTTAAATAGAGAAATCTTCTGCTCCTTGATTGGCCAACACTTGCACTGGCGCAACCTGGTGTTGGTCTTAAGATTGTCATACAACACTCTCCAGAATACCACTTGTCAAAACCTCGTATGCACATCGCAAAAGTTCTCGCAGATTTTCTCGTAACCCAGACACCTTTCAGAATCCGCTATCAGGACAGTACAGCTGGGATGTCTCCGAGGAATCGTGCTCTCCCACAGCCGAGGATGTTGAGGAGGACCAAGGAGCTGAAGTGCAAGAGGATGGTGGCAGTTTCCCAAGAGAAGAAACGAATCAAGAAGAGGACCAAGACCTTCCTGGAGGAGTGGGCTGTGTGGAGGAGCAAGGATGTTTTCGGAAGTGGCATGGAAGAAGACCTGATAAGTTGAAGGATTATTTTGGGTATAGTTAGATGTTTCAATAGGATTAAGGTTTACGTTTGTATATACTGTGTAGTTTCGTCAGGACGACAAAGAACTAGGGAGGCGGTAGTGTTAATACGCGAGATTTGCCAGTTAGGTGCTTGAGAAGCGTCTCGACGTTTCCCGATGTTTACGGTAGTTAGTTCCGGTTCTGGTAAGAGTCAGAATTTCCAGTATGCCTGCTGTTAGTGAGCGTAGTTATTTCGTAAGTTATGCATTAATTTTTGTGCTCTTTCTCTTTATAATTTTTATTTGATTGCTTGTTAATTATGTAATTTAATTTAAGCCAGTATGCTAAGTAATTTACAGTGATATGTAATGAAAGAAAACTCTGTCATGTTTTGATGTCTCCTAGTTGGTAACTGTTGTTGCTAGGGGCTGATGCAGGACCAGCACGTCCTAGAATGTTGGAGATGTAGATCATTCTAGTATAATGCAAGCTTATATAAGGATGGATAAGAGACTAGAACAGGTTCAGTCGGTTTTGGTTCAGTTTGAGTGTAGTGCAGTGTCAGTGCAGTGTCAGTGAGGATTGTATATTTTTATTACTTGTGAAAACAGTGGCAAACAGTGAGGTGTTATTGAAGATTGTACATCATCGGTACTTGCGAAAAACTGTGAAGTGTTGTCAAGCATTAAGTGTAATTGCAATTAGTAAAGTGTGTATAGCTCCAGTGCATGTAAGAATAGTGAAGTGAAGTTGGGAAGCATTAAGTGTAATTATTTGGAAAATTGACAGTGGACTTTAAGAAGCCAGTGTTTATTTTCGCCTCAGCTGATCTTGTGTGCTGTACACCGAAAGGCTGACCATAGGAAGAACAACTTACTGGGCAACGCCCTTCCTATACTTGACTACTGCTGTTGGAGCCTGTGGCAGTGTGGGACAGGGAAGCAACAATATTATACGTCGATATGGCACTCCTAAACTCAATAAATCATCTGGCGGAGGTAGAAATAATGCAATAAGAATTCCGTCACAATCATAGTGGTAGTAGAGACGTTTTATTCCCGCCATTTCCATGATTTCCCTTCTCTTTATTTTATTTTTACTCTCATCAGAACATTTTATCCAGGTTAGGACAGACTTCTATTAGTGCAGTGGTTTATAAAGACTGTATCTTACCCTTTTGGCTCGAAAAAATTCTCCAGACCTTAATGAAATCGCATGTTGGTAACAGTAACTGAATATAAATTATGTCATCGGAATGAACTGGTTAATCCTCATACAGTGAAAGACCACTTTTGTCAGTACAGACTTATTTGCTGTGCAATACTCCAGACGATTTTCCTTACATAAGAGAAAGCCATCCCACCTAAGAAGAACATTCACAACAGAGCGTTCTCACATATTCGCACTGTCAAGGTTCCTTCGATTGCTATAAAAATGGAATGGCTTTCACACAAACACAGCCACTGCACCGCATTTTCCATATGCACTTCACGCCCTGGACTCCATCAGTGATGGAAGACGGGGTACTTCACCGGTGACAAAAAATGATTTGCCTCAGCCCTATGAATCAGTTGCCCTTCAGGACTCGTAAAACACACAAGCCTGTATACTAGACCTGCCCATCCGTGTCAGGCATATGTATGCTGACCGCTACAATACAGTAATAAGTGTTAATAGTTGATCTCAGGTAACCATTTCGCTTTAGAGTTATAGCTGTCTAAAGAACTGTTTCGTTTAAATTCACAATTAAGGTATGTTGTTCAAAATCATACAAGGAAGTTTTGTTTAACTAAGAGGAGCCACACTATACTCATTTGTTAAAAATCAAGGCGAAGATGCATTTGACAGGTTGGTGATGATCGGCTGAATGCAACATGTCCGAATAACATCGTTGTATTTCAAATAATTACCAGTAATTATCAGTAATTACTGGTAATCGAAAACAACGATGTTATTTGGACATGTTGCATTCAGCCAATCATCACCAACCTGCCAACTGCATCTTTGCCTCGATTAAAGAAAAAAGAAACTTAGTGTAGAAGAAAATTGACAATGCCAAATTTTCAAATAAATCATTAAGTACATTAAAATCCCATACTATGATGACATCTTGATGCAGTTTTCTCGTGCCATATCTGCAGAAATGTTTATTCCTCTTAGAAAGTATCTCTAGTAGTGACGTGGTTAAAGAGGGTTATGTATAGCCCTTTCAGTTCAATAAGCCTACTGAATGCTGAGAAAAATATTCTAAGATAGCATGAATATAACAAAAAAAAAAAAAAAAAAAAAAAAAAAAGGTCCTCCTGGCAAACAGGAGTTAACCACTTTACATTCACGGTTTCTTTCTTATCATATCCTTGATACTTTCGGACTCATATATTCCGCTCCGGGCAGACCTGTCGACTTGAAGGAATCAGAATTGGTCTTCATTAACCCTTCAATACTTGACGTTTTTCGTAAGTTGAAGAGAATCATCTGGAAGTAGCAGAAATCACTTTAGCTGTTAACTTACTTTGTGTTCTACTTTCAAGTTCTGTATATGATCGGACCTTTTGGTTCGATCATATATAGAACTAGAAAGCACTCAGAGAACGCATACATCCGCCAGTGCCACTGCCATTTAAAAGGATCCAGATCCGGATCTGTGGAGGTATTGTGTGGAATACATAGAATCTGGATCAGCCCTCAAATTTAAGCAGTTGTTCCTTGATCCATGGTCCACTCTTCCAAAAAATTTCATTGAAATTCATTGTGAACATTTGGAGATATTATATACAGGATCCGGATCCGACCCAAAATTTAATCAATTCTTTCTTGGCCCATGACCCACCCTTCCACCACATTTCATTGAAATTCATTGAGAACTTTTGGAGATATCGTCTGGACAAACAGACAGACAAACATAGGTGAATACATAACCTCCACCAACTTCGATGGCGGTGGTAATAAAACTGCTTCAGTGTTCGTCTTCAAACCACTGAGATCATCATATCATTGTCGTCGTTGCCGTTTTTATCATTCTATTCGTTATAACTGTAATTATCACTGTCATTATCACCATTATCAGTCATTTTTATTACCATGAGTAACATTATCTTTGTCATTATCATAGTTTATCATTAACTTCACTCATTCCCATAATCGTTATTAGCTTTGAATGTGTCTATCGCGGCCATCATCATCACCATCATCATCATCATTATCATTGTCATTTGCATTAATCTTATTATCTCCATTTCCTATACCGCCATCATGATCGTTATGATTATAATCATTATCATTGTCATAATGGCTTGTCATTATTGCCTTTATAATTATCATCATTGTCAGTTATATTGCCGTCATTACCTTCATTGTTATCTTCGTCATCATCGTTGGCGCTATTATCATTAATAATCTGGTTAAAGTTTCCATGTCTATTACATATTGGGTAAGGCAAAAAGTTTAAATCCATTTTGTTTTCTATTTTTTCTTTCTTCTTTGACATAACTGGAGTTCACTTATCGGTTTGAAACTGTGCATGTAAATGAAAAGGTGCAAGATGATCACGTCACTCTTGAATGAAAAGGTGTCAGCTTCTTCATGCGAAGTATTTTGTGAACAGAAGAAAGTCCAACTTTATTACCTTCCCGGCGGAAGACTTCACAGTCTTCGTTATTATGAGTATCGTCATCATTATCCTATAAAATTTGTTGTAATCATTGATACTGTCATTATTGTCCCCTTCGTCAATACCACTGTCACCCTCATCGTGGTCGTTCTCGTTATCGCTATCGTTATATCATTATTGTCATCATCATTATCAGTATCCTCTGCATCATGACTATCATCACCGTCAGTATCACCATTCTAGACTCTCTGACCCTCACTTTCTCACCGTGACTCAAACTGACTCCCGGGAAGGGTAGCAGATGAAGCGGAAAATAGACTATCAGGAACAGGTGACAGCGGTCGCCTTGATGCTGTCTCCCTTCCCACACAATCACCACACCATCACAACACCCTTACTACACCGTCACTAGTCTCGCCACACTGTCACCATACGATCACCATCATACTATCACAATGTCATCATCGCACCCTCCCCATACTCCACTGTACTATCAATACCCTCACCACACGAACAGCACACTATCACGGCACTTTGACTACGGTCCCGCCATTCCATCATTTCACCATCACCGTATCACGACGCTCTCATCACACCGTCACTACAGTCTTGAAGCATCATCACCATAACATCACCAAGACATAAACATGCGATCAATCCAGTCTTGCCACATCATCATTACACCTCACCATACATTTAACTCACCATCACCAAGCTTACCTCATTGTCACCCACTATTTCCACATCAACATCACACCCTGACCATACTCTAACAACACCATAACCATACCATATCCACATCATCGCCATACTTCCACGCACTTACCACACCAGCGTCACACCCTACCTAAACATCACTACAGCGTCATTACTTCCATATATCGTATGAGACCCATCACTCCGATGACGTATCTGTCTGTAACGTTACTCTTTCTAGGCAGTTATATTTGGCTTTTGAGAGACTTTAGGCTGTGGAGAGGCTTTAGGTCGCGGGGAGACTTTAGGCTGTGGAGAGACTTTAGAGTCTTGAGAAACTTCTCGGCCTTCATTTACCTTATCACTACAAGGGGTCTCCCAAAAGATGAATAAAACTGTCTAGAGGTAGCAAGGATAAATCAATAAAGTCGGTCACCGGTTTAAGGGGACAAGCTATTATTTACCTCATCTCGTCCTCATCACACAATCGCCACACCAGCACCATACATTTACCACACTTTCGTTAAGCTTTCACCATACAGCGTTTTCACATCTTTATATCTAATAATAGTGTCATTACACTATATCATTAAATCAACTCTCCGAATCTTCATTTTTCTAAACATACCATCATGACACCGATATCACACCCTTATCATACGATCACTCTCTAGGCATCACTAGAACGTCATTACATCCATATACCTCATTAGAGTCATCACATTCTTACATTTTTTTTTTTATCTAACCTCATCACTCACTCACTATACGATGTAAACACAGGCATCACACCGTCACTACAGTTTTCGTACTTCATCATTACACCATCCCCATGTCATCACTAGCACATCACCTCGCTCATGTGTATCGGCAGTACAGCACCATCATACATTTATAATCTCTTCATACTCTCACTACTGTTTCACCACGCTCTAACCACTTCTCCATAATCATCACTTCCTTTCCATATCTTCAACAGACACACACCATTGTCTCATCACTGCCTCACCACACCTTTACCACATCCTTACCACCCCAGCACCACAGCTTCACCATACCCTGATTATGCTGTCATCATACCAGCATCACATACTGTCATCATATCTGAGCATCGCTATGGTCAACACATACCCATACCATAATAAAGTGCCATCACATCCTGACATAAACTTATCATATCCTTATCACTTCCACACCATTGCATAACCACATTCTCACCACTCCTTCACCACATTCATCACTTCTACATTGCATCCTCATTACAACCTAAACATACCATCACCATAGCCCTATCGCACCCTTATGTAATTTCATATACCCTCACCAGTCCCTTATCATACCACCACCACACCCTTTTATATTCTCAATACACTCATCTTCCCCACCAAACCTTTGTCATACCATCACCACACGCTCACTACGCATATCATATTTTCACTTTCACACCATAGTGCACATAATAGGACGCCAGAGTACGTTAACCACATCATTCACCATACCCTTATCACATTCTCAGCATACTGCCATCGCACTTACCATACCAGCAATACATCATCACGTCATAAATGCAATATCAGATCTTCGTCACACTGTCACCACATCCTCTCTTTATCATCCCTCCCTCAGTAGTCTCTTTTTACAACAACATTCCCTTACCATACCACCATCCTCCTTTCATTGCACTATCACTACACCCCTCACTACAACCTCACCACTCTCTCACTTTTACATCTCACTCTGCCATCACCAGTCCCTCCCCACACGCCCACCACATTCTCTAATAGGCACCATACTCCCACCACTTCCCTACCAGTCTTTAACGATACCTAAATTCCTCCCACCTACTCTCCTCATTCATTACTGACCACCTGAGCTGTAAATGTCGTCCAATCCATGTAAAGCATGTAATCTTACTGACGATTCCACTCTTCATTTTTCCGTATGCTTCCTATTGCGTCCATAACACATTCACAACAATCTCAAGAGGTAATATTATCCTACAATCAAAGACAAAAGTCGTGTCGTGATACTGGGTGAAAACATATGCTGAAAGACTCAAGTTGGGGTGCGCTCTTCTTTGCCACACGGACGGTTTGTAGCACTATCATGAGGTGCCATTTGCTTCGGGTGACGAACCTCTGAATGTCAGCATATTTCTGGGAACTAAGGAAAACATGTCAAAATACTGTGTTTTGTTGACCTCTACTTTCACTTGACATATATTAAGTTTTTCATCTATTCTCGTTTCTACTGTCATCAGTAATAATGCAATTCAATTACCTAGGAACTGACCTGAAATCACTTCTTCTTTATTACTTCTCCTGGACAGACTCCGACAAGGTAATGTTTTTGGTCGAGTTTCTTTGATTCTTTTTGTTTGTTTGTTTTATTCTTTGTGTGTTAGCAACATTACGAAAAAACGGCTGAATGAAATTACATGAAACTTTCAGGATATGTGGGCACTGGTCCCCAAAGAAAGTGATTAAATTTTGGAGGTAATCGAGTGACAATGAAAGTCCAAAATCAGGGTCACATGTTTTCAGTGGGCTATAACTTGAAAACGGTTGAAGGCTGAAATAATTACTATTATGGACGTACAGGAACTCATAATATGGGCTTTCATTTGGCACCAAGACATTTGACTCTGCATGACCTTGAGAAGTAAAACTCAAGGTCATGGATATTCACGGTGCTATAACTCAAAACTGGTTCAAGATAGATATTTACTATTATCAACATGTAGGAAATCACATATGGGTTTTTAATTGGTTCCTTGACCTTTGACCTCATGTGACCTTTAAAGGTCAAACTCAAGGTCACGGATATTTATGGGGGCTATAACTCGAAACTTGTTGAAGATAGATATTTACTATAACGAAGATATAGGAAGTCTCACTTGGGCTTTCATATGGCAGCATGACCTTTTACCTTGAGTGCCCTTGAAAGGTCAAATGCTACATCACGGATTTTCAAAGGGCGTAACATGAAAACATTTGTGCCATTACCTTAGACTTTAATTGTGCATTAACACTAAATGGCAGAAACGAGCCAGTATTTAACAGCAACAGAATCCTGTAATTGATGTCAGGTGAGGTTTGTTGTGGCTGGCACCACTTGTTTATTTAACTTCTGTTTAGTTCAAGCTTTGTGCTGTGTTTTTCATTATCTGTCAGTGTTTTCAGAAAAAATCTTCCAAACAATTCTACATATGATGATAGTCACTATATTGGTAATCGAATGATTTGTTATGACTAACAAAATTAATTCAACAGGCTGGAGGCTAGCCAACCACGAATATGTTCCTATGGTAGAGCTTTCATAATGTTTTATATGTTACAGTTAATCATCGGACAATACAGCGACACGACTTTCGTCTGCAATTGTACATCACAGTTTGTACTCTATAATTGATTAACCTCTTGAATCCCGGTGACTTAACTTTTGGTTTACTAATAATTCTGACAAATTGTTTTATTTAATTTGGGAATAGATTTTCATGCAGATTGAATTAATTAATGCTATACCTATTATCTCCAGTTGGAGAAATCAGTCCTAAGAATAATAGAATGAAAGAGACATTCCTGGACTCTATTGGTTAATTCGGATTAGGGCAAATAGAGTGTCATGTCAGAAGATTAATTTATCACGTATTTTCTCCCAACAGTCTTTCACAAGACTATCCATTGGCCTTAAGCAACACAAAACCCATTCCTCACCCGCTCCACATTTTCACCATCAAATCTTCACAAGACTATCCATTGGCCTTCAACAACACAAAACCAGTTCCTCACCCACTCCACATTTTCACCATCAAATCTTCACTGCACCAAATGAACACCCACTCTACCATCCTAACACTTCACACTTCACCAACCCCACCCTCCTTCTATCGCAAACAGTCTCATCATCTTCGATCTGTGCGATATGAGAATAACACCGTGTATGAACTACCTCATTATAAATGCAACGATACATAACTTATTTTTGAGAAATTTCAGTTTCCAAGAAGGACTTGAATGCTCACGAGGTATTGTTTTTGGTCGAGTTTATTTGGTTTGTTGGTTGGTTCTTTGTTTGTTAGCAATATTACAGAAAAATGGCTGAACGAAATTACATGAAACTTTCAGAATATGAGGGCACTGGTCCCCAAGGAAAGTTATCAAATTTTGAAGATAATCGAATAACCCTGAAAGGTCAAAATCAATGTCACAAATTCTCAGAGGGCTATAACTTGAAAACTGTTAAAGATAGAGATATTTACTATTAAGAACATACAGGAACTCGTATTATGGGCACCGAGACCATTGATCTTGAATTACCTTGAAAGGTCAAACTCAAGGTCACGGATATTTTTTTTTATGCGAGGAAGAAGGAACCAAAGGCCATGAGCCCGCAATAACAGTTCCCTCCAAAGGAAAAACAAAATACAAGAGAGAGCCAAATTCAAGATCCATTCATTTCGAGATGCCTGGACACACTGCGTTTGAAAGACTGGAGATCATAGGCAGCAGGAAATACAGGCAGAGGGAGACAGTTCCAGAGTTGACCTGTTGCATAAATGAAGGACTGGAAGTAACAATTAGCCCTTGCATTAGAGAGTTGGACAGAAAAGGGATGAGAGTTTGCTGCTAGAATAGTGCTACGTGCCCGTCGTAGAGGTGGAGGAATGCATGCAGACTGTTCAGAGGAGCAGTGACCATTAAAGTAGCGATAGAAAAGAGATAAAGATGCAACAATGCAGCGAAGAGACAGAGGTTGAAGGGAGTCAGTAAGAGGAGGAGAGTTAATGAGACGAAAAACCTTTGACTCCACCCTATTGAGAAGAGCTGTATGTGGGGAGCCTTCCCACACATAAGAGTTGTACAGTACTCCACACAGGGGCGGATAAAACCACTGTATAGAGTCAACAATTGTGCAGGGGTAAAGAAAGAACGGAGTTGGCTTAGCACACCCAATCTCTTGGAAGCAGATTATACAAGAGATGTAATTTGATCTTTCGAAGATAAGTCCCGAGTAAATAAAACCCCAAGCATATTCAAGGATGATGAAGGATGAAGCTGAATATTATTAAACATTAGTGGGTATACCTGCGGAAGATTTTGACTGGTTGATAGGGAGGCGGTGGCTGAATCGGTAGAGAAGCGGCCTGCAGTCCTGATGGACCCAGGTTCGAATCCCGGCTGGGGCAGGGAACAGTTTAAGGATTTGAATTTCATAAAAGCAGACTTTCCTGATCTACCAGATGACCCGCTGACATGTCATAAAAGTACCCCCGCTAATATCAATACACCAGTCCTGTATGAGACAGCCCTAGCATGTATTCAATATGGACGGTGGGTGTTAGCGCCGAAGTGGTGACATTTAGAGAGGTGTATGGTATGTAGGAGGACTACTGGGCCATGAGAGCAGGCTGTGAAGCCTTTGCCCAGAGTCGGACACATAAAAAAAAAAAAAAAAAAAAAATGAGTCCTAGATGCATTAAAAACAACAAGATTATTTTTACCTCAATCAGAGATACGAGCCAAGTCAGACATTAGGTGTGCCATAACCTCATCCCTTGTTTGTTGAAGTAACTGCTGAGATGGGCGTTGCGGGAACCGAATGGAAAGGTGAAGGATGGAGTCATCAGTGTATAAGTGGATAGGGTTAGATGTACAGCTTAGAAGGTCATTGATGAATAAAAGGAAGAGAGTTGGTGATAGGACAGAGCCCGGAGGAACACCACTGTTGATAGATCTAGGAGAAGAACGATGGCCGTCTACAACAGCGACTATAGAACGACCAGAAAGGAAGCTAGCAATGAAGGCACAGATAGAAGGAAAGAAACCGTAGGAGGGCAGTTTGGAAATTAAATATTTATGCCAGACTCGATCGAAAGCCTTTGAGATGTCAAATGCAATGGCAAAGCTTTCGCCAAAGTCCCGAAAGGAGATGACCAGGAGTGTGAAAGGTATGTGAGAAGATCGCCTAAGGAGCGTCCCTGATGGAACCTGTACTGATGATCAGAAAGTAGGTTGTGATAGGAAAGATGCCTTAAAATTGTTCTATTGAGAACTGACTCGAAAACTTTTGAAACACAGGACGTTAAAGCAACTGGACGATAGTTGGAGGGTTGGGAATGGTCACCCTTCCTTGGGACTGGCTGAATGAGAGCAAACTTTCAGCAAGAAGGAAAGGCACAAGTTGACAGACAAAGGCGAAAGAGTTTGCCTAGACAGGGTGCAAGCACAGAAGCACAGTTCTTGAGAACAACAGGAGGGACTCCATCAGACCCATATACCTTGTTAGTATTGAGGCCAGTGATGGCAGAAAAAATATCAGCTGAAGAAATTTTAACCCGTACAGCGTCGCAGTGGTATATTTACCACCTGAGCTCCCAGTGGCTAGAGCGTCGCGGTGGTATATATACCACCTCATATTCGCGCACTTGTAGTAAGTCTTTACATGTCGTGACAGTGTGAACGCGACCTTCTGTGAACACCATTGTTTCATTCCACTGTCTCACTGTACAACCTGACCCCTCCAGGCCTCCCTTACCCCCTCCTTGGCCTACCTAGGCCATCACTCTGAGTTGAGCTTTTACGCTGTCAAGATGTCTCAAGCTCGTCGATCCGGTCTCTCCCAAGAAGAAATAGACAAAGCTCTAGACGATACTGTATCGTCTAAGATGAGTGAAAGTGTGGTATATGCTGATAGCGATGCATCATTAGTGGATAGTGATAGTGAGAATGAGTATTTACCTCCTAATAACGAAAGTGAAATATCAGAATCTAGTGGTACTGGCAAACGAGTAGAACTGATGAACGGTGAAATAACTTTACCAACAGTAACAGGGGTTGTTTATGTAAGCATTGAATACGAAAATGTAAGCCTAGAATTGTCATAACTGCATTTTTATTTTCCCCCACCAAATATACGTAAAATCTCTGAAGTCTACGGGATGGGAATGAAAAGTAAGCATTCTTATATACGAAAAAAAAAAGTATTTCCTTGTGGATTTGAGTGACTTGATCTGTGAAACTCATGGTTTTTTTTTTTTTTACCTATTTATTAGTATTCCTTTTTTCCAAATACCTTACTTTTCTGTTGCAGTAACTTTTCTCTAATTTCTATACCTTTCATCTGCATTTTATGTTACATTTTTCTGCCTACAATATATAATATATCAAGATATGTATATTTTGTGAATAGTTTAGTCTATTGTAAGTATTTTGGTATCTTAGACATGTGTAGTAAATGGATAAGGCTTACGAAAATCGTTGTTGACTAACCGCGACCGAATTACGTAAGGGCTGTAAAACTCTATAGGGGGGAAAACGTAATTTTCGGCAATGCCCGACATGGGAAAAAAAAACAATCTTCGAGTTGAAAACGAACGTTTTCATGAATGAAACTCATGTTTTTTCAGCATTTCTGACCCATCTAGCCAATAAAATTTTTTTCCATAGTCCCGATGCTGGGCGTGTACATATAAGCCAAATCGGCCGACGCTGTAATGTCAGCCATGAGGAATCAGAGGCGGGAAGTGATGGAGGAACAGCACCGGAATTGTCTAAGGTGGAATTGGAGGAGAAAGTCTGTGTGAAGAGATCTGCTTTATCAGTAGAAGAAATAGCTACAGAACCATCAGAGTAGAAAAGAGGAGGGAAGGATGATGAGGTAAAGTTGTTAGAAAGGTTTTTGGCAAGGTGCCAGAAGGAGCAGGAAGAATTCGAGTTGGAGAGTTGAGAGCATTTAGTATGGATGAAATTATTTACACCAGAGCGAAGAACAGACTTAACACGATTCTGGGCAGAAACGTAGAGATGATGTGATTCAGGGGTGGGTTGGCTCTGGTACCTTTTGTAGGCTCTCTCCTTGTTGCAGACAGCATTAGAAACAAGTGTGATTAAACGAAGGCTTTCTTGCATTAGTCAATGGATATGAGAAAGGAATGTATGCTTCCATGCCCGAGAGAGTAACTTCCGTAATGCGCAAGGTAGACTCAGATGGCTCCTGGCCATGGAAGCAATAATCATTCCAGGGAAAATCAAAGAAGTACTGCCTGAGGGCCTTCCAATTCGCGGCTCCAAAATGCCACAGATGACGTTTCCCTGGAGGGTCCACAGGCCGTACCGGAGTGATAGGACAGGTTAAGGTGATAAGGTTGTGATTGGAGGAGCCCAACGGAGAGAAAAGATTAACAGTGTAAGCAGAAGGATTAGTTGTAAAGAAGAGGTCAAGTATGTCGGAGCTCTCTCCAAGGCGGTCTGGGATACGGGTAGGGTGCTGTACAAGCTGCCCTAGGTCATTAAGGATAGAAAAGATGTAGGCTTGTTCACCAGGTGGATCAGCGAAAGGAGTGGAGAGCCAAAGGTGGTGGTGAACATTGAAATCTCCTAAAATGGAGATTTCAGAGAAAAGAGAAATGGATAGAATGTGTTCCATCGTAGAAGTAAGATAGTCGAAGAATTTTTGATAGTCAGTAGAATTAGGGGATAAGTAAACAGCACAGATATATTTAGTCAGAGAATGACAGGAAAGCCGAAGCCAGAGTGTAGAGAATTCAGAAGAATCGAGTTCAGGAACACGAGAGCAAGATAAGTCGTTGCGTATATATACACAACAGACACCTTTGGCTTTGAAATGAGTATAGAGAAAGTAGGAGGATACAGAAAAGGGTTTGCTGTCAGTTGCCTCAGACAGCTGAGTCTCAGAAAAAGAAGGTGAGGTTTAGAGAAGGAGAGGTGTTGCTCAACAGAGCGAAAGTTAGAGGAAAGGCCGCGAATGTTGCAGAAATGAAGAAGAAGAGAGTCAGACAGTGGTTCCAGATACCTCGAGTCGTCACTGGGAGAGGGGCGGAAGGTGGGGGCATTTATGGTCTCCCCCCCTAGGGACTCCTAGGCTGGGTGATGAGACGCCATGATTTTTTTTGAATTTTGGGAAAGGAAGTGTAGTGTGCACTGTGCATGTAGTTTGCTGTAGATAGTTAGAGAAATTTGTGTTGGAGAGCATGCTGGCCTACTCTCTGTGTAACTGAGAAACTGAAAAAGTTCAGCAAAGGGGAATGGTCAGGAACTAGTCCTGAGGGCTGATGAAACGGGAGCTCCAGCACTCCCTGTCATCAGCTTTCCATCCACCTCGGGAGTACTGCCCTGCTCGACTGGTGCTACAGTCTAGGGGGCTATAACTCGAAACTCGTTGAAGATAGAAATATTTACTATTACCCAGATATAGGATGTCTTATATGGGCTTTCATTTGGCAGTATGACCTTTGACCTTGTGTGACCCTGAAAGGCCAAACGCAAGATCACGGCAAATTTTCTATATTCTTGCGGCCTCTGGATGATAATATTCAGCTTTAGGGAGGCATGTTACAGTAAAGGTGTAAGTGGAGGATTTATGTAAGGTATTCAGTTCGAAAAATCTCTCCAAAGCTTAATACATTTTATTCGAAATGGTAAAAATGAAATGAAACATACTTAACCAGACTGAAAAAGTGGATCAGGTCATTACGGGGCGAATTTACTCAGCTTAAACGAAGGGATTAAAAAAAGCTTATCCTCTTACGTTCAAACGTATGTCCTAAGCTGAATAAAGTATACAGTACTAGTGGTTTCAAGCAATAGCGGCAACACAATGCTCGTCTGAACGTGATCCCAGTGAACTGCAAGATGAATATGGCCTCCTTCAATTGAACATCCTCCCTCTCAGGGATAGGGAGGCAGCTGAGGGACGTCTGTATTAATGGGCAGCAGAGCCGACCAGTTATTTCGGTGCCACCTCGAAAAGCCGTCCCTGCGCAGCAGCTGATGGGCACAGGATTTGTGGTAAGAAAAATAAAATATACAGGAGAACACTGGACGGAATGGGTTAAGGGGACATTATCAGGTCTGGTTAAGCTATGCCTCTGATTAGATAGAGGTAAACTTGGGTTCTTTTCAGTCAGGTGTGAGGGTATATCAGTTGGGCGACTCAACTGTTATTTAGGAGAATGAACGTATGCAAGCAAAACGTTACCTACTAGCAACTGGAAAGTACTAGAGGCTGGATACTATTGTATTTATCCATCCATACATCACCCGGTCTTATTCTACACAATTACAAACGTATGGGGTCATAGCTATGCTTCTCAGTAACGAGATTTAGGGAGAGGCAGACGAGCTTCACCCGCCGCTCAGTGGCATTATGTGAGCTATAAACATCCTCCAGCCCTCGGATGTAAAGCCTTGTGAGTTCCATCAGGTTGGAGTGACTTATCCCACTAAAGGGTGGACTATTATGCGTTACTTGGTTACATTGTTATCGTCCACCATAGTAGATGGTTCCCTAGGATACAACAAAATAAATGACGTTTCATTTAATGCAGAGTCATCTGAAGGCAGCACTACGTCGAGTGAGGTGATGTTCAATGCACCAACCTGCCACACTGTAGGAAAAGAGTATTAAGTAAATAAATAAAATAGAGGGAATGTTTGGAACTTAAGTGAACATAGCAAAAACGATTTTCATGTGATGCCCATACAGTCAGTGCTCCAAAGCAAGGTATATAATTTCTCCTACAAGACAGCTACACACCACACCACCACTAACCTACCAGAGTACCACCACCCTACCACGAAGGCCACAAGGATTGCTTCACGCACACCTGTGCCATCATCTGTATTCTCAACATTTTCTCTCCTAAACACACAACGCCGGATGTACCTGAACAACTGCCAAGGATACCAATAAACCAGTTACTCCGTACCATAACACATCATCATAATGGTAAAAATACCAATAATATTACCACAGCACACCTTACCACAACACTTAGCACAGCTTCATAACACGTGCTATTATCGTATTTAACGCAATTACGAATTCAAAAGCCTGTCAATACCCCTGCTACTATCACTACCAAAATCACCTCCACTACAGCCATACTGACATTTCACCTATCAATAACACCACACCACACTACACTACACCATGCCACATTACACCACACCACAACATAGCATACCCCAGTACACCACACCATAAAACCACACCACAACATAATAATCCACATCACACCACCAGAGCTACTGCTATCATCACTGTCAAGTATACCACCACACTGCACCAAACCAAACCACAAAATATCACACGGCACCACTCCGCACCATATCACACTCCACCCCACCACACCACACCACTCCACATCACACTACAACACAAACCACACTACACCACACCATACCATCTCAGACCACATCATAATATACCACAGACCACACCATATCACATCACGTTACACCACAAACCACACGTGCCAAATCACACTACTGAACAACATATCGCACCACACCGTCACGCAACATCACGTCACACAACACCACGTCACTCCACACCATCCAACATCACACCAAACTAAATCACCACGCAATATTACGGCACACCACACAGCATTCCAGACCATCCCATATCAGCACTCTTTCCCCGGCAAACAGCAGCACTTCAAGCCTCGGCACCCATCGTACTCAGCAGCATAGCGCCCCAACCTCTCGCCTGCCTCCGCCGCCTTAGCAGTTGAGTGGAATTACGACTGCTGAACAAATTGCAGGTGAAAAGCTTGTTTGAACTTAAGATTGCTCAGATGTTTTTGTCTTTTCATTGCCAGTGTTTATCATCACACACACACACACACACACACACACACACACACACACACACACACACACACACACACACACACACACACACACACACACACACACACACACCAGGAAGAAGCGTGTGAGGCACCTTTTCCTAGAAAAGGTGAATATTTTCAAGGTTGTATTTGACAAAGTCCGATTACATTCGGCTTCAACGGTAGTAAATGATGGAGGGATCCGTGGGTGTAGAAATATCCCAGGCAGCTTTCACAATACAGTAATATCAGCGGAGGGGGGGCGGGATATTGCTGTCCTCGCGATCCCCTCCACGAAATTTGATAACATGGAATTGATGCTGCAGACGAGGGTGAGGGGACCTGAGGTGAGAGGGGGACGCCGATGGGTGCCTGGGTTTAGGAAAATGGTCCACGATGGGAAAAGAGAGGCTTGAAGAGGATGTAGTGGACTGAAATGTTATGAGGGGAAAGAAAATGAATCATAAAGTACAAGTCGGAATAAATGTGGAAAAAAAAACCGATGTAACAGTTTTTTTTTTTTTTTTTTTTTTGTACAGTACAGGCTTTAATGTGACCTATACATAAGATAATATGGGGAGGAAAGAAATTAGACTGGGAGGGATAAGCTCCATTATTTTTGAGTCTTTTTGGTCTATAGTACAGTACATAATTCTTCTTTACGTGAACGTAAGACAAAAATATTACGAGAGGAACGAGAAGGGGTCGTAGAATACGCGTACACGATAAAATATACATAAGGAATTACAAATACGGTAGTGAACTTGTACGTCTTTATATTCTAGTGTATTGAAAAGTACAGAAATCTTCTTCATTTGGACTTAAGACTAAATTACATAGGGAAAGAGGATTATATGCATGCTATTCTAAAAAAAAAAAAGAAAAAAAGAAAAAAGAAAGAAAAAGTTTCATCGGGGAACTGTTGGCTAATCAGTGTTTTCGACTTGCGTGGCTAATAGGGGGAGCCCCCAACAATCATGCTCCCAGACTATGACAAGCAGCCTTCGCTTTTCTAATCCAGGTCGCTTTTTCAGTTTTAGATGCAAATAACATGCAGTAAAGAAACCTTGCTCAAAGATACCACTGCCGTGCCTGGAATCGAATCCGTAACCTCTCGTTTGCTGTCCGAGCATACTACCTACTACTGAGGTCGCATTTCATTTATATAATATGCCCGATTGTCACTTGCGTGGAAAAATGATATGCACTGATCATATTCATTACGCTGCAAGAGTCCTTTTTAGCACAAATCTCCTCTCACCTTAACGTCTAACAAATTTTCCAAACACCACTCGCTTCGTGTTGTGCGACACTTTCGAGTGCTAACCCATTTCCAGTGGTCACTGTACTAATATGTTGTGTTTGCCTTTCAAACCCAGACCAGGAAAAGTCAAGCACAATTTAATGAAGCCAAAGTGTTGGGGTGAGAGAAATCTTGTACTCAAGTTTTATTTGTTTTTGTTAAGTGTGATAATGTGCGTGAGGAATTGGCTGAATATGGCAATTCATAATAGACAGTACGGTATAATTAAAGTTAGTTAATCGAAGTTCTGTCATTTGCAGGAATCCTATTTCCTATCACTGCAGTGCAAGAATGAACACTGGAAATAAATATTTGTATAAATCAGTTTTGAGTCATCATACAATACCCGATTATTTGCCATTTGACTCGTTTGAAACTGGAATTATAACCGACGGACTAAGGTTATGTATTACTGTGACCAGCCACAATGGTTTCTTGGTGATGAGAACCTTGTGCTCTAAAGTCTGAATAAATATGACTCTTGGGATTATTAGGACATTTCGTTATTAGTCTTATGATTTGCATGGTTAAGTTAATGAATTTGTAGTATTTTAAGTACTGACCATATGTTTAATTAGTTGTTTTGAATCCCCCTGGGGGTAGGGGGGTTTCAAGAATACTCCCCCAGTATCCCTGCTTGTCGTACGAGGCGACTAAAAGGGTTGGTGGTGGGTTAGTGCCCCACCCCGTAAAAAGAACTAACTAATAAAGCGAACAAAGTGCCTCGGACCCGGACGGACCATACGTTGACGACTAAGGAACGGACGAAGGACATTCTTAGGGTGGGAACATGGAATGTGAGAGGAGTGAATGATGAAGTGAAAGAGAGATAGATTGTTCAGGTGCTTGAGGATGCAAAGGTGGATACTGTATATGTAGATTGACTGAAACTAAATGGCGAGGTGAAAGGGTGAGAGAATGGGAATATGGTTTAGGTATATGTGCGGGAGTCAATGAAAATGAGAGGGCAAGAGAGGGAGTATGTCTGATGATAAGCAAGAAGTGCAAGGAGAATAAAAGAGAGTATGGAACAGTGGGTGCAAGGATTGTACGGGTGAGGATGAATGTAAGTATACAAGCATGGGCAATTGTATGTGTGTATGCCCCGACGGAGGATCGTGTGGCAAGAGTGAAAGATGAGTTTTGGGCGAGTGTAGAAGCGTGTATGGACAAGTTTGAGAGGAGCGAGAGAGTGCTGTTGATTGGAGACATGAATGGCAAAGTTGGGAATGTATGAGTGGATGGAGTGGTTGGTCAGTGGGGTGTGCCAGCTGACGTAGATGGGAATGGAAGTGCTTTGGTGGACATCTGTGCTTGTAAGGGGTTGGCAATAGCCAACACCTACTTTCGGCATAAGATGATCCACCGGTATACATGGAGAGTAATGAGGAGGATGGATGGTGAACTTGTTGAACGAAAGGCAATGATAGACTATGTGTGTGTGGATGAGCGAATGAGAAGACAAGTGTTGGATGCAAGAGTGTGGAGAGGGTGGGGGAATGGAGTCTCGGACCATCACTTAGTGATGGCCAAGGTAGAGCTGCAAAGAAAGTGGTTGAGGAGACGAAGGGGAAGACAGGAGGAAGCAACTCCTGTGAGAAGAGTGAAGAAATTGCAAGATAGTGAGAAAATGACAGAGTATAAGAGCATAGTGAAAGAATGACTGGGAAGGTATGAGCTAGAGCAGATGGAAGGGGTGGAAGACGTATGTAAGATATTCACGGAAGAGATAGGCGCAGCGTGTGAGGCGGTTTGTGGAGTGAGGAGGAGATGCAAGGGTGTGCAAGGGACAGCATGGTGGAATGATGAGGTGAAACGAGCTGCGGAACAAAAGAAGAAGGCATATAGTGAATGGTTAGCGAGTAGAGGTAGGGGAGAAGATGAGAGAGAGAAGAGAGAGGTATATGTGAGCAGGAGAAGGGAGGTTAAGAGACTGGTGAAAGAGAGTAAAAAGAAAGTGGATGAGGAGTTTGGGAGGAATCTGAGTGTGAAATGAAGGGAGAGTAAGAAATTGTTTTGGAAGGAGGTAAAGAAAGTAAGGCAGTGTGAAAGGGGAAACAGTAGGGGAGTGAAAGATAGGAATAATAGATTGTTGGTGGAGAAGAGAGAGAAACTGAGGAGATGGAAGGAGCACTTTGAGGATTTGTTGAATGTGGAGAGTGAGAGCAGTGTGAGTATAAGTGGTTGGGGAATGGCTGGGAGAAGAAGAGATGAGAGGAGGGAGGAAGAGATCAGTAGGGCGGAAGTAGTGGAAGCGATGAAGAATATTAAGTTGGGAAAGGCCCCAGGAATTGATGGAGTGTGTGGTGAAATGCTTAGGTATGGGGGTGAGATTGTTGTGGAGTGGATATGGAAGTTGTGTAGATTGGCTTGGGAAGAGGGAAGGATTCCAGAGGACTGGAAATCAGGTATAATTGTTCCTTTATACAAAGGAAAAGGAGAGAGAGAAGTATGTGGTAACCATAGGGGTATTTGCCTACTTAGTGTGACTGGTAAAATATATGGTAGAATACTCATTGATAGGGTTATGCATATGACAGAGGAGCTAGTTGGAGAAGAACAAGGGGGATTTAGGAAGGGAAAAGGGTGTGTAGATCAGATATTTGTTCTAAAATGTTTAGTGGAGAAGTATCTAGAGAAGGGAAGGAAAGTGTATGCTGCCTTCATGGACTTGGAGAAAGCTTATGACAGAATAGATAGGCAAGGTATGTGGAAGGTATTAAGAATATATGGAGTGAAGGGGAAATTGTTGAGTGCTGTGAAGAGTATGTACGAGGGAGCTAGGGTTACGGTGCGAGTGGATGGTGAGCTGAGTGAGTTCTTTGATCTCAGTGTGGGACTGAAACAGGGTTGTGTGATGTCTCCATGGCTGTTTAATATATACATGGATGGGGTTGTAAAGGAGGTGCAGGGTAGGGCAGTGGATGTGGGGGTGGCTCTAATGAACGAGGGTGAGATTTGGAAGCTTCCGGTGTTGCTATTTGCTGATGATACAGTACTGTTGAGTGAAGATGAATGGGAGTTGCAAGGTTTGGTGAATGAATTTGGGACAGTGTGTAGGAGGAGGAATCTGAAAGTTAATGTAAACAAAAGTAAAGTTATGGTGTTTGAGAGGAATGAAGTCACAGAGTGTGCAGTGAGGTTGGATGGTGAGGATATGGAGATTGTGAGTGCATTCAAGTACTTGGGTAGTGTGATGAGCAAGGATGGAATTTTGGGGGATGAAGTGCGTGAAAGGGTACAGCAGGGAAGGAAGGTTCTTGGTACGCTGAAAGCAGTGATGAGAAATAGGGAGGTGAGTATGGAAGTTAAGAAGTCACTGCATGATAGTATTGTGATCCCTACCCTGACGTATGGAAGCGAGGCATGGACCTTGCAAGAGGGGAACAAGTCAAGAGTGAGAGCAGTGGAAATAAGTTACTTGAGAGGAGCATGTGGAGTGACGTAGAGGGACAGGTTGACGAATGAAGAAGTGAAGGAACGCTGTGGGGTGGATGTGGATGTGGTTGAGAAGATTAGGAGAAATACACTGAGGTGGTTTGGACATGTGAAGAGAATGGAGAATGAAAGACTGACTAAGAGGGTGTATGTAGGTGAGGTGGAGGGAGGGAGAGGGAGAGGTAGACCGAGGATGAGGTGGAGGGATGGAGTTGAGAGGTATATGAGGGGGGGGGTGAGTTGGGGGGAGGGTAATCAAATGGTGGGTGACAGAGCGACTTGGAGGCGTTTTGTCTGCGGCCACCCTTTGCGGGATTAGGGCGTCGGGCTGTAGATAGATAGATAGATGGAATTCTATTTGAGAAGCTCCATAGTTCGTGCAAACTATGAACTTTATCACTTTCGCTGAGGTTGATTTTTTTTTTTTTTTTTTAATTCATATTATTCACAACGAGTTATGTTCGTGAGAGAAATCCTAGCTGCCAAAGGCATCTGAAACTACCTCGAATACCTCTTTCTCTATTATTATGACACTTAGGAATTAAATAGAGGCTAACATCAAACGATATTATGCATTCATGAGAAATCCTAACACTACTGGGGAGGTGTAGGTCGAATGGTTAAGAAGTTGGGTGCTGTCTGAAAGGGCACAATTTCAATCCTTGGCTGGTATAGGGAGCAGTTTGATCATTCACTAATTATGTACGAGACTCACATCGTGTTAGAAAACATCCCCACTAATACTTTTCCATCATCTGAATGAGATACCTGTAGCATGAATTCAATACGGGCAGTGGATATTAATACCCGAGTGAGAGATGCAGGGGTGTGGCACATAGGACTGCCGGACCGTAGGGAATGGACTGTCAGTGTTCATGGCCAGAGTTAAATACGAGAAATAAAATCAGAGTGGTAAAAACACCAAGGTTTTAATTAATATTATCCCTAATTTCTTCCTGCCTGACGTTTCGATATATGTTTTATGCCATCTTCTGTGGTTGAAACCTAAGAGGAAAAAAAAAGCATATGTAAAGGTATGCTACATAATTGTTAACAACAAACAAAACACAGGAATAAAGGTAAAGGCTCCGTAGGTCCTCTATATTTAGTATAAGGGAACGACTGAATCAGTGTTATTAAGAACTGGCTTGAGAGTCCTGATGTAAATAGAATCCAGAGTTCTTAAGTTTCCCCTACACCATGTGTTTATTATCTGAAAATAGGTTTTTCTTAATTTAATATGGCATACCTCAGCTTGCTCTCGTACTGTTGAGCAAGAGGGGAATGCAGTCTAAGACCAGTTCTGCTCAAGTGACGCAGGTGATTGTCTGTCCTGGTTTTATCGGTATGCAAAGTGCTGCCTATATACCTTGCTTGGCAACTGCATCAGTTAAAACTATAAACAACAGACAAGCATAGGTCGGGACTTGGATGTCTGGTCGCAGAGGGAGTGGATGTGTGCTCGTTTGCTCTCTACTCCAGATTTTTAGGGCTGCCCCACTGGCATTTTTTTTTTTCACCCCTCTGGTGACTGTTAGGATTGCTAGTTCTCATTTTCCTCCCCACCCTGTTAGCTTGGTGTAGTAACCTTTGTACTGCGATTGTACTTACTTGCCTCTGGAGTGGTCCCCTCACTGATTGCTCTGGTGTGTGAACCAACACTGACGCGGCCTCCCGAGAGTGGTTTGAGAGGACAATCTCAGACCTAGGTGTTTGGCACCGGATGTATTGTTCCATTCACATTTTTTCTCCCTTGCTTCCCACGGGGGAAGTGTTTACTATGGTTGGGGTAGGTGGTCCTGGCAGAACCCTGACTGTCTTGTTGACTGACTGCCCCCAAATTAAACGTCCCCACACTCGGTTCCCTCTTGACGTACTTGTAAACAATGCCATGTTTGTAACCCTCAATGCCGTCGGTTCCACTCCCTTGGCCAGTCTCAATCATTTCACTATCAAGAAAGTAATTAAAGGTTGTGCTGAAGGGGAATTAGTAAAAAAACGAGACCTCCTAGTAAAAAAAAACTGTCAGTTCTTCCCAGGTTAAAGTCTGGGTTAAAGTGCCTAAGTTTCACTGTTGTCATGTCTAGCCGAGGATTCCACATTCCATGAATTCCTCCAAAGGTGTCATTATCTGAAGGGACCGCATGGTTTTTGAAGAGGACAAAATCATACCTGACCTTGGTGAGCAGGACATAACTGATGTGCCCTCTATAACCAGATTCTCGGAAGGCAGGAGGACGAAGACTGCCACCATTATCTTGACCATTCGAAAAGTATCACTCTCAACCCAATTTGAAATTGGGTGTGAAATTGTTAACATCAGTCCACATATCCCTAACCCTCTTCATTGCTTAGGATGTCAGTTACATGAACATAATGATAAGACTTGTCGGATTTCCCAGTCAGTCTATGGCAAGTTTACTGCACAAGGTCATGATGCTGAATACTGCACATCTGAGACCGTATATTGCGTTCATTGCAAGGGTGCTCATTCCACTTCCTTGAGGGATTGTCCCAAACACAAGGAGAAGCAAGAGCTCTGCACGGTGAAGGTAACTGAGGATATCTCCAACAACGAAGCTAGGAAAAAGATGAAGGCGTTGCATGCTACTCCCACACCGAATATGTCCTAAGTTTCGGTGGTGATGTCCCGTCCCTTGATGTGGTCTGTCGAGACACAGGCTTACCCTGCCTCTGTTCTTCATGCCATTCACTTTACATCTCTGTCTCAGCCTCTTGTATCTATAACTATCTTACTGACATACTTGTAGCTATTTCCAACTCTCAGGCTGCTCTTGCTTCTCAGCCAGTACAGCCTAAACCGAAGTCTGGCAAGTCAAGTGCAATTAATCTGACCACACAAAGTAAGCGACTGGGTTCTCATGTTCATCCTGCTCCTGTTCCAGCGAGGGTGAGAAGAGTTGGATTTTCCTTGGGGGAGTCTGGGAACCTTGTAATTGATAACAATATGGAGTTTTATGTCAACAAGCACTGGAATTGGTCCCCCAGTACATGCTTACCTGTTGGCAGGCGGCATAAAAAGACTAAGCACACTAGCCCATCTCATAAATATGAAACCGTCACATTCACTGTGTTACAGCGTAATTGTAGGACCCTTGGAATAAATTAAACAATATAGCAATTTTGCTCTCTATACACATGCCAGACGTTGCTTGTTCCAGGAGATGCAATTGGAGGATCACCTTGATCCATAGAAAGGATGTTTCTCTGACCCTTCTGATTACAGGCCAATCACTATCACATCTTTTCTTGGTAAAGTATTTGAAACTTAATTAGTGACAGACAGTATAGCTTTCACCACAAAAGATCCACCACATATATACTGAATTTCCCGACTCATACCATCCATCAGTCAACTGACCAACATGGAGAAACCCATGATGTAGCCCATCATATTTCTAAAGCTTTTGACAGAGTGTGGCACCGTTCGCTGCTGTTCAAACACCCTTGCTATGGCCTATCATCTTTTATTCCACTGATTTCCTCATTATCTCAGTGACAGAAAGATAAGGTAAAAGTAGCTTATATATATTCCAATTTCGACTCGATTTATGCAAGCGTGCCTCAAGGATCAGTCTTGGCTCCAACACTATTCGTAATTCATGTTAATGATCTCTTATCTGTTTCCCATAATCTCATTCACTTATATGGAGATGACTCAATACATTACACGTCATTCACACTTTAATTCCCAATCACAAAGCTTAATATCTCTGACTCATAACTCCAGTCTTCATAAATCCAGACATCTATGGTCACAGAATGAGGACAAACCAACGTTGTCTCATTTAATGCCATGAAAACCAAATATATACAATTTACGAATATTGTCTTATTTCTGTATCATCTGCAATGCTACTAATTTTCCCGTTTCTTAAAGTACTAAAATTCTCGATGCTTCACTTAACAATGCTCTCAGCTGGACCTTTCATGAACGATCAGTTGCTACAATTTGTTTAAGAGAAATTTATATTATTGTAAAGAATCCGCAGCTTCTTCACCGATGAGCAGTTATTTACAATAGTCATGTGTGCTCTCAGCTGGAATATTGCTCGTCCTTGTGAGATGGATATGACTGGTTGCACTAAAACAACTTGACAAATCTCAAAACAAAGCTGTAAAAATTATTAATAGCTCTGCTATTACAAACGTACTACATCCCCTTCAAGTAAGAAGGAATTATGTTGCCTTGCTTGAATTATTTTACAGACATTTTTATGACAAATGCTCAGACCAAGTTGCATCCACTGTACCACCTCTCCACCCCTTACCCTGCACTACAAGGGCATCTGGCAGAGCTCATAACTAGACTGTCACACTGCCATATTGCAGATCTGCCTATGAGGAATCTTTTGTTCCCCAAACTGCATATCTTTGGAACTCACTTCCCCAGGGTATATTCCCCCCAAACTTCAACCCACGGCTGTTCAAGTCCAACTGTTACAACTCTTTTATGAATGGAGGACGCCTGTAATCTGTTGTATGGCCAATTTTGTTATTTACTTGTTTTTCTTTCCTCTGTTCATTTTCTGTAAAAACGTATATATTTGTATGTATGTGTAAAGGGTATGTTATATGTACGTATGTGTAAAGTGTATATATATATATATATATATATATATATATATATATATATATATATATATATATATATATATATATATATATATATATATATATCATCAGCCGTTTAAGTATCCACTACAGCACTGGCCTATCCCGACAGAAGTGATACAGCCAATGTACCTCTACCAAGTGGCTTAGGCTGTCTGGTAGAGATTGTATGTAGGGTGAGAAGTGCTTGTAAGTGTAATTGTAGTGTTGGAGTGGCTTTGGATGTGTGTGTAGTCTGTGAACCAAGTGTAATCGGCCCGCGCAAGCCGACTGGGTGCAAGCATACTATACAGTAAGCGACACTGGTTCAACCACAGCACCCCTTGTGTCCGTCAATGCAGTACGTGGCCGGGTGAACACTCCCAAAGTTTATTACCCTGGTGGGGCGCGGACCCTGGTTCTCCCATGTACGAAAAAGCACACTCTACCACCTTACCACAGAAGCTCCATGTATATGTATCTGTATCTATATCTATCTGTCTATCTATCTGTCTATCTATATAAACATATATATATATATATATATATATATATATATATATATATATATATATATATATATATATATATATATATATATATATATATATATATATGTGTGTGTGTGTGTGTGTGTGTGTGTTTGTATGTGTGTGTGCCTTAATGACCTTCGATTTTGACCCCAATGTCTGTAGGCAAAAAATCAATAAGCGTAGGTCAGTTGGCATGCAGTCTTTAATATTAAAAAAGGACCCAATTTTAAATGAATTTACAAGTAAAAAATATCTAAAGTCTAATTCAGAATAAAATTAACATAATGCATGAAGTACCTTCACAGAAAATCCAGAAAGAACTTCATTACCATTTGTGATCTTAATACTCTAATAATTAGACCACACCCAGAATACTGTGTACAGCAATGATCCTCCAGTCTTATTATGGACGAAGATAAACCAGACAGACGGCACCATGGAGTCGCAAAACTGAGCCATGACTACACACTATGAATGACTAAAAAACTAAGTCTTTTCTCTCTCTAAACATAACTCATAGATCTAATACAATTATTTAAAATTCTTTCAAACTGAACGATGATACATACGATAATTTGTTCAAATTTCAGACTGATAGTGCGACTTGAAATAACTGAATGAAACTCAAAAGCAAGAAATGAAACAATAAGCTACGATCAACAGCAGTTAGTGCAAAAAGTACGTCGAGTTTTTAAATTTGGATAGACAAATATTTCATTACTTTAAGCCATTACATTTCCAGGCTGAAATGTATGCTGACGACAGTGAGACGATTTCCTAATTATGAGGACATGCTGCTGTTATGTATGCCCTTTATCTCCAGATCTGTTAATTAGAGATTATATAGTGCATAGGTTTCATCGGCTACCAGATAAAAAAAAAAAATCATGCTTACTCGTTCTGCCAAGCAATGTATTCTTTCGAACATTTTTGGGGCCTTTTTTTCGGATAGTGTGGTGGTTGGAAGAGAGCCTTCCTCGTTTCTATCCTTTTCCCATACACGTTGGTTAGAACTTAAAATCTAACCCTGTTATCGACCATTTGGCCTGCAGTTATTTGTATTTCCTATGTACTCCTATCCAACACAAAATCTGCAACCATTACCGCCACCACCACATCTGCCACTGTTACCACCACCACCGTATCCGCAAACATTACCACCACAACCAAATATGTCAACATTTCCACCACCACCATATGTGCCAACTGTATATAACCACCACATCTGTCAGCATTACCAGCATCATCATATTTGCCACCATTACCACAACCTCCACATCTGCCACAGTTACCACCACCACTTTTCAACATTACCACCATCATCATATCTGCCACCATTACCACAACCATTGCATCTGTCAACATTACCACCACCACCACATCTCTCACCATTACCACCACTAATGCATCTGCTGCCATTATCACTACCACAACATCTGCCATCATTACCACTACCACCACTTTGCCACTGCAGTGATGTTTCATATAAGGATTCACAAATTTCATGTAGGAGCTCTGAGCTACAATGTCTCATGTAGATTCAACTGGGGACTCAGATCAGAATGAGTGTGAGTTCATACCACTCACAGTTTGATACAGAGGGAGTCTGGCCAGTCAGTCCTACTGCAGGCTTTTCCCTAGCCACAGTATGTCTTGAGTGACTCTTTTCATAAACCTGTGATGTACTCTCGAGTGTTTTCTTGGCGACTTAAAGCCCCTTAAGTTATTACAACCACCATTACCTCAACCACCACATCTGCCAACATTACCAGCACCACCACATCTGCCACCGTTACCTCCACCACTACATCTGTCAACGTTATCACCAACACCACATCTGTTCACATTACATACCACCTTTACGCCAAGAGAGGTCAATCCAAAGATCGATTTAAATTAACGGGTGTTTATTCTGACTAACTGAACACAGATCCTGCCCGTGGTAGTCCT
>NC_137005.1:29903041-30053041 GCF_032717465.1 Coenobita brevimanus
CTCAGTCCTGATGCTCGAGCCGGGGAAGAAGCCGGGTCGCTCTTCCCTCTAGACCTAAATCTGCATATTTTTCAAGTGGCACCTGCTGAATACTAGAAAATCTGCCGCATAGCCCCCAGGCCGCACTAATAATTCCACACTTATAACTCCATTTACATGCTAGTAGATATACACTAAGTCATATTGATATCAGTCTAGTTTGTTAGATGTTATTAAATACTTGTACAATTTTCCCCAGCCAATTAAAAGTTGTGTCTTCTGCCACAGTGGGACAATATTTATTCAAGGAAGCTATACCCTGTTTGATTGACCCGTGCAGCTGAGATGTATGTGACGAGTAGGGTGTGTTTGTTTCGCGGCTGCTGATTGGCCGCTGATGATATAACTCCACAGCTCTTCTTATTTTACTCGTAACACATATATTTATATTTTCAAACTGCCTGCAATGTAAGCAGCCAGTTTAAATATGGAGAGGTATATGAGAGAGGGGGGTGTGAGTTGGGAGCAGGGCAGTGAAATGGCGGGGGACAGGGCGACTTGGAGGCGATTTGTTTGTGGCCACCCCAAACGGGATTGAGGCGTCTGGCAATAGATAGATAGAAAGCGGCCAAAATTAGCTTTAAAAGTTTACTGTTATCAAATAAAATTAAAGCTGATTATAAAGTTTTATAAAAAGATGAGTGACGTTTGAAGTAAATTATCCACCCAAGGTGCAGCGGCGTACACCCACGTCCGCATGTTGCACTGCATCCGCCCACAGTGTACACCTACGTCCGCATGTTGCACTGCATCCACCCACAGTGTACACCTACGTCCGCATGTTGCACTACAATACTTGCCTGCATTACGTCATTGACATCATCGGTGGCCAATCAGCAGCCGCGAATCAAACACACCCTACTTGCCCCATATATCTCAGCTGCACAGGTCAATCAAATAGACTATAGTTACTTCGAGGATGAAGAAATAATTGAGCTATTGAGAAGTTATTAAATAATTGTACAAATATCACCAAATCATATCTGTCCACGTTATCGCCACCTCGACTTCTGTCCCCATTAGTAACACCACCACATCTGTCATCATTACCACCACCACCACATCTGTCCACATTATCACCACCACCACATCTGTCCACATTATCACCACCACCACATCTGTCCACATTATCACCACCACCACATCTGTCCACATTATCACCACAACCATACCTGTCCACATTATCGCCAGCTCGACTTCTGTCCACAATAGGAACACCACCACATCTGTCATCATTACCACTACCACCATATCTGTCATCATTACCACCGCCACCACATCTGTCCACATTATCACCACCACCACATCTGTCCACATTATCACCACCACCACATCTGTCTTCATTATCACCACCACCACATCTGTCCACATTATCACCACCACCTCATCTGTCAGCATTAACACCACCACCACATCCGTCAACATTATCACAAACAACACATTTGTCAACGTTACATACGCCACCACCACATCTGTCAGCATTATCACCACCACCACATCTGTCCACATTATCACCACCACCACATCTGTCCACATTATCACCACCACCACAACTGTCAACATTACATACGCCACCACCACATTACATACGCCACCACCACATTTGTCAACATTACATACGCCACCACCACATCTGTCAACATTACATACGCCACCACCACATTACATACGCCACCACCACATCTGTCAACATTACATACGCCACCACCACATCTGTCAACATTACATACGCCACCTACAGTTCATATACCACCACCACATCTGTCAACATTACATACACCACCACCACATCTGTCAACATTACGTACATCACCACCACATCTACCACCATTACCAACACCACCACATCTGCCACCATTATCATCACTATAACCACATGCCACTAATGTCATCATCACCACATCTGCCACCATATCCATCACCACCACACCTGTCAGCCTAACACCACCGCAACATCTGCCAACATTACCACCACCACCTCAACTGCCGCAATTACCACCACCACCACCACCTCATCTACTGCCACTATTACCACCACCACCACATCTGCCACTATTACCACCACCACCACCTCATCTACTGCCACTATCACCACCACCACCACATCTGCCACTATTACCACCACCACCACATCTGTCAACATTACCACCACCACCACTCGTCATCATGACTGCTACCATCACCTTTACCACCACCATCATTACTACCACTAAAACGTCTACCACCATTACTACCACCAAAACATCTGCCACCATTACCACAACCACCACTACTCCCACCAATATCGCCACCACATTTCAACATTACCGCCACCACCACCACCACCACATCTGCCACAATTACCACCACCACCACATCTGCCACAGCTTCCATCACCACCCCCATCTTTCAACCAAACACCACCACCACACCTGTCAGCATTACCACCATTACAACGTCTGCTAATATCACCACCTTATCCATCAGCATTAACAACACCATTTCATCTGTCATCATTACCACCACCACGTACCTGTCAACATCACCACCATCACCAGTACATCAGTCAGCGATATCAACAACATTTGTCAACATGACCTCCACCACCACATCTCTCAACGATATCACCACCATCACGTGTGTCAATATTACCACCACAACCACATGCCAACAATACTGCATACCATCATTTCTGCCACCGTTACCACCACAACCACATTGCCACCATTATCACCATCACCACATCAGTCACCATAACCACCACCAACACATCTGCATCCATTACCACACCATCACATGCCAACATTACCACCACCACCACATCTACCACCATTACCACCACCACCACATCTGCCATCATTACCACCACCACCACATCTGCCACTATTACCAGCACCACCACATCTGCCACCATTATCACCACCACCTCTTCAACTACTATTACCACCACCAACACATCTGCAACCATTACCACCACCACTATATCTGCCACCATTACCGCCATTACATGTCAGCATTACCAACACCATCGCATGTCAACTTTACCATCACCATCACATCTGTCAACTCTACCAACACCATTACATCAGTCAACATTACCACCACCGCCACATCTGTCATCATTACCATCACCACGACCACGTCTGTCAACATTACCACCACCACCACACCTGTCATCATTACCATCACCATCATATCTGTCAACATACCACCAGAACCACATCTGTCAACATTATCACCACCACCATCACCATATGTCACCACTACTACCACGACCACCATCACATCTGTCAACATTATCACCACCACCATCACCATATGTCACCACTACTACCACGACCACCATCACATCTGTCAACATTACCACCACCCTATCTGTCAACATTACCACCATCATCACATATGTCGACATTTCCATCATCAACACCTTTGCCACCATTACCACCGCCACTACCACACGCGCCTACATTTCCATCACCACCTACATCTGTCACCATTATCATCACCATCTACGTCCCTTAGCATTATCAACACCACTACATCTGTCATCATTATTACCACCACCTCACCTCATCTGTTATCATTACCAACACCACATTAGTATACATTACCACATCACCTACATGTGTCAACATTAACACCGCCAGCTAGATCTGTCACCATTACCATCACCACCACATCTGTCAGCATTACAATAATACAACATCACATATATTTGTCATCACTATCACCACCTTGAAACTATCCTCTCTCTAATCACCATACCACCCCAATACTGCAGCGACCATTCTTCAACTATTCAAATCCCTCAAATTCTCCAATGACCACAGTAACCCTCACCAGTAACATTATAACCAGAGCCACCACCAATTTTACAACCACCTCTACCACTTCCTCAACCCCCTCCTTAACTCCACATCTGCCACAACCTTTACCATCAGACCGCCACGACATCCACAAGAACCACTACATACTGTATACCACCATCATATCTACCACTCTAAGGCCACCACTATTACGATTACTTCCACAGCTACCTCCCCCCACAACCACAGCTACCAAAACTACTACAACTACGAGCACCCGACCCACGGTGCCGTCAGTAAGAAAGAAGTTAGGAGCGGCGAGCGATTCAGAGGAAGTGAAAATGTTGGTTTGAGTTGGTTGGTGGGAGTGGCACTTAAGGAACCCCAGCCATCCCCACCATCACAAGAATAAGGCTACCAAAATTCCATCTTCTACCACAACTGTACATGCAGTCAAAGCTCTTATACTTATAATACTACCATAAGTAACACCTCCTATATAATCATATCTGCATGCATTACTTCAACTACCACAGCCCTTGATATGACAGTTTCATCTACCACAGGCATCCCTCCAACCACATTATACGAGTAACAATGATAACAGCAGCCAACAGACATCACAACAAGTCAGGGCTTGAGATTGAAGCCTCAAGCACTACTCTGATGGGGGCAATAAACAAAAAAATAAATACTGTCGGAAAAATTAAAGAATACGCTAGACAGTAGTGCAATAAAAATGTTCTACCACTGATAAACACGAAAATTCTGCAGATGTTATATTAATAGTATATAACAGTCATAATGCTGTGTTCACTGAAACTTTTTCATATATACAGTATATTGTGACATTGTGACTAGGGGCATTAGCTTTTGCATGTGGGTGGGTGGGTGTGTGTGTGTAGTTGAAAGGGTCTCTAAGCAGAATTAGGCTCCTATCCTTCGTACTCTTGGTTCGGGACTGACTACCACAATCTTAGTATTGCCACAGTTACACTTACAGCTAGTTTCCACTACCAACACTAGGACAATCATATGTCAACCACAACACCAACATTACACACTCACAAGGTTGCTACAACTATAACTGTAGCTTCGGCAGTTACTTTGGGCATAAGACTGCCACAATTATACCTACTATTATAACCATATTGCTACCAAATTTATGCCTGCTACAACCATCAACACAACTACCATCACTATCACAGATATATTACTGCAATAATACCGACAGCTACCACATACGGCTACTACGACATACCTGGAGCTACAACAGCCTTGAAGAGAGAACCTGTATTTTTTACACAGGAAAAATCATCAGAGAAATTACCAATATGCTGTCAGAATCATACCTCGTGGCTCATACCACCATTGTGACAGTCATAATGCTACCACAGTAATGCTTGCAGCATTACCACCACTACCACGACCAGGTAAAAGTTAACTAACGTTGTCACAATCTTGTAACCAACGTCCCTCCGCCCCCACTGTGGGCATGAAGAGGATGAGTTAACCCCCTGGCACTCGGGCAAGTAGATGCTTTTAATCTATCCCAAACACTTACGGCAAGTCAGAATGAAGAAAGAACCTGTATTTTTTACACAGGAAAAATCATCAGAGAAATTACCAATATGCCGGCAGTCGAACCCGGGACTCTCAGGTGAGAGCCAGGCAGCATACTACCTCCTCAAGCATTAACACTACCACTTAACAGTCACATGAATACTACAATTTTTCAGCAGCTTTAGCTGCCACCATAATGACAATCATCCCTACTTCAGTCGTATGCAGTTACTCTCAGCACTGTTTTCATATTATTTGAATTATGCATGTTGTCACAATCATAATGCTACTACAATTATACTTTTTCTGTGTTCGACTGTGGATACACACAAGGCAGTTCATTCCATAAAACTCAGCAGCCCTCAGTGCCACGCACCTACATATGTCATCACTTCGGCATTAATTCCTACAGTTCATACCAATCATATGTTAGGACTGTTTCACTCAGAACTAGTGCGCTGGTATCAGCGTTGGTGTTTTTATTATATTTCGGTCGGGCTTGTGGGAGACAAGTAAAGGCAGGTTTAGCTAAAATGCAGATAATCAGACAGTTCCTTATCCACCCTCGGATGGGATTCGCGTCCTTTGGAACAACAGACCACCAACTTCCTCAACCACGCGACCTACCACAGTCAGACTACCCACCACCACTAAAATAATCATGATGTTACCAGTTTTGTAGCCTCTACTATTACCACAGTCTTGATGCTACCATGCAACTACCTGATAGCTACCAAAATCTTAAAGCTACAATAATTATGCCTTCCTCCACCTGTTACCCCTGTTATCACCATTCGCCATTACCATTACCACCATCACTATCACAACCATAGTTATCTACTACTAACACTACAGTCACCACAAAGTGCTATCAAAACCACAACCGTTCCCACTGCTTACTACCGCACATACGATGCTATCGTTCATAACAGTTTAACAGCCTCTTCAAACATGATCATACCAATCATACCAAGCACTGTAGCAGCCACTAACATACTGCCACAAATATGATGTTACCACAGACATTCCAACTACTAGGCCTACTACTGCTAATCTTCAACTTTCTATAAAGCACATACTCTGTAGTTAAAAATCAGCTCAACAGTGGTAAATAATGGCAATAAATATTATATACTGTGGCTAAATGTTTTAGCTGCATAAATATGTTAATGTATGTATGTTATCATTAAGCTAAATAATTTAGAATATTTTCGATATATGAAATGTATGGAAATTACCATATTCATATTAGCTACCATCACCAACAAAATTATATCTACTACCACCACAACCACAGTCGTACCTACAGCCACCAGTAACACAGTCTTTCCAACTGCCATCACCAACGCAGTCGTACCAGCTTCCATCACTACTCTTATCTGCTGTCACCACAACCAGTGATACCAGCTACCCCAGTTATCAGTCCTACCAGTTATCACCACAACAACATCCATAATCTTCTCCCACCATTGCCACAATCATATTTTCTAGTACCACAACCTCTAATGTAGCTTTATTATTCTACCACTGGTATCACAGTCAAATAATAAACTATTACAAGACCATCACCCTCATAGCTACTGCTTTACCCACCAATATTACCATCATACATATACTCGTAACCCCGTCCGTACATACATGCAGCTGCAATCTTGCTACCACAACCACCAGTATTACAAGGCCATCCCAGCCACCATATCACTATCACCATCTCACCTCCCTTATCAGAAAGTGAGAATATGAGGGAGGGTGGTGTGTCATTGGAATATAGTTGGTTTATTATCATCTAACAGAACTAGACCCTTCCCACACCATCAATACTAAATCGTGGTGGCATTTAATATCCTTGGTTACTTGTCAAATCCATCCAGTTCTCTGACTACAGTTGGTCATCATCTGAGCTGAAAAGGGTTAGATATCATTGTCTGGTTGGGGGGGGGGGACACGCTACAGGGTCACTATAAGTATGGACAAATATGCCTGGGATAACTTTTGTCAGTACTGCCCCTCACAAGATGCGACATCAAACAGTAAAAACAGACAAACAGATAAATATTCGTAGACTGTGAGAGGTGGTGGCTGATTCAGTAGAGATGTGGCCTGCAGTCATAATGGACCCCAACTGGGGCAGGGAACTGTACCCTTTAAGGTCCACCTTATGTTTCCTTGGGGATTTCGAAAAACGCCCTTAGTATGTTGAACTAGAGACAAATACAAGACATTTTTCCTCCTATACGTTTTCTTTTTATAATTTTTCGTTGTTTGTACATTGTTGCATGGCAATGAAGCAGCCCAACTGGGAGCCTCAGGTGACCTACAACGGACCATGCTCACCCCAGTTGGGCTTTTGTGGGCAAGTCTCGATGCACCATGCTGAGCCCAACTTGGCTGTTGTGGCCCTTATCGGAACACTTAGACCACCTTTTGCCAACCTTATTTTTCATTCATATTATAATTCCTTTGGGTTTGTTTGCAACCTACTTCAAATTCTAGGTTATATTCAAGTGTTCTTTGCAAATATATATATTTTTTTTTAATTCTTTAAACTAATTCATTTTACTTTTCTTTTTAACTTTCTATCAAATATTACAAATAACATTTTATCACGTAATTTTAATAGTAAGTTTTTGTTGTTTTGCAGCTAAGTATCAGTGAGCGTATAAGTGAAAAGTATCTATGTCAAAAATTTATTTACAAAAACATACAGTACAAAAGTATAAAGGCACATACAAAACTGAATGTGCATAAATTACCAACTCTTCTGCAATAAAATACACATTCCTGTGAAAAGTTATGATACAGATCCTTTCATCATACTTCCTCTTGTCAGTGCCACTCATTCTCCCATTATACATTTTCACATCAGGACATGACACTTCCGTGTGGGTCTTGGTGGCTCTGTCATAGCGTTTGACATGCGCCATGGGCTCAATTCCTGCAACTGTTGAGAGAACCGTGACGACCTTGTTAACAATGTAAACGAATCGTAAGTAAAGGAAATGATTCAGAAAGCATAAATATGGTAAGTGTAACAGAAATAAACAAGGTAGAAATAACAAATATAAGATAAGTACAACAGAAATAAATAAGTATAACAAATAAGGTAAGTAAAACAGAAATAAGGTAAGTATAACAAATTAGGTAAGAATAACAGAAATAAGGTAAGTAAATCAATAAATGAATAAGGTCAAGTCTCTATCCTCCACTTCTATTCTTTCCATCACCTTCTTACTCTTGTCTCCACTCCTAGTCTTTCCTCAACAGATATCGTGATGACAAAGTTATATACATACACACAAACCATCTAGAAATTCCAGCATGGCCAAATTTAAATGGCCAGACGTGAAGCAAAAATTTAAAAGGCCAGGCGTGAGTATACAAAAATATAAAAGGACAGACAGCTATCAGTGATGATTCATACTAAGCACTAGTAGATATCGATGTAAAAGGAGATGGAAGCACATCATCATGGTTGAGGCTTTCATCCAGAAGGGCAATTATTTCATTATCAGGGACGGTAACATCATCGCCAGTGTCAATCTTAACATCACTGTCAACTCCTTGTACTGGGGCAATCCATTGCTGACGATATTCACCCTGCCCGGTGGCCCAAAAACATGCTGGTACCAAACTGAAAAGAATGGAATACGAATCAGTCATCATATATAATCACCCTCATTATCGAAATTAGTATAATTACATAAATACAGTAGTAGGCTAACCTAACGTAACTCAGAATAAAAAAAATGTATATATGCACTCCAAAAATCTAAGTGGCCTCTTGAATCACAGCTACTGTGCATAAATAACGATAATATATAATAATATCAAAGAAAAAACACACGAGAATGATAAAATAAAATAACTGCATACGTGGCAAAATAACAAACCATTACGGCCCATGAAAGCCCGCTTTGGCTAAGAGGAGTAAGCATGGTCCGTAGAGTCACTCAAAGCAACCCAATTGGGCTCTTTACTTTGTCATACTGGTTTTTCATTAATTCCAAATCATCACAGACTAATGACATCCATATAAAAATGCCCAACTCCCCCTCAAACATGTAAAGTAATGGTGAACTTGCCTCCACGGGAATGGGCGTGAGGACACTGAACGATGGAAGAATTTTGGAGAAAAGCTGCCATTTTCAGAGTTGGGCCAACACTGATGCATTCAATGCTTTCTCGGGGAGGGCATGGGATACCTGTTGCATCCTGATTGGTAGGATTCGAAAGAGGAGGAATTCCTCTCCACCCTGAAAAAAAAAATCCTGGCTGCCCGATTATTCTAGGCATGTTGACAGCTGTTTCAAAACACCCTTTTCAAGTATCCCAATTGGGTTACCTGGTAACTAAAGGGTTAAGGATATGAAATTCATGAAAGCAGACTTTTCTGATCTACCAAAAGACCCACTGACATGTAAGAGTACCCCTGCTAATACCAATGCACCAGTCCTGAATGATACAGCCCTAGCATGTATTCAATATGGACGGTGGGTGTTAGCTCTGAAGTGGTGACATGTGGAGGTGCATGGTATGCAGAAGGACTTCTCGGCCTTGGGAGCAGGCTGTGACGCCTATGCCCAGAGTTGAACAAATAGAAAAAAAAAATACAGACAGACAGACTGACATGCTGATACACAGACTGATAGATGGACAGATGGAACATGCCACAAAGAACTCTGGTCATCAGTGCAGAATTGTTACACTGAATTCTTTAGTCACATGAATGTCAGAATATCAAATACAGCCACATTAAATCTTGATTCATTGCTCTACTCTACTTTTCATAAATTACTGACACTACTGGAATGAGGTATAATGTAATCTCAGAATTGGAATAAAAATGCAAACACACGCAATGACAGTGAAGATGCTGACTGGCATTAACTTCATACAGTGTACAAAAAGTTTGGTTGCACACAGACAAACTACGATATTTTCGGATTATACGCTTCTGTTCAGTACTTTTACTCTCGAAGAAAATCATTGATCCAGAAGCTTTTTTAGAATACCAGTTGTAAACTTTCATTGCAAAGGTTTACTTGACTTAGTGGTTTAATCCCTCCATTATGATGTTTTTGCTGCTTTAGTACAACTGCCTGCGGATGATTAAATTAAATTTAGGAAAAAAACCCATTTAATTATGGCTACCTATACAGTTCGAATAATATTTCATAAATAATATATAAACGTCTGCAGACAGCAAGAATAAGACTAAAAATGCGTAAACATATTTCAGGGGACAGCATGCACTTTCACACAAGGATTCATGTAGGAAACTGCTCAACTCTGGATTAGCCTTTCTCAGTCAACGACCACTTTCCCTTATGATCTACAATTTTTCAGTCCTAATTGGTTTTCTGAGAAAGAATCTTGAATCTGGGTGCAGTGTTTTGGTGCTTTTTGACTTTTTCTGATACAGATGTTGAGCCACGAGCATATCATTCGGGTATAAGAAAACAAAATTGAAGCCCACTGAGGTAGGGTTAGTGGCATTTTCATGGACCAGTCTGGGTTCAGCCTCACCAGGAAATGACATTTAAGGGGATACACTAATATTGTTACGTCCTTGTCCCACACTGACACAGGCTCCATCAGCAGTGGTTCAGTAGGCCTACAGGAAGGACGTTGCTCAGTGAGTTTTTGTTCCTATGGTCAACCTTTCGGTGTACAGTACATTAGAACAGCTCAGGCGTCATAAATAAACACTAGCTCTTAAGTCAACTGTCTTTATTTTCCAAATAATTACACTAAATGCTTACCAACTTCACAGTTTTCACAAGTACCAGAGATGATCTTCACTAGCTGCACTGCACTGACACTGATCTACACTCAAACTGAACTGAAACTGACTGAACCTGCACTAGTCTCTTCCCCATCCTTACATAAGCTTGCATTAGACTCGAATCTTCGAGTACTCTCGGCAGGCAACAGTTGCCAACTCGGAGACATCCAAAACGTGCCAGCCTTTTTTTTTTTTTTTTTTTTTTTTAGTGTGTCCGACTCTGGGCATAGGCTTCACAGCCTGCTCTCAAGGCCCAGCAGTCCTCCTACATATCACCACTTCGGCGCTAACACTCACCGTCCATATTGAATACATGCTAGGGCTGTCTCATACAGGACTGGTAAATTGGTATTAGCGGGGGTATTTTTACGACATGTCGGCGGGTCTTCTGGTAGATCAGTAAAGCCTGATTCAATGAAATTCAAATCCTTAAACTGTTCCCTGCCCCAGCCGGGATTCGAACCTGGGTCCGTTAAGACTGCAGGCCACCTCTCTACCGATTGAGCCACTGCATAACACTCAAAATCATTTAGCATACAAACTGAGGTAAAATTACATAATCAACCAATCATATAAATAATACATCATAGAGAAAAAGAGCATAAAAATTGATGTACCACATACAAAATAACTGTGCTCACAAACACTAGCCTAACTGGCAACTCTGACACGTAACGGTACTAGTAGAATCATCGGGAATTCTCCAGCACAATCTAACTAGCAAATCCCGCTGCTCGACACTATATCCTTACAAATGTTCACTCATGTTCACATACTGCTGAGATTTCCTTAGTGACTTGCAGTATGCAAACACAAACATAGTCTCTCCAACAAAAATTTACGTGCATTTCTCATGATACACTTGGAAGACCTTCCACGACTATACCAGTGGTCGAAATGCGAAGGGGGGTTTGGTGGTTGGATGATGTTTGACCTCCATGAATAAAATGAAGGCCCATGGAAGTAGACCATCCAGGAGAACCATCGTGGGTCATAAAAAGGCCTTCTCAGATGTGTTCATTATTATTTTGCTGTTACAAGGAACATAATTATTTAACATAAGAAATCCTTCAGAAGTGAATATAAACGTAATGTTTATTATATTTATTTTGAAAGCGAGGAGACACTGCAGTTCAGCTGAAGCCTAATAAAGATGTTTTCTGATTGTTAAGAAGATTCAAGTTGCGGAGTTCGTAATATTGTCGCAAAACTTATCACATGGTGATTATTAGCCACCCTACCTTCATTCTGTGGTGTGGTTTTATGCCATGGAAACACTTGAAATATACTGACTTTAACAAATTTAACCCATTTGAAAGAAAATGAGAAATATGCTTCATTAGAATTAGCAATTCAGGGGACGCTTTGAAGATGATGTACATAACCCACTTATTAATTTAAATGTTCGTAATTTGAGGAATACCGCATTCTAAGCCTCTGAATAGTGCTATGTTATCCCGTACTCAAATGCTGTCATGACTGAAAAAAAAAAAAAAAGTTTATCGGAAGACGCTTAGGTCAACCTGTTTTATATATATATATATATATATATATATATATATATATATATATATATATATATATATATATATATATATATATATATATATGGTCAACCTGTTATATATATATATATATATATATATATATATATATATATATATATATATATATATACTTGTGTATAGTAGCCTGCTCAATCGGGAAGTACGTTTCAGATATAGACAAAATGACACGCCCCGAAGACAGAGATAACCTGGAAGATAAGGGAAAGGTAATTTGATGAGTACGAATTATATATTTGAGTATTTTAATGGATACCAACAAAGTGTGTATCTATAAGTAGTCCGGGAGAAGACAAAATAATCTTTTCATTTCGAGATGCCTCGACACTTTACGTTTAGAACATTGGAGGGTGTAGAAGCAAAGAGAGATATTGACTGTGGAATATGTATCCAAGATTAACAAGTTGTGTAAAAGAGATTCTAATACCAAAGGTTATTTTTCTCATCAGAGAACAACACCGAAAAACGGATAAGTGTATGTAGAAACGGGTGTTGCCTGCCAGCGATCTTTTTTTTTTTTTTTTTAGGTGGTGGTGGTGGTGTGCTATACTCTGTCAATCAGTTATATTGGCAACGACTGATGGATTGCCTCGAGAAAAGACTCGGCAACGTCGCACCTTCGCTTTAGTTGGGTGCAAGGCGGCAAACAAAACAAGAAAGGCATAGAAGATAGGGGGGGGGGGTATATACACAATACATAAAATTTTCCTTACCTACACCACAGAAGCAGTTCAATGGTTTGGTCTGCTTATATTCGATGCTTATATTCGATAAGATGAGAATAGATATGGTTAGGGTTAGGTTACGTTTGGTCATACTGAATAAGATTAGCATTAATAAGTTTATGTTAGGTTGGGTAAGGTATATTTAAGTCTGGTTATATAAGATCAGAGTAGATAGGTTTAGGTATGGTTAGTTTATGCTAGGCGACTAGGATGCAGTATATAGATAATGCAGTTGCATAAACAGTCAGTGAATAATGACACGTCACTGAATGTCAGTGACATCTGATTTTATTCTTTTTGATTCTGGTTAACGCCAAGCGATTTTGTTCAGGCATTTTTTAACCACAGGATCTGAAATGGCAAACGACTCGTAAGTAATACTGTATCACATGATGATACCGTTGCACTCACATTTTGACGGCTTATCGAAGCGATAATTCGACATTGCCAAGCAGTTTCTCGTTCAACTCACTCCGACGTTGCCAATATGTTTGATGACTAAGGGTACCCGAAGAGAGAGAGAGAGAGAGAGAGAGAATGTTGTCTGTCCACCAACAGCTTTAAAAGAACTGCTATCAGCACATCTACACTCCTTCCACTTTAAGTAGGCATAATAATATTGCCGATGAATATCCTAAGTGCTGAGCTGTAACAAGAGATAACACTGGAATATGGTACTACTGCCATGGTGTATGACCGAAGAATTGCCTTATTCTGATGTGGAGATATTGGAAATTAGCTTCCTAGGGATGAAGATTTCAGCTCTGTTAACCCGTTCGAGAACATCGATTGAATCTGGGATATGAGAGGTAAAAGTAGGACAAAATTTAAGTGAGCATTGCTTATTACAAAGCTGATATCACTTCAGCTACAATAGTAGAATGTGCAAGAGAACTGGAAAGACTGTTATCTCGTTTCAAAATTTCGGAACTCAGACTCGTAAAAGGAATATTGTCCACAGTTGTAATTACCTACTCCATTGCTAGGATACTTTCCTTAACATCTGCCTTCTTTAGCATAGTAGAGTCTTGTTAAATGCCTTGTTACAACCAGTCAGTATTATGCAACTCTGGAGAGATTTTTCAAACTGACAGGGTTACATATAGGCCTGATTCACCCATTTTAATGTTGGATATGTGTGATAGAGGAGCTCCTTCGCGCCGTGGCAGTGACATACATGAACTGCACCACTACCGCGTTATGCAAAAGCCACTCAGGTTTCTTCTATCCCTTGAATGAGGGATAATGGGCTCCAGGAGGGGGACAGCTTCAGCCTGTTGTCTACTGGGTTCACGTTCAAGAAGAACTTAGGGATACATCTACTACTGCTACTAATACTAGAGAACCTCTTTATACTTAATAAAAGTGAAAGCCGCAAAATAATTGCTCTTAATTAAAATGATAAATATGTCATCGTACTACTGTAATGGGATTAACACAGTCACAGCTACACCATTTTCTGCTATCATCACTACATCGAGGCACGACCATTTGCGCTACAGTTCCTGCCGTCACAAACAGCACTACCATTACTGCCATCACCATCACCACTACCACCACCATCAATCTCCATGGCCACTTTCTCTGTTTACCTCGTCCCTTTGAGGCGATGAGGGGGGCGGAGAGAAGGAGGGAGTTGCTGGATGAGATGGGGAGGAATAAGGGATGGAGCTGGAGGAGGGAGGGAGGTAGGAAGGAGGACAGGGAAAGGAAGTAAGTGAGGGAAGGATCGAACGAATGTAGAAGAATGTGAGGGAAAAAAAAGTTGGGCTGATGTAAGAGCGAGTGAGTTAGAGTAAATGAACAACTAAGTGCCTGTGGACCAGTAAGTGAGTGAAATAAGGATGAATGATGTAAATAATGGAAAGAAGAAGCATCACTGAGAGAAAAAGGAAAAGAAGAAAAAGAGAAGGAAGGAAGGAAGGATGAAAGGAGAAGAAGGAGCACTGAAGGAAGGATGGCAGGAAAGAAAGAGAGAAGAAAAGAAGGCAAGCAAATATATATATGCTGTGACGAAAAGAGAGAAGGTGTGCGAAGATGAAGGAAATGAGAAGCAACGGAAAAAAATCAGGAGGGATGGAAAGAGGAAAGGAAGGAAAGTATGGAGAACGGAAAATAAAAGCTGGTAATGGAGGCAGGCTGCACAGAAAATAGACAGGTTTGGGAAGCAGGGTGTGAGGAATGGAATAAATAAAGGCAAAAAAATAGGAAGGAAGAAGGGACGGGAAGAAAGGAGAGAAGGAGGAAGAGGGGGAAGCGTGAGGAAGAAAAGAAGGAGGAGGGGAAGGGAGAGGGGTGAAAGGAGGGAGAGATGTGAGAATGGGAGGAAGGAAAGAAAGAAGGAAGGGAGATGTGAGGAAGGAAATTTGGAAGGAAGGAAGGAACATGAGACGGGGCGGGAAGGACTAAAGGTGTGGGGAGGAAACGAAAGAGCAGAAGTAAAGGCGATAATCGAAAAAGGGAAGGAAGGAAAGAAGGCAAATAAGCGAAGGGAGGAAGGAAGGACGGAAAGGAGATAAATAATATTGAGAAAGGAAGGACATGAGTGAGGAGGGGGAGGGGAAGTAAGGGAGACAAAGAAAAGTGGAAGGGAAGGAAGGGAAGTAAATGTGGACGAGGGAAGGAAGGGAAGTAAATGTGGACGAGGGAAGGAAGGAAAGGTGGACACACGACAGGGGTAGGACGGAAGAGACGGAAGCAAATAAGATGGGAGGGAGGATATGAAGGAAGAGAGGGCAGTAAATGAGAGAGGAAGGAAATGAAGGGAGGCAAAGGAGAGGGGAATGGAACCAAGGGAAGGAAATGTGAGATGGGTAGAAGGAAGGAAGGAAGGCAAATGAGAGGATGAAAGAAGTAAGGAAGACGACAGAAGGGATGAAATGAAAATAAGAAGGAAGGAAGGAATCAAGAGAGCAGGTGAGGGGAGAGGCACTTATGAATAAGAAAGGAAATCGGGCAGGAATGAGAAAAAAAAAGAAGAAGACCCATTTCATAATAAGAAACATGCTAAGTAAAGAATGCAGACTAGAAGGAATGAATGAAGGAAGAAAAGATGCAAGAGAAGGAGGAAAAAATAAGGAAGAAAAGAAATAATGAAGGAAGGAAGGAGGAACAGAAGAAAAAATGTGATAATGAGGGAAAGAAGGAAAGAAAGAGAAAACAAAAGAAATGAAGAAAGGAAAAGAAAGATAATGAAGGAAACAAGGAAGGAAGAAAGAGGATAAATTCGAAGAAAGGGAAAATATTAGGGAAGACTAATAAGGAAAATGAAAATGAGGAGAGCAAGAACGTTTGCAGGTATGATATAGTCAGGCAGAGGTCAAGTTAAGATGAAACACAGAAAAAAGACGTAAAATCCATAAGAACATCCAGTTCAATATTACTTCTTGTGAGGTGTAGGTGACAGAAGCTGGGCTGACATAGTTCAAAACGCCAGATAATGGTGAACAGTCTTTGCCATAGTGACATGATCGAAAAGTTTTCATCCACCTTTTAGGAATCTGACCCCACGGTCCAGCTGTACGTTTAGCCGACAGTCGTCTGCCAGCATTGTTTCCTCCCTTCCATTTCTCTCATTTCTTCTCAAACGACAGAGCTCATCCATTTTTCCTACACTGTCGTTGTGTACTTAATGTTGCTAGCACATAAAAATAGTTCATGTAACACCTTTCATTGGCACAGGCGGTAGGAAAATATCAACTTTTCATGGAGTTCACCTGGCTATACTCCACTTACTTTAACTTGGCCTAGAATTGCCTTCTTTCCAGCTTGAAATGCTGAGCTATAACAAGAAATTAACACTAGAATGTGGTGCTCGTCTCGAGGAAGTGTTACGGAATTTAAGTTCAGTCGTAGTACTGTCTTATTCTGCCTACGAGCTGCGTGAAACAAGATGCAAAAGAAAAAAATCATCACCAAAGTAAAGTGTCTAGCTCCAACATCTTTAATTCCTGATCCCATTAAATGATGATAAAAAAAATCATCATCGTCATCCATGCTAAAACTTGAGAAAGAAAGGAAGAAGAAACAGAAAAATGAGAGGGGCAAAAGGTGTCATCGTTAGCTAAACAAAATCGTCTGTAAGTAATATGAACATCTAAAACTAGACAGGCAACCTTTATGAGCAAATGTAGGGTGTTTCCCAAAATTTCCTCCTATTCTAGAATACCTTAAAAGCTAAACACTTGATATCTTTTAGCCCATACACTCATAACAGGTTAGACGGCTCTTTCGAATCAAACTCCCCTGGAAGTATTCTCTCTCTCTCTCTCTCTCTCTCTCTCTCTCTCTCTCTCTCTCTCTCTCTGTTAATCAACGGCAGACTTATCACATGAACAATCAGTGAAGTGATTATTAAGGACACAAGAGAAGAGTGTCGGTGTAGAGGTCAGTGAAAGGCGAAGGAATGATAGAATGAAGAAAGAAAGAACAGAAAGAAGGGTCCTATAATGATGTTCTGTTTCTGTTTTCAGTGATCTGCATGTGAGGAAATTTTACATGCTTACCTTACGATTAGAAGGGAGATACTCATCCAGACACTGTGTAACTTGTTAAGTGGTATTACTGTGTCATATTCTACTTCTTTTCTAGGCAATTTGTTTAAAGTCTTCACAGAGTAATTAAGGAAAAAATCTTTGCTTCATTCGCTTGAAGACGTTAACCCGTAGTTTCAAACTCATTACCTCCACTGTAATTCACCCGGTTGGCTGTGAAATACTTAGCAACGCGCCGATCAAGCAGCGAAGGCCGCCTGCTCCCTCCCCACCATCACCTTCTTTCTCAGTGACAATGCCACCAAAATCCTGGCACCAGTTGCTAAAACAATTTCAGGGTGGAATAAAGAGGAACATCAAACTTTAACTGCAGAAGCCTCCGGTTCAGCGACGTGGTATGGCAGGGCCACAGACTGTGAGCCACTACCACCACTGCCACATACACCTAACCACGTTCTTTTACAATTACGTCGCTTGCGGCTAGGCTTCCTATGCTACAAACAAATCAAGAATCTCCAACCAGACCCCTGTCAGCACTGCCATGAAATGGAAGAATCCCCACTTCATCACTTCATCCTACGTTGCCCCGCCACTCACCCTTTACGAGCCAGCCTTAATGGGGACTTCACCTGGTCACATGTTGACGAGGTGGATGCCCCTACAGTTATTAAAAACACCAACCTTCAACTACTACTCACTGTCGTAGAGAAATACCCACCCCCTCAATAAGTAGATAGTGCAGATGGCACTCCACTGAACGGGCTCACTGGTTTGCCCGTGCCCCGGTACGCCGGGGCGACTATCACACACACACACACAAATACTTAGCGTCTGCCATACTGCCATGTCCTTTCAGCAGTCTGCACTTTGATAAATTACAGTTAATTCGTCTAAACGTTTCTCGTATTGGTATTCACCATTCGGAGATTAAATTTTGTAACTCTTCGATGCAGTCCCACTAATATCTTATATATATATATATATATATATATATATATATATATATATAGATATAGATAGATATATAGATAGATAGATAGATAGATAGATAGATAGATATAGATATAGATATAGATAGATAGATATAGATGGATAGGTAGGTAGATAGATAGATGGCTATAGATATAGATATATGAATATATAATGGCCCAATTGAACAAACTGTTTCGATGTGAGTATACCAAGAAACCATCATGTCGCTGAATTACTTGTCTACATAAAGATTTACCAGGTCTGTTATCAATTTTGGTACTGTCGAAAAATTTGCATATTTATTATAAAAAAAAAAAAAAAAATCGTATCTGACGTAAATTAGAAACTGAACATAAACCCTGTGGCAGTTCATTCGTAACATTCCCCCACTCTGAATCCTTCCCATTAACCCAGTAGCTTTCAGAATTCCTGTGCGAGGAATTTTAAAGCATGGGCACTAAGCGTACAGCCCTCCGCCTATCGGCTCATGGTCGCGAAGCTCTTAGGTCCCTCCCCCGGGGTTCCTTTTTTATTACCTTTTGAAAATGCCCAGGACACTGCGCGGAAATAGGTTAAAGAAGCTGGTAGCTTCGTCAGTGTTTAATTACAATTCTTTGTTTATGTTCCTTATTTGCCTCTGAAGCCATGGGTTAAGTTTCTCAAGAAGTCTCTTTTACTTTCCTTACTAAATGGTCTCTGGAAATCAAGAAATATAGAAACCATTGACGGACTTAGTTTCATCACACTCGTAAGAAATGTCACTGAAAAAGTTAAGGTAACTGGCAAAGAGGAAGGAAGGAAGGGAAGAAAGAATGAAAAGAAGAGAAATGATATCAGAGAAGGAGGAAGGAAGGAATGAGAGAAGCAAGGGAGGAAGCAGACAGGAAAAAAGGAAGGAAGCCAGGAAGTTAAGAATGAAAGGAGGAAGGAATAAATCAGACAAGAATGAAAGGAAGAAATTTTGGGTAAAAAGAATAAACGAAGAAAAGAATGAAGAATAAAAGAATAATGGAAGAAAAAAGGATGACACAATTATGCCAAACAAGCTGAAATAATATGAAAATGACAAAGCCAGTACGAAGTGAGCGACTGACGACAGCCAGGATGAGAGATGAGTCAAGCAGAGGGAAAAGGTAAAGGTAAGGTAGCTAATGATTAATAAAGGAGGCGAGGTGGGAAGGGGAATAAGGCAGACGGGTGAGGTAGGAAAGGATCAGGCAGGGTTCGAAAGGTAAAAATGAGGCACGTAGAGATCCAAGACAAGCAGATGTGAGGCAGGTAACGATGTGGACAAGATAAGAAAGGCAGGAAAGCAAGTGTGTAGCAGGAAGGCAAGGATGAAGAAGGCTCACAGGCAAGAGTAAGACAGGAAGGCAGGGATAAGTCAGGTAGGAATGGCCAGGCAGACAGGGAGGTCCCAGCGGATAAAATGACAATTTAGACAAGGCAATGATGAGCACATATGACACGCAAGCAAAGTAAACAAATAAAGAAAGAAATAAAATAGCAAATATAATAAAGTATTACAGCAGCAACAAAATTAAAACAAGTATTACAAAAACTTTCATTATAAAAACGGCGTAACCATTGTCATGATCAATTCAGTAACTGTAGAGGAAATACTGCTGCTGCTTGGAAGACCAAAAATATTGTACCAAACAAAAAGAAAGTTCAAGTACTTACAACTCAGAATCTCCAAAGCTATAGTCAACCAATCTCGCAGTGTTCCAGCTGACTGGTATGTGAACAATACAGTCCAGTGCCTGTGGACACTACTACTATAAGGTCATTGATTACAAACCTTAAGGACACAAGTTCCTTGTGATGTGATACCATGTCGCATAGTTCTATGAATGATGCATTTTAAGTCACTACATTTTACGGAACAGATATTATCAACTCCTCTGTCATAAGTGGAACATGCTCATGGCTTCAGAATGGGCGTTGGCTGTTCCCATCTTCAAATGTGGTGACATCAGTTGTGTTAATAATCACTGACCCATCTCGCTCCATTCAGCACTAAGAAATATCTCTACTAATATACTCTTATGCTTTCTACAATCTGATTCGTATAAAACAGTCAGCACTGCATTCTATAGTATTCAAGCTGTCTACTGAGACTGTTCTCACTGGACTAACTGATGATAAATATGGTGCATTGGAAAATATCTTTATTAATCCTGCTTAATCTTTTCAAAGCCTTCATTGATGAAATTCAGCCAGGAAATTTTTCCAGTGAGCTAAGGTTGAAACTGAATCCATTTAAATTAGTAAAACTGGTAACAGAACTCGATCTGCCTAACTAAACAGAAGCAGAGTATAATTTTCACAATTCATCTAGGTTCCAATAATGAATTTATTTCCCTTTTATGTATACGTTAAATGGGACCTTGGTACAAGTGATACTGACAGTTTAAAAGACCTACCGGTAATAGTAAAACTGAATCAACTCTATAAAAAACTAAATACAAACTTTCTTCAATAAGATCTTAGAGCTAAAAGGAAAGCATGTGTGGAAAAGCTAATTAAAATAAATAAATAAATAAACATTTAATGTTAAACCTTCATGAAAATTTGTGAATTTTTACTTAAAGCAAGTACTGTAATGTGCACCTGATTAAATTATAATCTACTACTATTCGTGCTACGTTTTAGATCTTTATCATGGTAATTGTACGTTTTTTGATGCATATGTTAGAGAAGTCAATAAATATAGCTATGGTGACTGTAATATACAAGATCCTATAAGTGGCAATATTCGAGTCTACTTGTATAATTTTCGTTCACTTACTTTTGTTAATCAGAATTATTTTATTATGATATGAGCAACAACGAAAGGAACTCTTATCTACAGTTTCCTAAAATTCAAAACTTTGCAGTTAAAATGCCACTAGGCAGTGTGAAGTAGTACGACCAAGTTGCTTCCTCTATAAAAGAGTTAAAATGACTGAAAGGTAAATAAAAGGATCAATTATATACATAATGTTCTATTTGTATGATAATTCAATGTGTTAACGTTTAAATGGATCCTGTCTACAAAATTAATCTAACAACAAAACAACCTTGTGATAGCTAGAACCAGCACAGACATTGATGTCAGATCTCTGGTTGTGTCGAGACCCTAACTCCTGAATGAGCTACCCATTTGTGTAACTGATTTCGTTAATCTGCGTATTTTATTATCAAGATTACTATGCTTTGTTCTAAGAGAAGATGCTGATATATGATCGCATGTTATATAACATGTATGAATGCTTAAATGCTGTGTGCATATCTCGCTTTTGACTTTCTAATTTCATTCCTTTAATATTCATAGTTTTTTCTTATTCTGTATTTCAAACCCCTTACGATAATTTCAAGTACTGTGCTGGCATGCATATCTACTCATATATTTGAATTAATAACCACTGCTTAGTGGAAACAAAGCATCTGAATAAAAAAAATATATATATTAGTTTAGAACAGAATGGAAGGAATAAAGGGAGGCATGCAGGTAGAGGTCATGCAAATCAGGAAGACATGAGTGAAGCAGGCAGGCAGAACCGAGGCAGGGTAGGCAGACTGAAGTGAGGCAAGGCAGTGAAGAAGGCAGGTTAGGGTGAGGCAGGCTCACACACGCAACCTTTACCAGGTGCAAAATAAACTACACATATGGACCCGGCCTTCCGCTTTACCATCCCTTCAGTTCTTCCACCTCCCTCTTATACTCATTTTCCGTTCTCTTCCTGCAGCTTTCTCTCTCCTTCCTTCTTTTGCTCCATAAACTCTTTCCCCTCTCTCCTGAACTCCTATTCAGATCATTTCTTTCCCATGTCTCACTTCTCCAAGGGGCGTCATTTGGGTGGGGGGCAGCGAGGGGCGCTCGCCCCCCCAAGCTTTCCGAGGGGACCTCCAAATCAACTACAATTAATGAAAAAATTATAAGGTTAACAGCATGAAATTAAAAGTACTTTGTATTTACCCTCAGAACGTTTTAGTGAAATATATCGTGTGTGTGTGTGTGTGTGTGTGTGTGTGTGTGTGTGTGTGTGTGTGTGTGTGTGTGTGTGTGTGTGTGTGTGTGTGTGTGTGTGTGTGTGTAATAATCACAATAATTTACTAGGTATATTAAAGGATGTCAGTGTAAATATGTTCCTAGCCCCCTGTTCAGTTAACTTCAGTATCTATTTATCTATTGCCAGACGCCATAATACCGTAAGGGATGGCCATTTGACTTTGAGTTATTTCGAGCTGCCTTATTGTATTCTGGCTATCATTAAAAGTTTTTCTTAATCTTAGGAAGTACGTACCTGTATGTAGGGGTCTTTAGATTTCATTTAGATCAGTGGTTCCCAAAGTGGGAGATGGAAAAATCTAGAGGGGAGGGGAGGTACCATGGGACCGTGAGGAAAAAGGGAACGGTAGGGGGGCGGCAGGGTGGCATCAGAACCAAGTAAGCATTTTTTTTTTTTTACAAAATCTGTATGACAAAATCTAAGTCACAAACACTTAAGTGACATATATGCTTTACAAAAGAGGAAAAAAAAAAAAAAGAACTATACACGAACGCATGGTTTTATTTTATTTTGTGGTTCGACGTCGGAATTAAAAGTTCGAATGTTTACTTTATATCTTGGTAACGTAGTCTGGACACGACAGGCACGACAAGCCAGCGGCCAGCCAGTCAGACAGCAGACACCGTGAGGAGTTCATTCTGTAAGGGCTGGTAAAGCACGTATGAACACAGTTCTATCTACCTATCTATTTCCAGACGCCTTAATCCCGTAAGGAATGGCCACAGTCAAATCGCCTCCATGTCGCCTTGTCCCCCTCCATTTCATTGTCCTGCTCCCAGCTCACACACCCCTCTCTCATATACCTCTCCACTCCATCCCTCCACCTCATCCTTGGCCTCCCCCTCCCTCTCTCCCCCACCTCACTCACATACATTCTCCACGTCAGTATCTCACTCTCCATCCTCTCTACATGGCCAAACCACCTCAGTGTGTTTCTCCTAACGCTTCCAATCACATCAACATCCACACCACAACTCCCCTTCACTTCCTCATTTGTCAGTCTGTCTCTTCATGTGACTCCACATGCTGCTCTCAAATAACTTGTTTCCACAGCTCTCACTCTTGGCTTGTGTCCCTACAACAAGGTCCAAGCTTCACTTCCATACATTAGAGTTGGTATCACAATAATGTCGTGTAGTAACGTTTTTACTTCCATGCTCACTTTCCAGTTTCTTGTCACTGCTTTCAAGGAATCAGGAACCTTTCTTCCTTGTTGTACCCTTTCAAGCACTTCACCCTCTAAACTTCCATCCTTACTCATCACACTACCCAATTACTTAAACGCACTCATAGAACCTCGCTATACATTCACTGACCTCACTTCTCTCGAAGACCCTCAAATTACTCTTCCGTACATTCACTTTTAGATTCCATTTCGTACACACTCTCCCAAACTCATCCACCGAGCCTTGCAGCTCCCTTTCGTCTTCACTTAACAACACAATATCATCTGCAAACAGCAGTACAGGAAGTTTCCAAACATTGCCCTCTCCTATTAGGGCTGCTCCAACATCCACTGCCCTACCTTGTATCTCTTTTATTACCCCTTCCATATACAGACTTAACAACCAAGGAGACATGACAAATCCTATTTCAATCCAGCCTTCAAATAGAAAAATTCACCCAGTTCACAATCCACACGCACTGCAGCCTTAGCACCCTCATACATACTCTTCACAGCATTCAACAACTTCCCATCTACTCCATATATCTTTAATACTTTCCACAATCCTTGTCTATCAACGCTGTCATATGCTTTCTCCAAATCCTTGAAAGCCGCATACAACTTCTTTCCTTTCTCTAGAAACTTTTCCACTGAAGAGCTAACAATGAATATCTGATCTACACAAACTCTTCCCTTCCTAAAACCTCCCTGTTCTTCCCCAACTAATTCCTCTGTTATTTACCTAACTCTGTCAGTATGTATCCTACCATATACATTTCCTATTACCCTAAGAAGACAAATACCCCTATGATTACCACGTACTTCTTTTTCCCCTTCTTTTTACAGAGGAATAATTATACTTGACTTCCAATCCTCCGGGAGTCTACCTTCCTCCCAGGCCAATCTGCATATCTTCCACATCCATTCTACTACTATCTTTTCCTCATGCTTCAGCATTTCACCACACACTCCATCAATTCCTGGGGCTTTCCCCATTATAACTGTCTTCATTGCTTCCACAACTTTCATCCTACTGATTTTTTTCCTCTCTTCTCTCACATCCCTCCTTTTCCCATCCATTCCCCAGCCACTTACACTCGCATTACTTTCATTCTCTACGTTCAGCAATACCCTAAAGTGTTCCCTCCATCTCCTCACTTTTTCTCCCATCTCCTCTAGTAATCTGCCATTTTTATCTTTCACTCCCTAACTAACTCCTCTGACACCCTGTCTAATTCTCTTTACCTCTTTCCAGAACGTTTTCTTACGTTTCCTCCACTTTACAATCAAATTCCTTCCAAATTCCTCATCCACTCTCTTCTTACTTTTTCTTACCAGTCTTTTCACCTCTCTCTTCCTCTCTGTATATAACTTTCTCATCCGTCTATAAACTTCTTCCACACCCCTGTTTCTCATCCACTCATTATATGCTTTCTTCATTTGTGCCACAGCCTGTCTCACCTCTTCATTCCACCATGCTGTCCCTTGCATCCCCTTTCGTCTTCTCTTCTTCCCACACACCACCTCACATGTCAAATTAATGTATGATATCTTGCCATCTAACTATAATAATCTCTTGGAATTGGTACAGTATAAAGCTGCTTTAGGTAGAATATACGGCATTATTCACCATTGGCAAGTAGGCCTCAAAGGGCACTACAAATAACTTTGCAAAGCAAATATCACAGCGATATCCACTGTTGCAGTAGTTTATTCATTATTCAATGCAATAAATATACGGAGTTTAGTTTTAAATTTCCTCTACTGAAGTCTGAAATTAATATACTATTCTTACCTGAGCGTCTTCCAGATTTAAAAACCAAAAATTTATTATTTTCTCCCACCTCTTAGTGTGGAGCTTACTTTTTCACATTACTTTATATGGTTCATGGTATTTTGTGGCTAGTAAGCTAAAAGCTTTCCATTTTTAATTCATTTACAAGTTTACAACTTTTCATTCTCAATTTTATATTCATTATCTTTTCATTAGGCTATAAGAATGAAGTCAGTTTAAGATTTCACCAATACAAATATTTTAATTGCTATTTGGTCTATTATCCAAGTTCATTATCATATAATGCAACTATACGCACTTTACCAAGCACTTTAAATTACATATTGAACTTCACACAGAAATACTGCCAGTGCTAGAATATCAATTGGTGTGTGTGTCAGGAAGTAATTGGTTTAACAAATAATCATATACAGTATATATATTTGTTTACTGATTTAACTCTCTAAATATAGTTTTGCACGTGGCTTAAAAATGCTTGCTGGACATCCCCCCATGTGGGGAGGTGGGAGTAGGAGGGCCTCCTAAATAGCCTATGCCCCTTCCAAGGAAAATTGAAATGACTCCCCTGACTTCTCCCATCCTCAACCAAACCTCTCATCTCCTTCCTTTCATCATCTTCTCTTTCAGTTTTTCTCTTTTCCTTCCTCCTTCCCTCCTTCGACTCTCTCAATCCTTTTATACTCTAGATCTGTCCGAAACGGACTGGCTAAGGAGGACCACTTAGCTAGACATCCCTCAAACAGACACAATTGTTTTGCTGTCAGTCTTGAGAAGGGCGCTGTAAGTTATATAAAATAATGTGTAACTCAGTCTAGGCACAATAGCAGCGTTCTTGCCAAAACTAGTGTATTGTTGAACATTATTACGAAGCTTGATAAACACACACACACACACACACACACACACACACACACACACACACACACACACACACACACACACACACACACACACACACTGTAGTCAAACTTAAAGCACAAGCCACGAAAGAGCAGGCGGAATTTAGTGGACATTTTCGTGGTTGTCGCTTCCTCCACCCCCTCCCCACCTCTCCCACCCAACCACCCAACTCATCCTTCCTTCCCCCTTTCCAACACCCCACCCTCCACCTTCACCCACATCATTCCAACTTTCTCTCTCGCCAGTCTCCACTTTTTGTGGGCTAATGTTGTTGTTTTTGCTGTTGTCTCAACTGGATGTGAAGCTGATGGATGCCAATAATTTTGACAGTTCAGGCAGACCCTCCAAGAGATCTTTAATAGCGTTATGTCTATGATACTGGTGAGATGCATAATGTGTGTGTAACTACTGTGGTGTTAAGGGAGCTATTACAGTATAGCGAGGGCAGAGTGTGTTGTGAACGAGGCGCATGAGGGGAGTAAGTGTGAGGTGTATGAAATATATGGGCGTGTAGTGAGTGAGGTGCATAAAGTAAGTGTGAGGTGGATGAGGTATGGGTGTGTTATGAGTGCGTTGCATAAAGTAAGTGTGAGGTGCATGAGGTGTGTGAGTGTGTTGTAAGTGAGGTGCATGAGGTTAGTAAGTGTGAGGTGCATGAGGTATGTGAGTGTGTTCTGAGTAAGGTGCATGAAGTGAGTGAGAAGCTTGAGGTACAGTATGTGAGTACGTTGTGAGTGAGGTTCATTAAGTGAGTAAATGTGAGGTGCATGAGCTGAGTAAGTGTAAGGTGCGTGAGGTATGTGAGTGTAATGTAAATGACGTGCATGAAGTAAGTGTGAGGTGCATGAGGTAAGTGAATTATGAGTGAGGTGCATGAGGTAAGTGTACTGAGTGAGGTGCATAAAGTGAGTGAGTGCATTATGGTGTGAGAAGCAGCAGTACTTTTGAGGTAGATTGTTTTTTAAAAGCAAACTGCATGAGGAAAGCATATGTGCTGTAGTATGTGGAGCAACATTACAGAAAGGGTAGAGTGTTTCGACTCAGGCACAAGCTACGAGAGCATGTATGAAGTGCTGAGCCGAATTACTGTGAGGACAGTGTGTTTTGTTATGGATATTTAGCACATGTTCAGCTTAAGAGTAATTCTGGAATATAAGGAAACGAAAGAGGATGAACGATGACTTGCAAAGTTAACACAAATATGATAAAATAATTTCATATTCAGGATTTTTTCTCAGGTTAATGGAACCCTCTGGCGTTTAAATGTACTTATCAACCACTAAAAATCAGAGAGAGAGAGAGAGAGAGAGAGAGAGAGAGAGAGAGAGAGAGAGAGAGAGAGAATACCTGCTTCTATTGCTTTTATGAGCATATTTGAGATAGCGATGCCAAACATGGATTTCCCCCCCCCCCAACACACAGAGAGAGGAGCACGAAAACCAATCTCTGTTAGATATATCGACAAATATATAAGCAGATAAAGAAGTATAGATAGATGAATTAACTGACAGAAAATTTGACAGACAGAAAACTAGATCAGAGTGACAGACTGATGGATGGGAGCAAATGAAAGAAAGGAATGATTGGTAAACAGATAAGTAAATATTAAAAAGACAGACTGACAGCTAGACAGTGACTGACAAAAGGCAGATAGGGATTTATATTGATGCTCCAACTTTTGCTCCCCCCACCCTCTTTCCCGGCGGAAAAGCACCAAGCCTCGACTATTTACGAAGCTCTGTACTTCCACAACCTAATTAGGTGCCCCTGATATGAAGTCTCATACATCTAACATATTCACGTCACCGACGTATTATTGTAGACGTCATAGCAAACTTTTTTTTTAAGCAACATGAACAGGGGAGGGAGAAACAAATTTTAAAATAATAAATCCAAACATCAGATTACAGGTGTCCTCCATTCTCTAAAAATCTGTAACAGTTGCACTTTTTTTTAATGCTAAGAAGAAGGAACCAAAGACCAACGAGCCCGCAAAAACTGGTCCTTCCAAGAGAAAAACAAAATACTAGAGAGAGCCAAATTCAAGATCCGATCATCAAGAGATGCCTGGTCACATTGCGTTTGAAAGACTGGAGATCATATCTAGCAGGAAATACAGAGACAGACAGCTCCAGAGTTGACCTGTTGCATAAATGAAGAACTGGGAGTAACGGTTAACTCTTCCATTAGAGAGTTAGACAGAAAAGTGATGAGAGTTTGCTGCTAGACGGGTGCTACGCACCCGTCGTAGAGGTGGAGGAATGCAAGCAGACAGTTCAGAGGAACAGTGACCATTGAAGTAGCGATAGAAAAGAGCTAAAAATCAATAGTGCGGCGAAGAGACAGAGGTTGAAGGAAGCCAGTAAGAGGGGGAGAGTTAATGAGACGAAAAGCCTTTGACTCCACGCTATTGAGAAGAGCTGTATGTGGGGAACCTCCCCGCACATGAGAGTTGTACTCTGCACAGGGGCGGATAAAACCCGTGTATAGAGTCAACAATTGTGCAGGAATAAAGAAGGAATGGAGTTGGCTTAGCACACCTACTCTCTTGGAACAGATTTTACATGAGATGTAGTATGATCTTTTCAAGATAAGTCCTGAGTGAATGAAACCCCAAGCATGCTCAAGGATGATGCAGGATTAAACTGAATATTATTAAACATTAGTGGGTACACCTGTGAAAGATTTTGTCGGATTGATAGGTGTAGGCTAAGAACTGAGTCTTTGATGAATTAAAAACAAGATTATTTTTACCCTAATTAGAGATACGAGCCAAGTCAGACATTAGGTGTGCCATAGCCTCATCTCTTGTTTGTTAAAGTAACTGCTGAGATTAATGTTGAGGGAACTGAATGGAAAAGTGAAGGGTGGAGTCATCAGTGTACCAGTGGATAGGGTTAGATGTACAGCTCAGAAGGTCACTGATAAATAAAAGGAAGAGAGTTGGTGATAGGACAGAGCCCTGAGGAACACCACTATTGATAGATCTAGGAGAAGAACGATGGCCTTCTACAACAGCGGTTACAGAACGACCAGAAAGGAAGCTATAGATGAAGGCACAGATAGAAGGATAGAGACCATAAGAGGACAGTTTGGAAATTAAAGATTTATGCCAGAATCGATCAAAAGCCTTTGATATGTCAAGTGCAATGGCAAAGCTTTCGCCAAAGTCCCGAAAGGAGGATGACCAGGAGTCTGAAAGGAAGGTGAGATGATCGCCAGTGAAACATCCCTGACGGAACCCGTACTGACAATCAGAAAGAAAGTTGTGAGAAGAAAGATGCTTTAAATTTTTTCTGTTAAGAATTGACTCGAAAACTTTTGAGATACAGGATGTTAAAGCAATTGGACGATAGTTGGAGGGTTGGGAATGGTCACCCTTCTTTGGGACTGGCTGAATGAGAGCAAACTTCCAGCAAGAAGGAAAGGCACAAGTTGATAGACAAAGGTGAAAGAGTTTGACTAGGCAAGGTGTAAGCACAGAAGCACAGTTCTTGAGGACAACAGGAGGGACACTTTCAGGCCCATATGCCTTGAACTGCTGTAGGTTGAAGTTTGGGGAAAATATTCTGGGGAAGCGAGTTCCAGAGAGATGCAGTTCAAGGAATATAAGAATTCTTATAGGCAGAAGTTCTGCAATACGGCAGTGTGACAGTTCAGTCATGACCGCCACCAGATGCCCGTGTAGGACGGGGGAAGGATGTACCACAATGGATCCAACTCCGTCCGAGCATTTGCCATAAAAGTATCTTTAACCCCATTTCACATAAATGATGTAAATTTTAGAGAACAAGATGTAAAACCATGTATCATGCATCATTAAAATTGTTGCTTAGGTGCTGTACTAGAGACAGATGTGTCCATAGATGTGATTTTTTTTTTTTCATAGATGATGGTGATTTCATTTTACTCAGTTAAATTTTGGGGTAATACTCTAAAAAAGGTCCCTGGCCCTTGGTCTGTTAGTAAACTGTATATATTTGGTTGTCCTGGCATTAAATGAGACAATGTTATTTTGGCCTCATTCAGTGATCTTAAATAAGTAGTGCTTTCTGGAGATTGCTGTACTGAGTTGCAAGTTAGAGATATTAAACTTTGTGAATGGGTGTTTAAGTATGAAGGAACTGTGAAGTGTTGTGTCATCAACTTATGATTGAATATGGTTATGGGTCAGAGATAAGAGATCATTGGTATTGTTAAGAAGTGGGATTTGGTACTTAGGTAGTCTAGAAGTTTCTCACTGATTCCTGAAGTTTCCAGTAAATCTTTACTTCTGTTATGAGTCAGAGTTGCCAGTTAGCCTGCTGTTTGTGACTAGTTCTTTTGTATGTTGTACAATAATTTTTGTTCTCTTTTTCTCAATAATGTTTTATTTATGTGATTCAATGAAAGATTGTATGTTAAATAATTTACAGTGTTATGTAATGTAAGAAAACTCTGGCATATTTGGGATGTCTCCAAGTTGGTACCTGTTGTAACTGATGCTCTCTCTGGAATACACCAGAAAGGTGGAGAAATGTAGATCATTCTGGAACAATGCAAGCTTATATAAGGATGGGGAACAGACTAGAGCAAGTTCAGTCGATTTTCAGTTCCGTATGAGTGTAGTGCAGTGTCAGTGCAGTGCAGTGCAGTGTAGTTTGTATATTTTCGGTACTTGTGAAAACAGTAAAGTGTTGTTGGCAAACAGTGAAGTGTTACGGAAGTTTGTATATCATCGGTACTTGTGAAAATTGAGAAATGTTGTCAAGCATCATGTGTAACTGCAGTTAATAAAGTCTGTATAGCTCCAGTGCTTGTGAGAATAGTGAAGTGAAGTTGGAATGCATTCTGTGTAATTATCTGGAAAATAAAGACAGTGAACTTTGGAAGCCAGTGTTTATTTACGATGCTTGAGCTGATCCTGTGTACTGTACACCAAAAGGATGCTTTTAGGAAGAACAACTCACTGGGCAATGTCCTTCCTATATTGAACTACTGCTGTTGAAGCCTGAGGCAGTGTGGGTTGGGGACGTAACAGTGGTGTCAGGAGTGTGGATTATTAAGGGTTGCAGTGAGTCTGACCTTCAACTTGGAGGCAGCAGGTGTACAGACAAGAGGCCAAGCTAAGCAGGAGGAGGCATCGCTGGGTGCAATTATGAAGCTATTAAAAACACAACTACAGGTACAGAATGAAGGACAGAAAGAACTCAAAGAACAACTACAGGCACAGAATGAAGAACAGAAAGAATGATAAGAACAGCTACAGGAGGCATTACAGGAGCAACAGAGGGAATTACACCTGAGGATGCAAGGAGAGCTGGATGTTTTCATAGGGAAAGTGAAGGAATAATAAACAACAGCTTAAAGAGGAACTAGCTGCCAAGCAAGCTAGAGCAGCAGAAGTATGAGGTTAGCAATAATGTGATGGGGTGTAGACAGCATGTAGACGACCAGTTGAAGCATGTAGATGGCCATTTAAAGATAATTTGTGAGAGAATTGAGGCTGTGGAGAAATATTGCACTACTGAGCCTCAGGTTAGGTTACAGGGAGCATATGAAAAGAATGGACAGTGTATGGTGAATCTTGACGGATCCCAAACATCTAAAGGTAGCATTACAGGGTTGAATATTCAGAAATGCAGAGGTCTTAAGTCCTGGACTTAACTATGATGCCCCAGGTATTAGGCCCCAGACCAGTGAAGTGCATAGCTATAATGGGGGTCCAATTAAAAAGAAACCTCAGGAATTTGATGGCAGAGTATCTTGGGAAGCTTACCGTGCACAGTTTGAATCAATTGCTGATCAGAATGGTTTGGATGATTGGGAGAGGGCAGTGCAGCTTGCTACTAGCCTCAAGGGTGTCACAATGGAAATTCTGGGCCAGATGTCAGTGATGGAGAGGAACAGTTACTAGTCCCTAGTAGAAGTGCTGGAGTGCAGATATGGGACCATGTACCAGACTGAGGTTTACAAAGTAAGATTCCAGAGCCATGTACGGGCTCGAGGCGAATCCCTACAGCAGCTTGCCCATGACCTGGAGAGTATGGCATACAAAGCGTACCCTGGAGCAGCACCTAACCTGTTGGCTATTCTTTTGAGGGACCAGTTCATCGATCCTCTTGACAGTGCAGAGTTGAAAGTGCAAGTGAAGCAGGCACAACACAGAAGCATGCAAAAAGCACTTGCCAGGGCTCCAGAATTTGAGCCCTATGTCAGGTCCAATACATCCACTTTCAGGGCAGGTTATAGTGCAAGATTCAAGGCAAGAAAGGGGAAGGTTTATGAAGTGGAAACATTAGAAGGAAGTTGTTGATGTTGTGAGAAGCCAGGACATCGGAAAGTGGATTGCAACAAGTGGAAGAGAGAACAGGAGAAGATCAGAGGAGGTTGCTGGATCTGTGAGAAGCTGGGACACAAGAGGGTGGACTGTTACAATTGGAAGAAGGAGCAAGAACGGAACAGTGCAAGGAAATTTCAGATTGCAACAAATGGGTGTTGGACGTGGTGAGGTGGGACACTTCAGCTATGAGTGTCCAAATGAGAAGGATGAAGGTAAATTAGCGAAGGCCAATGACGAGAGGCAACAACCAGCCAGATTTTCCCAAGAAGCTGCACCACTGAGGAAATGCAGGAGAACCTTGATGAATAAAGTGTAAGAGACGGAAGAACAGATGGCAAGCACTGCAGTAGGAATGGGAATCCTAGCAAGAAATGCTGCCATACTGTTGTGACAGGGCCAGCATCAGACGAAAAAGACCTGAAGAGGATGCAGATGGAGGATGCAGATTTACAACCAGCAGTAGAGTGGCTGCAGCAGAGTACAGTACGACCACCTTGGGAAGAAGTTTCCAGGTTAAGCCCAGCGACCAAGAGCTACTGGAGTCTGTAGGACCTTAGTTTGAATAACAGGCTTCTGGAGTGTCTGGGGGAGACACCCAAAGGCCTCAGCAAGTACTGGCAACTGGTGGTTCCGAAGAAAATGAGGTCTGGGATCTTGGATGAGTCTCATAACCAGATCACTAGTGGGCACCTGGGAGTGAAGAAAACTCTAAGTCAGCTGCGACAAAGGTTCTACTGGACTGGAATGCATCAGGATGTTGAAGAGTGGTGTCGGGCATGTGATGTATGTTGCACCAAGAAGGGACCCAAGAAACATGGTTGTGCCTCTCTTCAGCTGTACCAAGTGGGTGCACCAATGGAAAGAGTCGCGGTGGACATTGCTGGACCTCTGCCACTCACTGAAAGAGGAAACTGGTGTATATGTGTTCCCATGGACTACTTTACAAAATGGCCAGAAGCCTATGCTATCCCTGATCAAGAGGCTGTGACTGTTGCTCAGGTATTTGTTGACCAGTTCTACTGTTGTTTTGGGATGCCACAGGAGCTTCATTCAGATCAAGGTGGGACCTTCGAGTCTGCGGTGTTTTATGAGTGCTGCAAGTTAGTGGGGATCAAGAAGACCAGGATGACCCATTAAGGCCACAGTCAGATGGGATGGTGGAGGAATTCAACTGGACCCTGGGACAAGAACTGGCCAACTACTGCATAGAGGGACAAATGGAATGGGACCAGAAATTACATGCATTGTTGATGGCATATCGGTCTGCATCCCATGAGTCTACCAGCTACACTCCTACAACACTGATGTTGGGCCACAAGTTACGCTTACCTGTTGATTTGTTAATGGGAAGACCACCTGGTGAAGAGCTGCCTACAGACACCTCCAGCTATGCGAACCATCTTCAGGAAAGGCTGGCTGAGGTACATCATCAAGTGCGAGGAGCCCTTAAGTTTTCAGAAGTGATGAAATGCAAGTATGATGCAAAGGCATGTGAGGTGAGTTTCAAGGATAGAATTTGGTTACACAATCCTCAGAGTAAGAAGGGACAGTCTCCGAAGCTCCAGAGCCCGTGGGATGGGCCTTACACTGTGCTGGACAACCTATCAGACGTGATGTATCGCATTCGGGGAGGCCCGAAGGTGGTACACGTGAGTCATCTGTGGTAGTACCATGGGCCAGGGTAGTACAGCTGGGACATCTCTGAGGAACTGTGCTCTCCCGCAACCGAGGATGTTGAGGAGGACCAAGGAGCTGAAGTGCCAAAGGATGGTGACAGTTTCCCAATGGAAGTGAATCAGGAAGAGTACCAAGACCTTCCAGGAGGAGTGGACTGTAAGGGGGAGCAAGGACGTTGTTGGAAGCGGCATAGAAGAAGAACTGATAAGTTGGTGAAGGCTGACATGTCTGTAGTTAATGATAATGGTGGTGCTGAACTGACGAGTTGGTGTTAATGACAGTGTCAGGTGATGTGGAGGTGACGATTGTGATAGTGGTGGTGATCATGATGGTACAATTATAGTCATTGTGCTAAATGTGATAAGGTGGTGGCGGCGATTGTGAAGATGCTGGTAATAATCGGTTACAGAACACCAGTCCTCTATGAGACAGCCCTAGCATGTATTCAATATGAACGCTTGGTGTTAGTGCCGAAATGGTGACACGTGGAGATGCAGGAGGACTATTGGGCCTTGGGTAGCTTAGTCTGAAGATTATATGAAGCTAACGAAACAAAATCAAAACAAGTCTAAACTGGAACTAATTAAAGTATGCATTGGATGGTTCCACTTTCCCGAAGTTTATTAACCAATGTACTTACTATTTACACGATCAGTGTCGAAGCTTGGTAACAATGACGCAATTGGCCAGTCATTGCGCAGAATTGACAATCAGTGTTGCCATCCACACGATTACTGTCTCAGCACGGCATCGTTGCCATGCTTCGAAAACATGCTCCAATGTTGATAATATAAATGACACCAGGAGAATATTTGGTTCCCATTCTATTTAAGTCTAGCTCATGATTTTCTTCAAAATGAAACTGAATGTGCTTTATATGTGATATGACTGAACATCAATGTGTTTATGACCACGATCATGAATAACAAACGGTATGCGAGGGAATACGCCTAGTAGTATGTAGTATTAGTTGTAGTAGTAGTAGTAGTAGTTGTTGTTGTAATAGTATTAATTTTTGTTGTATTATAGCAGTAGTAGTAGTAGTAGTAGTAGCAGCAAAAACCCCAAACAAACTTGGTGGTCTTCATGCTGAAGTTAGCCTTTCTCTGACAGTCCACCATCCTTCTGCTGGGATAGGAATGGAGCTGAGACGTTTGAACAATCGGACGGAGGAGCCGCTCTGTTTTATCGGTGCCACCACGTGAAGGTGCCCCTATCCAGAACCGGAAAGAGTGGTGATGGCTTGTGACAGACGCTTGGAGACGTTAATGTAATCAAGTGAACACATAATAAACCCTCATGGGGACAGACGTCTGGCGGTTGATACAGAAACAGAATATGAAAGCTTTTGAAAACATCAGACTAAGGATGGAGAACGAACCATTTTCCGTCAGTATCGAGTCCGTCCGTATTAATTCGTTAAAAAATAGTTAAGTGGAATACGGAAGGTACACAAGCCCCAAACCGATAATGAACTTGGAAACCCTTAACTGTTTTATACTGGCTCTTGAGTGTCAATTAATTTATCATGACTGATTGATATATGGAACTGCGGTGGCTTGGTGGAAAGCTTACTCACCTGGCGACGTGACAGCCCGTTGTCTAGCGTTGGAACTCACTCCGTAGCGGAATGGATGCTCATAGTACAGTATGTCCTTTCATGTGTATATGCTTGCAGCATGTCGATTCTACCTATGATATATATAGACCGTGGCATGCACACTCACAAGAACTACAGCACTATGGCTTTTACAGGCATCAGGCCTAACACAAGTACTCCATGGTATTTGACCAACATGGGGCCGCGTTAATTATAGCTATCGTTTCCCTACTAGATGTTCTGTCTAGTAGTGGACATAATATGGACTGATATCAAATTTCATGTATCTCTAATACACTTTTTTTTTTCATTCATTCATTGCCAGACGCCATGTATCCCAAACGGGGTGGCCAAGGGCTTAGAGTTAATTGTTTTACAGGGAGGGGCACTAATCCTCCACCAACCCCACTTGACACGTAGGGAGAATACACTTTTTACAGATATTATTTCCACAGAGAAGTGTGCGATTTTTCCTTTTCGGCTAACTCCTACTCGTCTTACTAGCCTTTTAGCTGTCGTATTTACCTTTTTCAACCATACTACGATAAAGAGCAACTATTCAGCTTTTAACACCTTAATCATGGGCACAGGGCTCGGCCGCCTCCCCCCCCCCAGCCTGGGATAATCAGCGATTATTTATGCAAAAAAGAAAAAAAAAATTAATCTAGAGTCAAAAACTAAACAGATGAAAGTACAACCCTCTGGCTATGCAATGACGTTATATATATATATATATATATATATATATATATATATATATATATATATATATATATATATATATATATACACACACACTATTTTCTGAGATATCTTACCGACTGCGACAGGCAAGGTGATGGTGGAGGGTGGCAGAGGGAAGGAAATCACGTGTCACCACCACCGAGCTCTATAGTATGCAGAGGCTATCTCCGCAGCGAGCATGTAACTTTGGCCGCCATAATGAAACACTTGCACTCGTTGCCACCACTATGGTAATGCAACTGGATCACAGTTCATAGCTTGCTGTTTCTGTTTTGCTGATGCTTACATATACTAAGCAGTGGGCCATGGCACTATATTTTCCGAATTCAAAAGGAGTGGGCGTCGGGTGTAATGCATAAACAACATCAGCGCCGACCTGGGCCACTGGCGGTTGTTACACAAACTACGCGATGCTACCCATGAGAATGCCTCTTCATACTATAAAGCTCTGGTGTCACCATCATACTGACACGTATACACCCGCAAAAACACCCGGGATTTTTCACATTATTATTACTTATATACAGTATATATATATATATATATATATATATATATATATATATATATATATATATATATATATATTGTTACGGAACAGAGAGAGATAATGAACACTTCAAGTGTGAGAATACTAAAATGACTACTGTCCCGTAAAGTTCCAGGTTCAAAACAAAAGAATTAGGTAAAATTACAAGTTAAAGTTTAATGCTCAAACTAACAACTAAACATTCAGGACTCCTAAGGACAATGTAATGGCAAAAAACAGGTTAAATATATGGTTAACTGCAATAGCCTCTATTAACACGAAATTAGCAAGAGTAAATTTATCTAAGTCAGCCCTGATAAAATTAGAAAACCGGATAATGCTCAGTTAATACAAGATATATTATTACAGATACAAAATATTATTAACAATGGCTGACATCAAAAACCCCACACGAATCACAAAAACCTCACCAGGCCCACGAACCAACACCCTACGCTATACAGTACAAGAAAAAAAAATGTAATAACACTTATACTCAAATTACACAGCAGCTAGATGGTTGGAGACTTCCTGAGCACTCACAAAAATAATAACAATTGTACAGAGGAGGACAGAGATGTGAACAAAATGAGTAGATCTAAGTGGCAATTAATGCAGAGACTGAGCTCATTATATAGGGGCCGGCAGAGCTTGATACAACTTGTAAGAAGGACGCGCAAATGAAGCCATAGGGGACAAAGAGTTGACACTCCTGCTCTGAACAACAGAAAGAACGACTTACTCTACTATAAGGGAGGAGAAGGGGGGAGTGAGGTAGAACACGGAAGCTTGGTCACTATGAAAGCCACGAGGCGAATCGTGATCAAACATGCAGCATACTGTACATTAGAATTATACAAAGGATGATGAAATCATAGGCTATGTAACACCTCCCCACAAAAAAAAAGAAATTTACGAAGAAAATTTCTTATTACTCTAAAACAATCTGTCTAAAGTCTAGATAAGCAATCTGCAATAACATTTTCTTTCCCCTTGACATGTTGTATGTCTAATGAATACTCCTGAAGAAGCAGACTCCATCTTGTCAATCTCTGATTTTTATCTTTAAACTTACTAAGGAATTTCAGTGGGTTATGATCGGTATAAATGACTATGGGGTCAAAACCAGAACACAAATAAAATGAAAAATGCTGTAAACCCAAAATCAAGGCCAAAAGCTCTTTCTCAATAGTGGAGTAGTTCTTTTGAGGTGGAGTGAACTTCTTACTGTAATAAGATACAGGGTGTTCAATACCCTGATCATCCTCTTGCAGCAAAACAGCCCCAGCTCCTGTATCACTTGCATCAACAGCCATCTTAAAAGGCTTAGCAAAATTTGGAGTAGCGAGCACTGGCTGACTTAATAGGATAGCTTTAAGTTTGCTGAAAGAGGATTCACATTTATCTGTCCAGACAAATTTAACTCCCTTTTTCAGTAGGTCTGTAAGTGGTGATACAAGAATTGAAAAGTTAAGAACAAATCTCGTGTAATAACCTACCATTCCCAAAAATCTTTGTAGCTCTTTCCTACTTTTAGGTCTGGGAAGATCACTTATAATCTGAACCTTAGCTGCTGGTGGTGCAACGTGTCCATCACCAATTACGTACCCAAGGTACTGAACTTTAGCTTAACCAAACTCACACTTTGATAAATTAGCTACAAGATTAGCCTGAACCAAACGCTCAAGAAATTTACTGTCATGGCATAGGTGATCTTTCCAGTTGTCACTGAAGATTAATACGTCATCAATATAAACAACACACCCTGCCAAACCCTCTGTTACAATATTCATGAGCTTCTGAAATGTGGCTGGTGCATTCTTCATACCATATGGCATTACAGAACATGCAAAAGTCTTTCCTAGTGTTACAAAACATGAGATCTCCCTAGCACGTTCAGTCATAGGTACTTGCCAGTATCCCTTCAACAAATCAAACTTACTTATGTACCTAGCCTTTCCAATCTTGTCTATGCAGTCTTCCACGCGAGGGAGAGGGTAAGTGTCTGTTTTGGTTATCTGATTAACACGTCTGTAGTCGATGCAAAGCCGCTGTGACCCATCTGGCTTAGGGGCTAGAGTGACAGGAGAACTCCACTCGCTCTGACAGGGCTCAATCATCTTGTGGTCCAACAGGTAGCCAAGCTCTTTCTGGATGAGAGGAACTTTCACTGGGTTCACACGGTAAGGAGGCAGTTTAATAAGCTTTGCATATCCAACATCGACATCATGCATCAACACAGTGGTTCTTCCTGGAGTGGCACGGAACACTTGCGGGTACTCCTGCAGTAATGCCGAAAACTCCTGCCTTTCCTCGGGAGCTAGATGAGAAAGCTTAGTCTGGAGATCATTCATGATATCAGGATTCTTCCCCAAACTATCACTCAGGCTCATGCTGCATGGGAGAACTTCACTTGCAGACTCGGGTGGAACAGCTACAGTGCAGACTGGGTTATTTTCGTCCCGCCTGTGATATAACTTTAGCATCTTGAAGTGACATAGTTGCTTGTTCTTTCTACGATCTGGTGTGGCGATGACATAGTTGGCATCACTGAGTTTCTTCTCCACGAAATAAGGACCACTAAACTTGGCTTGAAGAGGTTGCCCATGCACCGGTAGCGGAATCAAAACCTGATCTCCTGGCTGAAAGTGGCGTGACTTGGACTTCTTATCATACCAAGTCTTCATCTTCTCCTGAGCAGCTCCTAAATTCTCTCCCACCAGCTGTAAAGCAGTGGACAGCCGTTCTTTGAACTTCATCACATACTCCAGCAGGTTGACGTCATTTTCCTCCGACAGCCAGCATTCCTTGAGTAGCTTAAGGGGTCCTCTTACTTCATGGCCAAACAGTAGTTCAAATGGTGAGAAGCCCAGTGATTCATTTGGAGATTCTCTTGCGGCAAATACAACGAATGGAAGACCTTTATCCCAGTCTTTCTGATGTTCCAAACAGTATTTCTTGAGCATCGATTTGAGTGTTTGATGATATCTCTCCAACGCTCCTTGGGTCTGGGGATGGTAAGCTGAAGACGTGATCTGGGTGATGCCCAACTCTTTCAGAGACTGCTTGAAAACATTTGACGTGAAATTACTTCCCCGGTCTGACTGTACCTCCTTGGGCAGACCAAACTTTGTGAAGAACCCTAGCATTTCCTTAACCACGTTCTTTGCTGAGAGATTTCTAAGTGGAATGGCTTCAGGATAACGAGTAGCCATATCAATCAGGGTCAACACATAAGAAAATCCTGAAGAAGTCTTAGGAAGAGGGCCCACAATATCCACCAACACACGGGTGAATGGCGCCTCAAAAGGAGGAATGGGAACTAGAGGTGCAACTTTTTCGGTCTGATTACACTTCCCCACAACTTGACAGGTGTGACAAGACTTACAATACCAGGAAACATCTCTGAAGATACCTGGCCAGTAGAAGTGTTTCAAAATGAGTGCCACAGTCTTCCTCACTCCAAGGTGTCCTGCCAAACTGGAATCATGAGCCACTCTAATGATATCCTGCCTACAAACACGAGGGATGACAACTTGATGTACAACCTCCCATTCACAGTCGGCTGATGTTGTTGGGGGTCTCCACTTCCTCATAAGTACTCCTGACTTTATATAATAACAAGTAGAAGCACCAGCTGACTCTTCCTCACTGCAAGCAGAGTTAGCTAGACCTTTCAACTCAGGGTCAGCAACCTGCAAGTCAACCAACTCTTGACGAGACAAATTATCAACACTACGGGGTACTGCCTCATCTGGTGAGTGGTCGAAATTAGCAAGAAAAGTGTCAGCTAGGATAACATCATCATCATCATTATCCTCTAAGTCACCAGTAACTTTAGACTTAGCCCTAGTGACAGCACATGCAGAGAACACATCAGGGACATCACAATCCTGGGTCGCAGCCACCTGCTCACTAGACAACTGAGGAGCTGGACACACTTGACTTCCACCAATATCATTTCCAAGTAAGAAAGTTACACCTGACATTGGGAGTGTCTCAACCAACCCAACCATAACGGAACCATTAACAAAACCAGACTCTAAATTCACTCTGCACAGAGGGACAGAGAAGTAATTATTCCCTACACCTTGTAAGATTACAGTTTCATCAGAGGAATTAACATTAGAGCCTAGAACACTGGTCAGCATAAGGGATTGGCAAGCACCTGTATCACGATATATTTTAACTGATTTCCTGTCATTACTGTCCAGAGGACTGACAAAACCATCAGACAGGAAATTAGCACATGAACTCTTGAGAGTGTCACCCACGTTACTGCTCAAAAGAGGAGCTCCATCATGAGAATTTAATTTACCCCTCAAAGCAGGTTCAGTTAACTCGGTTAAAGAATTCTGGGAACTCTCAAGGGTGGACACTAGACCAATTGACTGAATATTTAAAGACTCCTTTTTGTTCACATCACGCTGTCTCCTGAAACATTTCTCCGTAGTATGACCAAGCTTACTACAATAAGTACATTTACTTTTCTGAAATCTAGAGGTGGAGCTGGTATTTACTTCCTGAGAAACATCATCTTTATTCTCTTTCCTGTTACCTGTACTCTGAGTAGAGGCAACGTACTTACTCTCAGCTTTCCTTTTTTCTTTAGAATATCTCTTGTGAGTGAGAACATATTCATCAGCTAAAACTGCAGCATCAGACAAATTATCTATTCTTTTCTCATCAAGATATAGGCTTACATCTTTATTAATACACCTTTTGAAGTCCTCCAGCAAAATCATCTGCTTAATTTATCAAAATCAGAATTTACATTCTTAGAATTTAACCACTGCTCTAACAGATCTTCTTTGATTTTTGCATACTCAACATGGGATTGCTTATCTTGCTTATAAGTTGTCCTAAATTTTACTCTATAGGCTTCAGGAACAAGCTCATAGGCCTTAAGAATCAAGCTGTTAACTACATCATAATTATCAGATTGATCCTGAGGCAAAGATGCATAAGTTACTTGAGCTTAACCGGTGAAAACAGTTTGAAGGAGTACTGGCCAATACTTTTTGGGCCAATTAAAACCTGTAGCTACCTTCTCAAACAACTGAAAATACTTTGTTAAATCAGATTCTTTAAAAGGAGGGACAAGTTTAACATTTTTAGCCACATCGAAATCATCAGAGCTAGATGATCCAGTTCCACCATGTTTCATGCGATACTCATGGTCTGCCTGAATCCTAGCAAGTTCAACTTGTGCCTTAAACTCAGCCTCCTTAGCATTTGCCTGAAACTCAGCCTCCTTAGCACGAGCCTCCTGCAGGGCTAGCTGTAACTTAGCTATTTCAATCTGCGTTTGCTCATCTGGAAGAGTTACATTAAACAAGCTTTTATTACTCATGTCAACAATGTGATCTTTAGAATCATGAGAGCGAACAGCAATTCCCAATTGTTGAGCAACAAGCTTAAGTTCATTCTTTGTTCTGTTTTTTACATCACACACTGTTTGCACATTTGACAAAAAATCTTTGGCTTCATCAAGCGTAGTAATAGTAGACATCATGAATAAATCACAGTCACAAAATGTTAAGCAATATCCTTATGATAATATCCTGAATATCCTGATAAGAGGTCGCCAAATTTATGTTACGGAACAGAGAGAGATAATGAACACTTCAAGTGAGAATACTATAATGACTACTGTCCTGTAAAGTTCCAGATTCAAAACAAGAGAATTAGGTAAAATTACAAGTTAAAGTTTAATGCTCAAATTAACAACTAAACATTCAGGACTCATAAGGATAATGTAATGGCAAAAAACAGGTTAAATATATGGTTAACTGCAATAGCCTCTATTAACACGAAATTAGCAAGAGTAAATTTATCTAAGTCAGCCCTGATAAAATGAGAAAACCGGATAATGCTCAGTTAATGCAAGATATATTATTACAGATACAAAATATTATTAACAATGCTGACATCAAAAACCCCACACGAATCCCAAAAACCTCACCAGGCCCACGAACCAACACCCTACGCTATACAGTACAAGAAAAAAAATGTAATAACACTTCTACTCAAATTACACAGCAGCTAGATGGTTGGAGACTTCCTGAGCACTCACAAAAATAATAACAACTATACAGAGGAGGACAGAGATGTGAACAAAATGAGGAGTAGATCTAATTGGCAATTAATGCAGAGACTGAGCTCATTATATAGGAGCCGGCAGAGCTTGATACAACTTGTAAGAAAGACGCGCAAATGAAGCCATAGGGAACAAAGAGTTGACACTCCTGCTCTGAACAACAGAAAGAACGACTTACTCTATTATAAGGGAGGAGAAGGGGGGAGTGAGGTAGAACACGGAAGCTTGGTCACTATGGAAGCCACGAGGCGAATCGTGATCAAACATGCAGCATACTGTACGTTAGAATTATACAAAGGATGATGGAATCATAGGCTATGTAACAATAATATATATATATATATATATATATATATATATATATATATATATATATATGTATATATATTGTTACGTTGTCCGCCTTCCGTTCCCACGGGTGCAGCCATTACAGCTGGGCTAGGGGGATTATGCAGTATGTATCCGCGTCATTCGCGGAGTTTATATTAGCGAGTGCTACAAATTCTTTTGTTTCTTTCTGTTCCCGCCACTGAGGGCAATTTTATTTTATACCATGCTGAGTATGCATTTGATTATTTTGATTGTCTTATGTGAGCTACCAGTATATTTAATGATGTTTTGCTTGCATTAGAAGTACCAATTCATTGTATAGAGAGAGAGAGGGGCACGAATATAAGTTCTTATTAATTAATTTGATTCATGCGTTCGCGCTTGGCCGTGCACGAGCCTTGATCAGAGGCAGTCTCTTCCCAGCTAGCTTCCGTATCGTGCGTGTGTGCACACTCTCTCTCTCCCCAGTCATTTTTATGCCGAGCTGGCGTTTTCATTTAAGTTTATTTTTATTCTTTTGTTGCTGACTGAGGGAAGTAGTTATTTTGTTTTTGTAACCGTGTTGTCTTTGGAGGGCCAGTTTGGCTCACCGTGGTCTTCTCGCTGCCTTTGTTAACGTTCCCCAACACACGTACATACACACACACACCCCTAACCCCTACACAGTTAATCCCATCTCTTTGCTCAAGGCTAGTGAGAACCATCGTGAGCTACTAACTGCGTTCCCCCTTGGACACGGGTTAAGTAGAAAGTCGTCACCACCGGAAGTAAGTGGGAGGTGTTCCTGTAGGCTGTCTCGGGCGGTATTACTTCCGGTAGTGACGATAGTAGGCTAGATCTATAGGTAGGCTGTTCCGTTTTATTACCAAAGTACAGAGTGTTGCGTTCTTAAATAAGTACTTTTCCGTTGCGCAGTTTTTTCTCTAGTTTGCGGAGTGTCAGTGCCGGGGTCTGTGTTATTTTTGCAACGCAGTGGAGGCCGATCATCTAAGGCTGACTTGTTGTCTTTTTGTAATAGCCCCGGGCCGGAGCAAACCGTAACAGTGGCGACCTCGCATCAGGATATCCTAACAGTGCCTTCTTCTTGCTAGGATATCGTTACCTTGGCGTTCTCTGTGCTTTGAGGTGAAGTTGATGTGTTTTGTAGTTTCTCAGTCAGCACTAGTATTTCATTATTTAGTACTGCCATTGATTTGTCGCCATGGAGTCACGCGTGTCTACACCAGATCGCGTACGTGCTGAGTCACCTGTGGATATGGAACAACGAGAGGCACATAGCAAAGGTACTCCCCGTGTGAGCCCTGAGTTTGACTATGGTGCTGAAATGCCTCGTTTCGCTACCCCACTATTACCATCTATGATGCCGCCGAGCCAGTTTAGAGTAGTTCCCCCAGGTATGTCTAGTGCTTTCCCTGGAGTTGTTCATTCCACTCCCATATACCCTGGAGCCTTGTCACCGGAGGCTCAGTTGCAGTTGGAGTTGAAAAAGTTGGAGATGGAAATGCAGCGTGCAAAAGAAGAGAGGGAGATGCAGCGTGAAAAAGAAGAGAGGGAAATGCAGCGTGCAAAAGAAGAGAGGGAGATGGAGTTGCAGCGTGAAAAAATGCGATTTGAGCTGGAGAAGACTCGCTTGGAGCTGACTGCTAATAGACCAACTTCAGATACCCAAACCTCAGGCCGTGCAGAGGATAGGGAGAGTTGGTTCTCAAGGAGTCTAAAATTAGTGCCAGCATTTGATGAGTTGAAGGTGACAGAATGGTTTGTTAGATTTGAAAAGAAGGCTAGGGAGTTTGAGTGGCCAAGGCAGCGCTGGGTGGGGTTGGTATCTAATGTGCTGAAGGGAAAAGCCTTGGAAGTGTATAATAGGTTGAGCCCTGAGGATGTAGATGATTATGATGAATTTAAAACAGCCATCCTGAAGGCATATGAACTTAGACCAGAGGCTTATCGGTTGTTGTTCCGTGGTGCTCGGAAAAGGCCTGCTGACACCTATATGGCCTACGCTAGGTATCTGGAGGAGAGGTTAGACGAGTGGTTGCTGAGTGAGAGCGCCACTTCGTATAACGAGGTGCGTGAACTGTTTTTGATGGAACATTTTACTAACATGGCTGACAAAGAAATTGGTGTTAAAATTAGGGAGAAGAGATTTAAGACCTTGAAGGAAGCAGCGACGTGGGCTGATGACCGGGTGTTTGCCTTGCGGAGTATGGGGGTCAAGTATGCTAATTTTCAGTATTCCAGGGAGAGGACTGTGAGTGGCCCTGCCTGGGATAAATCTCCCGTGAATCAGTCCAAGGGAAGTACAGAGGAGAAAAAGAATGCAGGGAGAAAGAGCCCTGTATCCAGTTCGAAGCTAGTTTGTTACTTTTGCAAACAGAGTGGGCACATCAAGCCTAACTGTCCTAAGTGGAAGGCCTCCCAAAATGCCAAACCAGTGGCACTAGTTATAGGTTCGAGTCAGGTGAACGAGAGGAGTTGGGAGAGTGGTAACGGTGAGGGGGAAGTCTGTGGAAAGCTGGAGTGTAGCCGGCTGTGCTCGCTGCCAGCTCAGGCTGAAAAAGTTACCCAACATGCTACGCCACCTCCGGATGAACTGCCTCAGAAATCGTCCCTAGACTGGTGTAAACCTTTTATGTGTCACGGCACAGTGAAAATTCATGGGATCAGTTATCCAGTTACTGTGGCTCGTGATACCTGTGCACAACAGTCTGTGTGCAGAAACGTGACTGGAGGGCCTGTAAACTCAGGGAAGTATGTGCTGTGTAGGGGCATGAACTCAGATGAATACTATGATTATGTTCATGTGGAACTCGATTGCCCCATTGTTCAGGCTGCAGCTCAAGTAGCTGTTGCTGATGTAATGCCAGTAGAGGGGATTGATTTTCTGCTGGGGAACGACCTGGCTGGGGAGAAAGTATTTCCATCTCTTCCCCCACCAGTTGTTGTGGCAGAGAAGTGTTTTGACGCCCCAGAAATTGGTATTGAAGTTGATGCAGAAGTGGAAGCCATGTTCCCGGTCTGTGCAATTACACGATCTATGGCACAGGTTGCAGCCCGGGAGGAAGAACTGGTGAAGTCACAGGTTCTTGGGGTCGACTGTGATGAGGCAGGGCCACCAATGGAGGAACCTAGTGAGCAGAGTGTTGCTATAGTGGGTGAGGAGAGTGGGAATGCGTGCATGGGCGCCGCCCCACTTCCCACTCAGGACACTAGAGGTGGTGCTGAGTGTGTCTGTGTGGAGACTGAACCCAGCCCACCGACTGAATTAGAAGAATTTCAGGACGCTGGGGTCGACTGCGGGGATGCAGGACCACCGTCAAACGCGCCTGAGGAACAGAGTGTCACTGTTGAGGGTAGAGGTGATGATGTCAGTGTGGAGTCTGACATTCCTCCCCCTGTCGAGTGTACTAGAGGTGACGCTGAGATTGATCGCCCTTCGCAATCCAGTGTCCCGACCAGTCCCTTATCTCAGTCCTCAGTAGAGCTGGCGGGTGTTGGGTCAGCAGAATTGAGGGTGAAGCAACAGGAGGATGTAACATTAAAGCCCTTGTTTGCTCTAGTAGGGGAAGAAAGAAGTATGGAGTGTGGTAAGGAGGAGTTCCTGATTAAAGACAATGTTTTACATCGCCGATGGACGCCCACTGGCGCCACGGTGGATGGAGGAGTGGGTGAGTTAGTGCAGGTGGTGGTGCCTGTGCAGTATAGGGTGCCGTTAATACAGTTAGCACATGAGGGACCTTTAGCCGGTCACTTGGGAAACAGAAAGACAGTGCAGCGCTTAAGGTATAACTTTTGGTGGCCAAGTATGCCGGGACAAGTTGCTGCGTACATCAAGAGCTGTCACACGTGTCAGATAGTGGGCAAGCCTAATCAAGTTCTTCCTGTGGCCCCTTTGACTCCCATTCCTGCAGTTGAACCTCCGTTTACCCGGGTAATCATTGATATCGTGGGCCCTTTACCTCCTACTTCTGCTGGAAACAAGTATTTGTTAACCATAATGGATGTTACAACGCGATACCCAGAGGCTATACCAATCAGAAGCATGCAGGCGAAGTCAGTAGTCAAGCAACTTATCCTGTTCTTTACTCATTTTGGCCTGCCCAAGGAGTTGCAGTCAGACCGTGGAGTAAATTTTACATCTAATTTATTTAAGCAGACAATGACAGAGTTGGGCATCAAACACATTTTGTCCAGTGCCTACCATCCGCAGTCACAAGGTGCCCTGGAGAGGCATCATCAGACCTTAAAGACCATGCTGCGCACCTTCTGCTATGATAGTGGAAAGGATTGGGACCTAGCGGTACCCTTTGTTATGTTTGCAGTGAGAGAGGTACCAACTGAGTCGTTAGGGTTTTCACCCAATGAGTTAGTGTTTGGGCACAGAGTTCGTGGTCCCTTGGATGTGGTGCGAGAGGCCTGGAGTAACAACAAATCTGGCAACCAGGAATCCATGCTTGACTATGTCTGCCGCACTCGGGAGAGACTGCATTGCGCTTTAGAGCTTGCTCGTGACCATCTAATCGGGGCTCAAGCGAAAATGAAGGCTCATTATGATAAGAAGGTCAGAAGTCGTGAGTTTAAGCAAGGAGATGAAGTTTTGGCACTGCTGCCCATGCAAGGAAAACCTCTGGCGGCTAGATTCAGTGGTCCTTATATTGTGAAGAAGAGAGTTGGGGAACTTGACTATCTAATTGTTACCCCAGATAGGCGGAAGAGTACTCAGTTGTGCCACATTAATATGTTGAAGCCATACTATCGCCCAGTTGATTCTCATTGTGGGATGACTGCTGATGTCTCTCACCTGGGATGTGAAGGACGGGAAAGAGAGGACGTGGCATCAAAGGGACGTGCTGTGAAGGGAGCTGTTGGTGCCGGTGATGTGAGTAGTGGACCAGGGTTACAGCCACAGTCCCTGGAAGGTGACTTTGGAGTGGATGTTGAGGGAACCAGGGATAAGAGCGCTCCTGTAGTTTTGGTGGTTGGTAGTGAGTTGGAGGAGCAGGAGGAAGTGCTTAGTTGTGGTGAGATGTTACCAGCTGACCTATGGGAGGGCAATGGTTATGCAGCTCTGGTGGAGAAATTGAGACACTTTGATCCAGTAAAGCAAGAAGAGCTGTGCAACAGATTATGGAAACATCCGAAAGTTTTTGGAGATTCACCGGGATTGACAACTTGGGCTACTCATGACATTGACGTTGGGGATAGTAAGCCTGTAAAATTAGCTCCTTACCGCATCAACCCTATCAGACAGAAAGCTCTCGATAATGAGATCAAGTATATGTTGGACCATGGATTGATCAAGAGGAGTTTCAGTGAGTGGAGTTCACCAGTTACCTTGCAGCCGAAGCCAGATGGGAAGGTTAGGTTGTGTGTGGACTTCCGGAAGGTTAACTCACTGTCTAAGACCGATGCTTATCCCTTACCTCGGGTCGATGACTCCGTGGACAAGGTGGGAAATGCCACTTATATCACCAAACTTGACTTAGTAAAAGGATACTGGCAGGTCCCGCTGACGGAACGGGCTAAACAAGTGGCTAGCTTCGTTGTCAGTGGTGCAGTATATCAGTGCCAGGTGATGCCTTATGGATTGAAGAATGCTCCAGCCACTTTCCAGAGGCTTATGGATAAAGTGGTGGATGGCATACCTAATTGTGTCGTTTACATCGATGATGTCATTGTGTATGACACCAAGTGGGAGGAGCACCTTGATCATGTGGAAATGCTCATTAAGCGGTTGGAGGAAGCTGGCTTAGTAGTCAACTTAGACAAGTGCGAGTTCGTACGTGCTAAGGTCCAGTACCTTGGATTTGTTGTAGGACATGGGCAAGTGGCTCCACCTCGGGCTAAGGTGGATGCCATTTCCAACTTTGCAGCACCCCAGTGTCGCCGTGCCCTCCAGCGATTTTTGGGCATGATCGGCTATTACAGACGATTTATTGGGAATTACTCCACAGTGCTTGCCCCTCTTACTGACTTATTGCGCAAGGATAAGAAGTGGCAGTGGACAGCCGAGTGTGAGCAAGCTTTTACTACTGTTAAGTCTCTGCTGTGCCACCACCCTATATTGCGTGCACCAGATTTTGACAGATCTTTTGTGCTGGCAGTTGATGCTAGCCGAGTAGGGGTAGGAGCAGTGTTGATGCAGCCGGATGAGGGCCAGGTTGAACATCCCATATCATACTTCTCAAAGAAGTTTAATAGAGCCCAGAAGAACTACTCTGTCATAGAGCAGGAGTTATTAGCAATTATCCTGGCCCTGCAACACTTTGCTGTCTACCTGCCCCCTTTTGGCCCGGTGATCAAGATTTATTCAGACCATCATCCCCTGCAGTTTTTGAACAAGTTTAAATTTAAGAACCAGCGTTTGACCCGCTGGAGTTTGCTTTTGCAAGAGTACAATTTAGAAGTTAGGCATATTAAAGGGACTGATAACGTAATTGCTGATTGTTTATCCAGGGAGGGGTCAGGGTCTTGATTCGAAAATTTTGATCCAGGGCTCAAAATTTTCCCTTGGGGAAGGGCGTGTTACGTTGTCCGCCTTTCCGTTCCCACGGGTGCAGCCGTTACAGCTGGGCTAGGGGGATTATGCAGTATGTATCCGCGTCATTCGCGGAGTTTATATTAGCGAGTGCTACAAATTCTTTTGTTTCTTTCGTTCCCGCCACTGAGGGCAATTTTATTTTATACCATGCTGAGTATGCATTTGATTATTTTGATTGTCTTATGTGAGCTACCAGTATATTTAATGATGTTTTGCTTGCATTAGAAGTACCAATTCATTGTATAGAGAGAGAGAGGGGCACGAATATAAGTTCTTATTAATTAATTTGATTCATGCGTTCGCGCTTGGCCGTGCACGAGCCTTGATCAGAGGCAGTCTCTTCCCAGCTAGCTTCCGTATCGTGCGTGTGTGCACACTCTCTCTCTCCCCAGTCATTTTTATGCCGAGCTGGCGTTTTCATTTAAGTTTATTTTTATTCTTTTGTTGCTGACTGAGGGAAGTAGTTATTTTGTTTTTGTAACCGTGTTGTCTTTGGAGGGCCAGTTTGGCTCACCGTGGTCTTCTCGCTGCCTTTGTTAACGTTCCCCAACACACGTACATACACACACACACCCCTAACCCCTACACAGTTAATCCCATCTCTTTGCTCAAGGCTAGTGAGAACCATCGTGAGCTACTAACTGCGTTCCCCCTTGGACACGGGTTAAGTAGAAAGTCGTCACCACCGGAAGTAAGTGGGAGGTGTTCCTGTAGGCTGTCTCGGGCGGTATTACTTCCGGTAGTGACGATAGTAGGCTAGATCTATAGGTAGGCTGTTCCGTTTTATTACCAAAGTACAGAGTGTTGCGTTCTTAAATAAGTACTTTTCCGTTGCGCAGTTTTTTCTCTAGTTTGCGGAGTGTCAGTGCCGGGGTCTGTGTTATTTTTGCAACGCAGTGGAGGCCGATCATCTAAGGCTGACTTGTTGTCTTTTTGTAATAGCCCCGGGCCGGCGCAAACCGTAACAATATATATATATATATATATATATATATATATATATATATATATATATATATATAATATTTTCGAAGATATATAGTTGAAGTACTTAGAGCAAAGTACTGGAGTTTACATTCTGAAGTAAAAAGACTCGTTAGACGAGATAAGAGGAGGCTATATGATGAAAAGGCAACAGAGACAGAAATTAAGTAAAAATGACGGTCAGAGCACAAGAGCAGCGTATCAGGCCATAAAGGAGTTAACTGGGACTGAAAAGAGAAGGAACGAAATACCTGTACGAGATAGAAATGGCAATTTGATGACTAATGATTTGGATATAAAAGGAATGTGGAATGAGCATACTGAATCTGCTCTAAATAGACCAATCCCAGCTGAAGAGGACATTTTGCCAGCCGAGCAAGATTTGCAGACAGAAACAGAGGATACAACCTTGGAAGAGGTAGCAAAATCTATAAAGAACCTAAATTTCAGAAGGAAGAAGACAACGAGCGTTGACATAAGCATGATCTTTATCCAAACGTTTCGACATTTAAAATGTCATCATCAGTGATCTAAAAATGGGAAACAAAAACCAAGGTCAAAAACACTAAAATCACAATAGTGTGCAAGTGAAAATACACACAGAGACATACGGTCTTCATATGACGAAAGTAAAACAGGGGGATGGGAAATGATTTTTTTTTTTTTTTTTTTTTTTTGCCTATCAACCATTGGGGCCGGAGCCCCTGGTCATTAAGGCAAAAATATATATATGTATATACATTGATACGTATATACATATATATACGAACATATATATATACATACATACACACATCCATGCATATGAACATACACACTTTCATGCAGACGTACATATATATATATAATAATTTTTATTTTATTATTTTTGTAGTTTTATTTTTATTTTTTTATTTTTTTATTTTTAACCTTATATTACTTATAAACTAAAATGCCTAAAGACCCTAAAGCTACTCACCTGACAGACAAATCGGTAACCTATAATAAATCCTAAGAAGAAAGGATTCTAAAACAGTTACGCAACTTAAAGAGGTACTGCAGACATAGTGTTATTTAGAGATGTCCCATAATCCATCTCTAAATAACACTATGTCTGCAGTACCTCTTTACGTTGCGTAACTGTTTTAGAATCCTTTTCCATCCCCCTATCTTACTTTCGTCGTACGTTGACCGTAGGTTTCTGTGTGTATATTCACATGTACAATATTGTGATTTTAGTGTTTTTGACTTGGTTTTTTGTTTCCCATTTTTAGATCACTGATGATGACATTTTAAATGTCGAAATGTTTGAATAAAGATGCTGCTTAAGTCAACGCTCGTTGTCCTCTTCCTTCTGGAGTTAAAGAATCTTAAGGTCCCAGGAGAGGATGAAATATTTCTTGAAATGCTTAAGGTGGAAAATGATGAGTTGATGAATGCGCTTTTGAAACTTTTTAATGTGGATTGGAATAATGGTGGAATTCTAGAAGAGTGGAAAAATGGAGTGATTATAAAAAATACCAAAAAAAGGGAGATTTAAGTGTGGGTGGCAATTGGAGGGGGATAACTTTGACACCTGTAGTTGCAAAAGTCTTTTCCAAAATCTTCTTGAACAGAATAGAACCAGAAATTGATAAAATTTTAAGAGAAGAACAAGTGGGATTTAGAAAGGGTCGAGGTTGTGATGATCAGATTTTTATTGTAAGGCATCTGATGCAACAAGCTAATGAGATGAAAATGCCACTTAGTATGTGTTTTGTGGATTTTGAAAAGGCGTTTGATAGTGTTTCACGTGGAGCTATTTTGAAAATTATGAGATTCTATGGTATACCAGGAAGTTTGTAAATATTATTAGAAGCCTGCATGAAGATACTTTTTGTAAGGTAATGGTGGGTGGTTCTTTGAGTGATCCATTTGAAGTTAGGTCAGGTGTGATTCAAGGAGTTCTTTCGCCATTGTTGTTTGTTTTGGTTATGGATTATGTTATGAGAAAGGTTGTGAGGAGAACAGATGCAGGAATTAACTGGAAAGAAAATAAGAAGCTGATGGATTTGGACTATGCTGATGATATTGTACTGATAAGCGGAAGTATTTACGAGATGCAGAGGGTGCTTGATTGTCTGGTGGAGGAAGGAGAAAAAGTGGGATTGGTAATAAATTGTGGAAAGACTGAAATTATTATTATGAACGTGGAGAACCAAATCGATTGTGTAATTTGGAATATTGTGGTGAAGAATGTAGAAACTTTAAATATCCGGGAACGATTTTATTATCTAATGGATCATTAAACAATGAAACTGAGAAGAGGATTAGACAGGCTTGGGAGGTGTTGGAATGTTGAAATCTGTTTGGAATAAAAATATCCTTTCGGTACATACTAAAGTGAAAATTTACAAGTCCTTAGTTAGACCAATTTAAATTTATGGGCATGAGTCATGGTACAGTACAATTGCAAAAGATCAGAAAGTATTAGGATCTGAGAATAAAATATTGAGAAGGATTCTTAGAGTAAAGTGGCAAGACAGAGTAGTTCCAAATGAAAGAGTAAGGGATATTACGAGTGGAACCAGTTAATGACTATGTGAGACTGTCTCACTGGAAGTGGCTGGGGCACATATACAGAAAAGAAGGCATTTTAATACAGGATTTTCCAAAGTGGACTGCTAGAGGAAGAAGAGGTAGAGGTACGCCAAGGGAAACCTGGTTGAGGGCAATGAAAAGAGAAGCAGGAGAGAAGTGTTGGTGGGACCTGAAGGAGATGGCAAGAGACAAATATTGGTGGAGAGAGTGTTCATCGAGGCCCTATGCATCCCGTGGGGTGCCACATGAAATGATTAACTGATATATATATATATATATATATATATATATATATATATATATATTTATATATATATATATATATATATATATATATATATACACACTATTTTCTAAGATATCTTACTGACTGTGAGGGTGGAGGGTGGCAGAGGGGAGGAAAACACCAGTAGTTTTCAAAATTTGTTAGATCGACTACAGTATAGTCGTCACCAGGGATGTAGAACATGTTTTGCGAGGGCAACTGTGGTTGTCACCTGGGGTTCAGGGGTTAAACGGTACCACACTCATTAGTCTTCCGTAAAAAGTTAGTGTACAGTGGCCAAGCAAGTACAAATATTGCTGCGCGACAGCGGACTCCATGTGCACCCGGCTGTATCTGGCAGACACAATAGACTGAGGGCCGAAAATCTCAAAGGTTTAATTGTGACAGGCACTTCTACCCTTCAGAATCAACCGATTCTGACCAAACCTGGGCACAATGACCAGCCTATGACTTACTTGTGTCTGCTTGGTTTTGGTTGCTAGGCAACTACTCGTTGCCTAGCAACGGCCTGCTTAGCTCCTTCGTGGCCATGGTTCCGGAAATTGTTGGAACTCAGTGGCCAGTTCAGGCATCATTTTTTTCAAATATTGAAAATCGAATATTTTTCTTACCAAACTGAATAAAAATGTCTGGCACATCTGGCAATGCAATTTTTAGTTTTTAAACCCATTCTTTGCTTCGTAATGAGGTGTGAAAAATTTTGCAAAATGACTACATTCACACCACTTAGAATTAAATCAGAGGAGAAAAAGAACATTGCACTTAGAGATATCCATATTTTCTTTCCCTCCCAAAATTTCAGTGGTGCTGCAATGGTTTCAGATAACTAGATATGTGAGGTATGAACAAAATTAGTCCCTAATATGGGAGGGTCATAAAAAAAATGTTTTTTTTTTTTTCACATTTTTTATGTTCATTGTGTTTATGCAAGTATCGAGTTACTTCTGTCGTCATGATATTTTAGTCTGTGTCCAAAGAGAGGCGAGAGATGGTATTTTTAGACTAACCAGATAAGGGTCCTCCTTTGTGCGTACAGGCTGGACCGCATGGGCTCGCTTAGAGCTACCCATTGTAACCTACCGGCTTGTCCACTTTAAACTGAAATTTGGATCATTAAAATGAAAGACTTGAAAGCTCAGTTACGAGCACAGCAGCATTTGTTTGCTACACCTATTTTGCAGTCCCAAGCAGCAACTGAAACATCCTTTTGTATTGCAAATATTTTAGTGAAGAATAAGAAACATTTTCGAGACGGAGAAATGGTGAAGCAAGGTTTCATTGATGTTGGAGATGTTTCAGTTGATAAATTAAAGAACAGAAGTGAAATAACACAGCCCATTACAGACATGCCTCTGTCTTGTTGATCTGTGATGAGACGGGTAGATGCAATGGGTAAAGACTTGCAAAACCAACTGAAAATAAACATAGAAAACTGTTGCCATTTTTCTTTGCAGTTCGATGAATCAACTGATATAATGGATACTTCTCAACTAATGGTGCTCATAAGAATGATATTCCCTAATATGAGTTACAAGGAGTTTTTAACTGTGATCCATATGAAAGGAACAGCTAGAGGCAAGGACATTTACCAGCATTTTGTTCGTTTTGCTGAGAAAACACCCCTTCCCCTTTGGAAACAGGGCCCCAGCCATGGGCGGTAAGAACAATGGATTTTCTGCATTCTGCCAAAAAAGATGACAATTTATTCTTATTTTTCAGCAGTCTGTTTTATAATACATCAGAATGCACTGACTGCTAAGTTTTAAACATGGCAGATGTTATGAACATTGCTACCAAGGCAGGTAAATCATTTCGTGCAAGGAGCTAACGCAGACGACTTTTCCGAACTCAACTGGAGGAAAATGAGGCTGAGTATGAAGACCTACTGTTGTATAATGATGTCAGGTGGCTTAGCCGGGGACAGTCACTATGAAGCTTTCAGTCCCTGTTGCCTGAAATAATTCAGTTCTTGGAATCACTTGGACAATGAACATCGCAGCTGCATGATGCCTCATGGTTGACAGAATTAGCTTTTTTGACAGACTTGACGGCTCACTGCAGTGCATTCAGCCTTGAACTTCAGGGGAAGGATAAAACTCATACCCAGTTACTTAGTTCCTTAAATGCTTTCAAATCAAAAGTGCGGTTTCTAAAAATGCATATGGGAAAGAGAAATTGATAAACTTCCCCCATCTAGAAAAAGTTTTAGAAATCTGTGATGAAAGTGCCTGCATATATGATACATTCTATACTGAAATACAAAATCTCTGGGAAAAAACTAGAGAGGCGATTTCAGGATATTAAGCAGCTTGAGCCAGTCTTAGTTTTTGTCATTTCCATTTGCTGAAGTTTGCACCTGAGGAATTTCTGCAGCTATCTCCCCTATGTTCACGGGTCAGTTTTGGAGGAAGAAATATAAAAGCTCCAATCTGATATTCCTCTGAAAGCAGGAGCTTCTGAAAAAAGAAAAAAATGGAATCTACTCCATGAAGAACAGTACCCAGGACTGAGATCAACAGCTCTTTGGTTGGCAGCATTATTTGGGTCAACTTACCTCTGTGAACAAGCCCTTTCCCAGATGAAGACAATTAAGTCAAGATACCGAAGCCGTCTGACTGATGAATATATTAAATACTGCCTTCATTTGTGCCACATTGAATATGAACTCTCGTTCAGTAAGGTATCACAAGATATGCAGTGTCATGCATCAACTTTGTAATAAGATTAGTGAGACACCTTTAGTTATGGTAAAATTATGATAAATCTTAGTTTGAAAACATCAGTTGTTAATATATGAAACAGGTGTACTTTCATATGTTTGGTACTATATGCTATTTTCTTTTTTTGCCTAGTTGGCCCAGTATTAGGCTAATACATAATTATGATGATTATGTGGTATGGTAGATCGCAAAAGGTTTTGTCTTTAAAGTCGGTAGCAGAGTCCAAACGTCTGACCACCCGTGTCTTATGCATTCAGACCAACTACTGCATCACATTCTTCCCAGAACTTTTTTTCATGTTCTGGAGCCTCTTCTTTTTTACTGTATGGTTGATCAGTAATTTCATGAAGCATCCAAAATATCACTGCTCCTCACCCCAGCAGACTGAGCCGTCACAGCAACTCACAAGAATGGCAAGCGTAATATGTGAAGCACCCTTAATTTTCCTTCAGCCTGATGCATCCAAGCCTCTGTAGAAGCCCGAGATCGTATGCCTTTATCAGAGGCGTCTGTCCAGTTATAAAATATACCCTCCTGCCCCTCGTGCCTCACCCTCCCTAATTATCCTCGCGTGACTTGCCCTGTCCTACACTTTACAACTTTATCACTGTCCGGCGCCTCATATTACTCGCCAAAAATTGCAGCAATTTCCCGATAACAGGGTGATGTCGTGGGGGATCAGTCTCGCTGTTCCTTGGCTGGGTCGGTCATCGACTTTAGCCCACTACTGACCTAAATGACATTGATTAACATTAGCCTTCACATTTTTAACCTTTTCACACATTTAAAAAGAAATTGATCAAACGATCATATTCGATTCAATTAATCGTATCCAGATCTATTTCCCCACCTAAAGATGAGATGAAGTACGGTCCATTTCATTTGATTGAAGTGACATTTCATTTTAGATTTAAAAAAAAAAAAATCAGTTGAGTGCCACATTACATTTTACTTGGACGCTGAGGCATCATAGAGGGTGCCGAATTAAAATAGATTAACTTAAAGGCTTACCCACAATCAACAAGAACAGGTCATAACTATTTTGAATAATCGTTTGCTAACATATGAGTAATGTTAGGTTAGGTTAGGTTAATCTAGGATAGGTTAGGATAGGTTTGGTTAGGATAGGTTAGGTTAGATTAGGGTAGGGTAGGTTAGGTTAGGTTAGGATAGGTTCGGGTAGATTAGGTTAGAGTGTTAGGATATATTACGTTAACTTGGGTTAAGTTTGGTTTGGCTAGGTTAGGTTAGTAATGATATATTGGTGCCCCAGTGAAGTGGTATACTGGCGCCAAAATGAAATAATAGCAAATTGGATTTTGAGCCCAAATGAAATGGGGCCTTGAAGTACTAGGGTGTAGAGAGTAAGAAAAAACTTGACTGATGGAGAAACTAACCAAAAGTCTACCCAAAAGTGGACCACATTCACTCAATGCTCCCGGAATGCTGACTCCACCCCACACGCATAAACATTCACAATTACTCGTTTCTTACCATCTATCAGTTAGTTTCACTCCGACAACTATCACTTCACCGAGAAAAAAAGAGCATGACATTCATAATAATGAATGGTATCTCTTTTTTATGATAAAGCGCACTTTCTAAATATTATTATCTTAAGAAAGTATTCGTTATCATATTCGAGTACATTTAATATAATCGTATCCATGAGTACTTCTAGGATAACATGTCACTTCCTTCAGTAATTATATAATTAACTAGAAAAGTGTATATGTTGAGGTGTTGGAGAGGGACGGAGAGGGGGAGGGGAAGACCGAGGATGGGTTGGGATGGAGGGAATGAGTGGAGAAGTACGAGATAAAGAGTGTGAGTTGGAGAGAGGGTGAGTTGGAGAGAGGGCAGACAGATTGCAAAGGACAGGATGACATAGCAACAAGCTATTCATTTGTGGTCTTTCATGGGATTAAAGCTTCTGACTATAGATAGAAAAATAGATAGAAATATATATGCATGAATATTTAGATAAATATCAATATATATTTCAGATTTATAAAACACTTTCATCGTGTGTAAGCCTTACTCTTTTTGACATTATGATTGCCAGACACAATTTTTATTGCATTCTCTATTCAATCTTTCTTTTACCTATTTATGGCTTGCTTACATAGTATTTTTGATGAATATCTTAATGGCGAATGTGGATTTAGCTCCTTCAGTCCGATTAAGTTTATTTATGGATTATTCTTGTTCCGGTTTGTTTTCGTCTGAAGGTACTGGGCCATTCACATAACTTAAATACTGTACTGCCATGGTTGCATGAATTTGATGAGCCTTAATTTTGAAACAGGAATGGGTTTCCTTAGTTTCTAGTCAGATCAAGCCTCCATCCCAGTTACGTCTGGCCATCAATCAAGCAAGAAGGGTATGGGGTCTTTGGTCAGAGAAAACACGCTGTAGACGATTTTATTCCGCTTAGGGGAGACATTTTGAACTGGATGAGTTATGCGTAGTTTTCCTAACCAGAGAAAAATCGTCTGAAGATGGGAAAAATAAAACAGAAAAATACATCAGACAGAATCGATTATGTAGCATTCTAATGAGCGCCCGCCAAAAGTATCATATACCCCCTCTATTTCGATGATGCATAATGGTTTTTTTCTTCCTACTCCCAGACGATTTAATTCAGCCTGGGAGAGACTTTTGCAACTGGAGTAGCCATCAATAACCTCTCCATTACAAATGACGATTGTCTGGAGGTAGCATGAACTAGTGAAAAGTATTTAAGTGTAGTGAGGGAGTTAACCTTATAATTGCCTATACTACATGAAACTTAACTAGGCGGAGATTTTAGCCCTTTTGCATACCATTTCTCGCAGAACATACATCCTTTTCATAGCGGGTTATCGTTACCAGCGCTACATTCTAGTGTTACTATATTGTTACTGTTCTTTATTCTTGATGGAGATTCAGTAATTTTACACCTAGTTTTAATGAACACAGGGCATTTCACAACAAGAGGGATAAATTGGCTATAACATTTGAGTCAGTGTCTGGTCTATAGTTCTGACAAGTGTTAATGAAAGCGTTATACAGAGTCTGGCAGTGATCTGGTAGACAGTACTCGTGTTGTGTGTGACTTAAAGACGTTATAGTTCTTTCTCAGTGACATGGCCCAGATTATGGCTCTTTTGCATCTTATTTCACGTTGGTCTTTGGCAGTATATGATAATATTACCGCTTCTCATCGAATCCATAGCACTTCTTTGTGGCTAACAGCTTATTATGACGTTAATCTCTGCTTAATGCAACATTCATGGTGGAAAGACTGTTTAGTCCAGGGTAGAGTAACAGGAGAATAATAAAGCATACCTTTTCACGATATGAAGCACTTGATATTGCTGAAATGTGAAGTACTTCGTAAGAATTTTTTTAATAAAAACATTTGCATTGACTACTAAACCCACTGTACTCAGAGCAGTTCCTCTTTTTGTTAGGGGATATTAATTGGAGAGATGATAGCCTGATGGCAGAGAACAGGGTGCTTTGGAGGCAGTTTGTTTGTGGCCACCCCATACAAGACTAAGGCATCTGGCTATAAAGAGACAGCCAGACAGACAGATGGATAGATAGACAGAAAGAGAGATAGAGAGAGAGATAGATAGAGATTACTAATATTACAAGAAATCATGATTAAAAGTAGGCTACTGTTACATGGTTTGTAATCCCAGTTGGTAATCGGATACATCCGAATTTCATGTAATCATAATCGTAATCATACTAGAAAGTATCGTAAAATATTATACATGTTTAATCGCTTTATGTCTGGATTCCAGTAGATTTCATTCAGATTAAAGAAGACTTACGGTTGTGAAATTGTTTACGAAAAGTTCGTTGTGTCCAGTTCATCCAGTCTGAAATTCTCAACTAAGCCTCCAGACAGAAAATATCTCTTACGCTTCCGGTCCAAAAATGATCTCCTTAGCTTCCATAATAAAAATTCTCACCTGAGCTTCTCTGAAAAATATCTCATAAACATTCTGAAAATTATCTCTTAAATTTCCACTCTGAAAATTATCTCCTTAGCTTTCAGTCTGGAAATTATTTCCCAAGCTTCCAGTATGAAAATTATCTAAGCTTTCAATCTGAAAATTATTTCATGAGTTTCCAGCATGAAATTTATCTCCTAAGGTTGCAATATGAAAATTACCCAAGCATCCGGTCTGAAAATTATCTTCCAAGGATTCAGTTTGAAAACTGTCTCCTAATCCTCCAGTCTGAAAATAATATCCTAATCTGAAAAAAAAATAAAAATAGTTTGGTTAAAACGAGAGAAATGTACAACTGACGTAATCATACTGAAAGGGTTAAGATGCAAGATGCGGGCAGAGAGGAAAAAGTGTTTAAAACAGGGGAACAGACTTGGGAAAAAAAATACAGAACTTTATTATTACAAATGTTGAGTGACGGCATTATCCCAGGCAGTATCCAGAATATTTACCTCTTTCATGATGATGATGATACGGTGCTCGACAGGGGCGCCTTCGTGTGTTGGCAATGATATTATCGTGCGGTGGTACTGCCCGGTTATACAAGCGTCCCTCAGCATCCTCTCTATACCCCAAGAAGAGGATGATGGACTGCAGAAAGACAGCTTCCAACTGAGGTCCACCGGATCCACGTTCAAATGAGCCGTGGAACTAATACGAAATTGCACCAACATTGCATTTTTGACAAACGTCAGACATTTTCTTTCTCTTTTGGAGAGATTTTTTTTTTTTTTTTCTGACCTGATAGGTTAGATGTAGCCTTCATTAATCCCTTCATCACAATAGACCCTCCCAAGTTAATGAAATTTGACCGGTCATAGCAAGATACACTATACTGAATAAATGTTACCCTCTTTTGACGACGGGGTTGAGTTATTTTTATCTCAGTCATCCACAAAAAATACAGTATAATGCGACCTAAGTATATACAATAAGTTGGTATGTACGACGGTCTCGCATTTTTTACGTGACAGATTCTAGTGAGAGATTCAACACTTCGTTCTCTGAGCCCCACCAAACTTTTTTTTTTTTCTTAATGACAACAGAGGAAGGAAAAACAAATGAGTAAAAACAAAAAAATAATACATACACCAGATTACTGGTGTCCTCTATTCATTAAATGTCTGTAACAGTTGGACTTGAACAGTTGTAGGTTGAAGTTTGGAGTGAAACAGCTCTTGGGAAGCGAGTTCCAGAGAGATGCAGTTCGGGGCATGAAAGAATTCTGAGAGGCAGAAGTTCTGCAATATGGCTGAGTGACGTTCCAGTCATGAGCACTACCAGATGCCCGTGTAGCAAGAGTGAAGGCACAGAGAGGTGGCACAATGGATGCAACTTCGTCTGAGCATTTGCCATAAAAATACCTGTAAAATAATGCAAGGGAGGCAACATTCCTTCTGACTTGTAGGGGAGGTAGTTGATTTACTATAGCAGGGTTATGTGCAGCACACTCTCACATGTCACCACTTTGGCAGCAAATTTCCACCATCCATGCTGAACATACGAGTATACTAGTGGTACCCCCAAAATTACCTCCGCAAACAAGTTTGGAGGTTATATATTCAGTCTTTTTTCTTTTTTTTTTTACAAGGTACGAGTATGTCAAAGCTTTTATCGAATTTCAATGAAATTCGGTGAATATAATGGCAGTGGGTCAAGAAACATTTGATTAGATTTTGAGATGGATCCGGATCCAGATGCAGGAAAAAATAAAATTTATTGACGTTAATGGAGGTATGCACCGTCAGATATTACACAAGGTAGAATATGACTGTAGAATTGACTGACTATGTGAATGCGTAAAAGTATGAGTACTCGCAGTTAGGAATGAGGAATTATAACAGTACATAATAAAATTTATTGATGTTAGTGGAGATATTCTTTGTCAGAGTGCTTTCCAGCCAGTGATATGGTATGAGGTGAGGTGCTTTTATGACAGGTCAGAGGTCCTTGGGGAGGGCAGGTGAAGTCTGTTTTAACGAAATACAGATAATTAATCTGTTCTATACTCCAGCTGGCTCTCAAATTTCTCTCATTTCCGACAGTAAACTACTTTTCTAACCACGAGACCATCACTTCCCGCCAATTATTACCTGTCCCCGCCCCGGAGGGACTCAGAGATGAGTATTGTTTTCGCTCCGTTTCTCTGTTTGTTTTTGTCTGTCTGCCTGTTGCCTTTACGCGAAAACTACAGGTGCGATTTTGACTAAAATTACCGACATGATGGGCTATGACATTCTGATAACTTGATTAAATTTTGGCCCAAATTAGGCCAAGGCCCTGTTGGTAGGTCCAAAGAATGCAATATATATATATATATATATATATATATATATATATATATATATATATATATATATATATATATATATATATCCATCATCCAATCCTACGTTGCCCCATGAGGAGCGTAGGAGCCCTGGGCTAAGCAGTTGGTCCCGACTTTTAAGATGAGAGTGACCAGCCTCACTCATCCCTGAGTGGCATTACATGAGCAATCAACCCCAACCAGCCCTTGGATATAAACCTTCACCGGCTCAATCCGACTGAAGCGCAATAATTACTCACTAAACCACCAGGCGCTAAAATTTGGTTATATGGTTACCACCCAGCGTAGTAAATGGTTTCCTGGTGTACAGGAAACCATTTGGCTTGTCACCCAAAGGCAGAAAGAAGAGGAAAGAATGAAGGAAAGAAAGGCAGAAGAGGAAGTGTAAAGTTACCCGTAGGCAGAAGGACAAGAAAAGAATGAAGTAAAGGAAGACGGAAGAGGATGGAAAGAATGGAAAGAGGAGAGGAAAGGGCAGACACCTGACAGCAGCACTACATTGAGTGAGTGGATGGTGAAGGCCTCCACCTACCACATATATATATATATATATATATATATATATATATATATATATATATATATATATATATATATATATATATATATATATATATATATATATATATATATATATATATATATATATATATATATATATATATATATATATATATATATATATATATATATATATATATATATATATATATATATATATATATATATGTCAGGACTCTAAAATATCGTAATACATAATAGCTAGCAACATACATATATATTTTAGAGGTTAGGTCAATGCCAAACCTAGAAGCCAAAAGGAAATGATGTTAGCACCTCCCCAGAATGCCTCTCACCAGCACAATAGCCCATAAACAGCGCCTCGTGACCATACACACACATACATACACACAGGCTTCTAGAGCATTTCAACAACAGTATAGCACACATGACACGGCCCTGCTAAACGAGAATGTAGGAATCAGAGCTCGGAAAGGGACTGGCCATAGAACCGGCAGGTAGTGGAGTGAGAAAATAAGAAGAGGGGTCCAACTAGACTTAGTTAGTATATTAAGTCCCTTGTAATACACACGCTGCTCAACTTAGACTTTCTCTGAAGATAATAAATCAAGATCAACCCCCTGTATTCATCTTTAACTCCTCCTGCTCTTCAATTACCAAAATAACTTTAACCAAAACCCAAGACTCACCTATTACAAGATTAAAGAGTTACATATATATATAAATGGTGTCTACGAAGTTCCAACATTAAATTATCCCACCGCTGCCACCATTTAATTTGGAACTTCGTATATGACGAATGAGGATATAAAGGAGCGTTGTGGTGTGGATGTGGATGTGATAGGAAGCGTTATGAGGAACACACTGAGGTGGTTTGGCCATGTGGAGAGGATGGAGGGTGAAAGACTGACGAAGAGAGTGTATGTGAGTGAGGTGGAGGGGGGAAGAGGGAGGGGGAGGCCAAGGATGAGATGGAGGGATGGGGTGGAGAGGTATATGAGAGAGGGGGGTGTGAGTTGAGAGCAGGACAGTGAAATGGCGGGGGACAGGGCGACTTGGAGGCGATTTGTTTGTGGCCACTCCAAACGGGATTGAGGCGTCTGGCAATATATATATATATATATATATATATATATATATATATATATATATCTATATATATATATATATATATATATATATATATATACCGTATTTTAATTTTTAGGAACAACCTGAGAGTAGTCGTGAGATTCAAGCTGAGAAAAGGGGGCAAAAACGATTAGTGAGAGAAACTGAGGTGATTGCAGACCAGGAGGCAGAGAAGGAATGTGAAGCAGAAGTGGAACGTGCTTCTGCTATTGAGGACCTTCAACGTCAGATTTAAGTTATGAAAGTGGAAAGGGATGCACTCCTGATTCAAAAACAGGAATGGGAAAAGGAGAGAGAGGGTCTGCTTAAGCAACTGGAGAGTGCCACTGCGACAGCTACTACATCTCTTAAAGAAAGACTTCTAAGATTTTTTTTTCTTCTTCTCAGGTCGATTATTTTTTATATGATAAGGCTATAACTAAGTGGTCTGATGATGACATAAGCAAGGTTCTGACTCTGCGAAGTGTCAGCCCAAAGGCTTATCGATACTTGAGCAGAAAGTGTTTCCTTCCACTGCCTTCCATTACAACGCTGAATCGTTGGGCATCAAAACTTCTTGTTGAACCTGGTACCTTGCAACCTGTTTTCAACCTACTGCAGCACATAGCCGGGTCAGTGCCTGATCATGATCATCTTTGCGTTTTATCATTTGATGAAACAAGCGTGTCAAGAGAGTGGTGCTATGACAAGGCAACAAATACAATCTACTCACCTAAAAGTAAAGTGCAGTGTGCAATGATAAGGGGTTAGTAGGATCCTGGAAACAATTAATATACTATGATTTTGACTCTGATATGACTAAAGAAATGCTCATGGATCTGATCCTCAAAATAGAAAATGCTGGGTTTTATGTTGTTGCAATGGTTAGTGATCTATGCCCAACAAATGTGAGTGTCTGGAATAGCCTGAGCATTACTTTGGAAAATACAAGCTTTACCAATCCAGCTGCTTCAGATAGGGCTACATATGTCATTGCTGATGCACCACACTTAATTAAGCTGATAAGAAACAACTTTCTTGATAATGGGTTTCGCCTTCCAAATGGAAAATTGACACTCAGTGGACGTGTAAGGGAAAAAATTCTAAGGAGTGTAAGTGACAAAAACAGCACATAAGTTGTCACTTAAGAATATTAATGTACAAAGTTTGCAACATACGAATGTTAAACTGGCTGCACCACAACTTCTTTACGAAGCTACAGCAAAGACACTGCAGTATTTTGGAAATAAGGGGCTTCTTGTTAGCAAGGATTGGGAGGAAAATAGTATGTTAACTGAGCTGGTCGACTCATGGTTTGATTTATTTAACTGTAAGACACCAAATAATGCCAAATTCTCTTGCAAGGTTTATGGGCTTTCTTTGGAGCAACAGAATCATATATTAACTAATATGATTAACACAGCAAGCACAGTGATGGTAGTTGGAAGGAATAGCTTGCTTCAGTTTCAGAAGGGGCTCGTTATATCTTCGAAATCATTACTTGAACTACTGTACATGGTGAAGGAAAAGTTTTACATATCCTATCTTCTAACTTATAGGTTATCACAGGATGGCTTAGAACACTTTTTTGCTAGTATGAGACAAATGGGAGCTGCTTATGATCATCCTTCCCTTGTTAGTGTGAAGAATCGTGTACGAACACATCTCTTGGGTAAGGATTTTACCCTTGTGGGTGAAAAGTATAACTCTGAAAGAGAATGCATTGACATAAGCATATCTCAGGGCTCATTTCCTGAAAAGGGGGATGCAACTGACAACGAACAAGTAGAATCCCTTGACCATGAGCTGTGTTTGTCTGCCATGATATTTTCCACTTTTGAAATGGAAGAAACAACAAAAAATTAAATATATTAACCAGAAATTGTGGATTTTGAGCATGAGGTAGAAAATGAAGCTTTGATGTACTTTGGTGGCTACACAGCAAGTAAGTTCCCCCAGCATGAGTTCTTGAGAGCAGATGGTAAGGAGATAATAACAGTAGCTGGGTAGAATTTATAAGCAGGAAGGTAGGAAAATTAATAGTACCCAGTGAAGAGTTTCGGAAACAATTAAGAGTGAAATTTGTTTCAGTGTTACCATGGGAACCAGTTAATGCCGGGAAAACGAGCCATGAAAGTCCTTACAAAAGATATTGGTAAATTTGTTGCTTTGCCTTCAGATGTTGTTCAATACTTTGTTCGTTGCCGTGTATTTTTTAGAATGCGCATTCTAAACAGTTGTAAAAACTTAAGCCAATATAACAAAAAAATGAAAAAGTAGTAAAGTAGAGGGCAATAGTAAACATCTTCTTTTAACCTATATAATGTTAAGAAAACGGAGCTGCCAATGAAAGCTTGGAAAAGTGTACACCACAGAAAATGAAGCAGACAGGGTGAGGGAGAGAGGGACAGGTAGGCCCCATGACGTCGGTTTGACCTGGTGGTATTCCTTAGGCCTTGGGTAGAGGGAGGTGTCCCGTGTATACGTGCCAGAAATCACGCGCGAAATTTGAAAAATGTGCAAATGACGGACCTTGCAATTGCAGCGTGTTTATAAACATCAATGGGAGTAAGACAACATTGATATCATAAGTGAATGATAAGAAAATTATTTGAACATATATTATACTAATAATAAGAGCATACTAGTTAACCCATTAGCTCCGAGGGTTCCTGTGCGAGGGATTTTGCTGGAAAGGCACACTAAGCCTACTGCCCTCTGCCTATCGGCTCATAGTCGCAAAGCTCATAGGTCTCTACCCGGGATTATTAAATTTTGAAAATGCCCAGTTCCGTCCTACACTGAGGACCCTGGGTGCAAATGGGTTAACAGGGAGAATTCTAACTAAATGTACATATAGAAGAGAGTGATACAATATTGCTATATGTTACAGTGATGAGTAACAAAATTACATATCAGCTGGCTATACAGGAATCACAGTGACATTGCGAGAGAATAAACTCTCGTAATAACTGAATAATGTTCACATAATTAGTTGGGTTTCCACACGTCTTCACTCAAATCAACACCGGATATTAGAGGTGAAGTGGGCAATGTAGTTTGCCTATTTTATTATATTTGGGGGAGGCGGTGGCTGAATCGGTAGAGAGGCGGTCTGCAGTCCTAATGGACCAAGGTTCGAATCCCAGCTGGGGCAGGGAACAGTTTAAGGATTTGAATTTCATAAAAAAAGCAGATTTTCCTGATCTACCAGAAGACCCGCCGACATGTCGTAAAAATACCCCTACTAATACCAGTACACCAGTCCTGTATGAGACAGCCCTACTATGTATTCATTATGGACGGTGGGTGTTAGCGCCGAAGTGGTGACATGTGGAGGTGTGGAAGGACTACTGGGCCTTGGGATAGGCCACTGCCCCCGAGAAATAGGCCCTGAAGCCTTTGCCCAGAGTCTGACACATTAAAAAAAAAAAAAAAAAAAAAAAAGCCCGATTCAGATTTCCCCAGTTTAAGCATCAGATCGCATTTTTTTCTCTTCACTTTCACATTTAACAAATTTCCAATATTTTCACATATACCAAGTTTCACTGTTTTTGTAATTTCGTGTGGTAACCTAATTTCATGGAGTCATTTTCCTATACTTGTAATACAGCAGTGGGCAAAAAATCACTATGAATACAAACAACAAGCCGCTAAGGTGAATGCAATAAGGAAATATGCATATAAAATGATGGCCCAACAAAGTATTGAAGAAAGTGAGATATCTGGACTACAGTATTCTTACAAAGGACAGCTGTGATAGGGAAGTTATTAAAGGAAAACAGGACAGGGAAAAAGGTTTGAACTGCAGACGAACACAACTGTAAGAGATCAATCAGGACATATGGTCGTGAGACGGAAGAAATAATTCAGAGTACAAAAATATAACAGAGTGCCATTGTGAGGAAGAGGGATGGGAATTCGTTGGAAGAGATGAAGATGACTGTAGAACAAACAGGAATATGATGGTCGCAGAAAGGGGGGTTAGCTTCTAGTACAGGATAATACAATTCTAGACTTGAGAAAGAAAAATAAAATTAATATTAAAGTTAGTGGGAGCCCATTGTAAAATTAAGTGAAGATCTGACACTGGGAAAAGGTCTGTGGTAACATGACCATTAATAAATTCTCTACTTGCAATATAAATTATTGGAAGGTGATATAAAACACTTCTGTAATAATATTGATCTTATCATTTCACTACGACCTTTAAAATGTCGTATAATTTCATGTATTTTGCATTCATATATGTAACAATACAACCTGGTTAAAAAGATGTAAAAATATGTATAATAATACAACCTAGTATCAGAGATATTACAGTATATGTAATAATACTACCTAGTAACAGAGATGTAACAATATGTGGAATAATACTACCTAGTAACAGAGATGCAATAGAATACGGAATAATACTACCTAGTAACAAAGATGTAATATTATATGTAATAATATTACCCAATATCAGAGATGTAACATATGTAATAATATACCTAACATCCAGAGTTGAGCTATGGATAGCTAGTGCTAGCAAGGTTGTCTATTCTCTCCACAACATCACACTTATAAAAGGACTACGGATTAATGTTCAGATCAGCTAAGATCTTGACAGATGGAGGAACAGACACCAACAACGGTGGGCGAGTTACTGAGCGAAGCTTTAGTCCACTGTACACTCTTTAACAGAAGGAGTAGGTGATGAAAGGGTAGCAAGGGCAGAAGGAGGAGGGGGAGGAGGGGGAGGGGAAAAAGAAGAAGAAGAAGAAGAAGAAGAGGAGGAGGAGGAGGAGGAGGAGGAGGAGGAGGAAGAAGAAGAAGAAGAAGAAGAAGAAGAAGAAGATAAAGAGAAAGAGAAAGGAGAAGAAGAAGAAGATAAAGAGAAAGAGAAAGGAGAAGAAGAAGAAGTATTTTCCTAATTTTCTTCCCACTCGAAGTGCCTGGGAGTTTCCCTAAGATCATTTACTTGAACCCACTTACTGGAAGATGAAGAAGAAAAAGAAGAAGTATTTTCCTAATTTTCCTCCCACTCGAAGTACCTGGGAGTTTCCTTATGATCATCTACTTGAACCAACTTACTGCAAGATTACAACAAGTCCTTAATCTCAGATTTTTTACCATCACGAGATAACACACGGTGTGGGCCTATAAATCTGTTATCTAATTTAGAAGACGTGTAGATGAACGAGCAAATACTATGTCCCTAGCGTTAATGTTGAAGATTATGCAGACTTATTCTGGTAATGTATTTAATCCTCTTTAGATAAGGCCAGGTTAGCCTTTATATATTGGTGTATCTTCTGAAAGTCTGTCATTTTCACTTTCACGTAATCATCCAAATTACAGAGTGGACTAGGTTTCGATAAAAGCACGAAATAGGTCAACTTTTTTATGGAATCCATATAAGACAAAGAATGGAGTTTCGCCAATGGATTTATTGATGTTGCTATTGACTGTGGTCGCAGCCTGGGTTATCCACTCAAAAATTCGAGCACTTTACGATTTTCCTTTTCGACAAGGCCACTGGAAGCCTGATGCTTGGGTATGACATGACATTTATTGATGTTACACTGTTTACTTATATCAACAAGAAGACTATTGTTAAACCCTCAGCCATTAACGGTAATAACAGTGGATAGAGTGATGAATGAACAAGGACGTGATCAATGAAAGTACGTGCAATAATCCTTGCAGTCTTACCTTGGAGAAGTACGAGAACACAGTAATGTGAGAAATGACCAACTGCCACAAACAAATACTCCGCACCAGACTCGGGAAAAGGCAATTTAAGGAGGCCAATAGAAACAGTTTCCCACGTACGTGATGGAACTGGACAATGTAAAAGTGGAGCAGGTACTCCAGTTGACCCTGTATGACGATTACATGGAACACAGGAATCATATAGTACACTGATATCCATACGCATAGTAGGCCAATGAAATGAAAGTCATGCATGTCTACAACACCAATCCTTTTCCGAATGGGATGCGTGAGGTGTGTTTTAGCTGATATGGAGTACTGCAGGTATTAAAATAGCAGGAACAACGAGCTGATAACTCATTATTAGGTATGTCCCTCCCGGTAAGGGATGCTTTCCAATAGAAAATATCATTGTTTAACATGATATCATCTACGGACACTGGCAGCGTAAGTAAGGTTGAAGCATCTCCTTATTCTTGGAAATAACCTTAGACCACGGAGGATCTGCACACTGGCAGTTATAAACAATATCTGAAGTTAGAGTGGTGTCAGGAACTTCATTTGGTTGATATGGTGAGACTGCCGCTGTTATGTGACTTTAAAGAGCATCTGCAACTACATCTGACTTATCAGGCACGTACCCAAAGGCTGGGTTGAAGTCTTGGATAAAAACTGACCATCATGCTAGACGTCAGGTAAGATTTCTTCCATTGATTAAATCACAAAGTGGGAGATGATCTGTTTAGACATGTGCTTGATATCCGGAGATTATATCTGAAAAATTTGAGAGACCAAACAACTGCTAAAGCCTCCAGATCAGTAATACTGTAGTTACGTTCAGCGGCATTAAGGACACGACTGGCATACGCTGTTACTCGTTTCCTCTTTGCAAGATCAATTTGCATCAATACCTCACCTAGACCCACCCCAGACGCGTCTGTACAAAGAAGAAGAAGTTTCAAATAATCAGAGAGTGCCAGGACTGGGGCATTAATAAGTGTTGTCTTTAGTACTTCACCGCCATGAGACTGGTCATTACTCCAAACTTCTTTTTCTAATAATATAGTCAGTGGAGGCAATTTGTGCATAACCTTCAAAAAATCGCCGATAGTAGCCATTCAATCCAAGGAAACTCCATACATCATCAGTACTGGTAGGTTGTAGGAAGTTAGAAACTGCCTAAACCTTCTTGTCTGAGGTGTGAACTCCTTCAGCATCAACCACATGTTCAAGATATTTATTTTTCTTACGTTGAAAGTTACATTGACTGATTTATACCTGTAGATCTGTCATTTTGGGGTGATCAAAAGCTTGCTGTAGCTTGTCAAAATGTTCAGGAACTGACTTACTCACTACAGTGATGTCATCTATATAAGCAAAATGAGAATGACCGATCATACCACTGAATACAGAATAGATAAGCCTCATGAATACTGATGGAACATTTCTAAGACCAAAGGGAAATCTTTTGAAATGATATTGGCTAGAACGGGTACTAAATGCAATTATGGGGCGAGACGACTCTTCCATTTCTACTTGCCAGTAGCCAGTTAGTACGTCAAGAGTGGTGAACACAACGTTATTTTCGCCAAGTGGTTCCAGTAAATCTGTTAAGACTGGTAATTGGAATTGATTGGGTACAGTGACAGAGAATACTATATGATACACAACTACGGGTCTAAATTCACCTCCTTTCTTGGGGACTAAGAAAAACTGACTATTCCACGGACTGACGGAGTGTTCAATGATGTCCTGATTTAGCAAATACTGTACTATCTCGTCAGTTTCTTTTGGTAAGTTATGGGGTAATCTATATGCCGGGACATAAATTGGTTGAGTACCGGGAATCAATTCAGTTGTATGCCTAATCATAACAGTTTTACCTATTGGTTCACCTGGTAAGGCCATGACATCTCTATAGGTCTGCAAAAGTTCTTTATATTAAGAGAAATCACCCGGATCTCCTTTAAAGGTGAGATCAGCTGGAGGAGACATATTGGAATCAGCAGAGTTTTCAGTGGAATAATTATACACCAGGTAAATTATCATGATCATCATTAGCAGTTACAGAGAATGGTATATCCTGGCGCACATTTACGGCGGATGGGTACACCAGGAAATCGCCAATCTTTGTACCACTTCTTAGTTTTAGTGGGGCATCTGTTACATTTAATAAGTAAAGATAACACAAACTAGAAAGCACTCAGAGAGCGCATACCTCCGCCAATGCCTGATCTGGACTCGGATCTGTCTCAAAATATAATAAATTCTCTCTTGGCCTATGGCCCACCTTTCCACAAAATTTCATTGAAATTCACTGAGAACTAATATTGTGCGGGATACATAGGATCTGGATCCAGATCCGCCCCCATATTTAATAAATTATTTCTTGGTCCACGACCCACCCTTCCACAAAATATCATTGAAATTCATTGAGAACTTTTAGAGATATCATGTGGCCAAACAAACGGACAACCATAGCTGAATACATAACCTTCTCCAACTTTGTTGGTGGAGGTAATTATCCTCCAACACGGAACACAATGCTGACTCGTATAGTAAACCATTCGCACAACATGCCTCAGGTAATGTTAATGCCTTCACTCCTTGCGCACCACCCCGCTGAGGGGGGTCACCTTGACGTGGTGGCGGGGCTTGAAGCGTGGTTGGCGGTGCCACCTACTTTGGAGGCATGCCTACCTTTGTAGGGTTCGGCATTTGTCGGCCTCGTGGACCAAGCACCCCCTACATCACTGGTGGAGGAGGCCCGCTGGTGATGTTAGTCCATGCCCATTGCCATCTAGGGTGGGACTGTTGCCTCCCCACGTGTTTGCCGTGCGTGGCGTCCCGTAATGCTGGGAGACGGGAGTCCTGGAGGTTGAGCGATGCTGCACGCTGCACCCTGCAGCTAGCAATACACCTCTTTGGTCCCTTATTCCGGCTAGACGGGCGGCCTGGTTGGGCCTGACTAGATCAATCGGCTGGTCATGCTTTGGCTAGGGTCAAGTGGGCACTGGGGGGCCTGGTGGCTCCTATCATCCTGGAGTCACCCTTGCCTAGGTCCCCCAGTGGTTACCTGCGTATACTCCTCCGCTACCCCTGGGGTCGTCAGTGGTACTGGCCCTGACATATGACCTCCCCCTGTTGGGCTCTGTGGTGGGGGGGAGGAATGAAGGTTTTTTATGTATTATGGATTCTTTATTTAATCCACCTCATCCACAATTTAACAAGTTCTTAGTCGTACGTGGTCCTGCTGGGGTAGACCTCCAGAAATGTGACATTTTCCGTACCCATCGGGAACTTGTCACTGCTTGTGGTGCGACCCCTAAAGTTGTTCCACAGGCTGATGGCAGTTTGATGGTAGAGGTGTCTGACCCTTCTCAGAGTGCGACTATCCTATCTTTATCAGAGCTTTCTGGTCAGTCAGTTACATGCTCCCCCCACGCTTCATTGAATCATTCTCGTGGCGTTGTCTGTGCTAAGGAACTACTGGCTTATGATGAGGAACGCCTTGTTGAAGAGTTGTCTGCCCAGAATGTAATAAAGATTGAGAGGATTAAGAAGAAGATAAATGGTGACCTTGTGCCAACCCCATCCTTGATTGTGACCTTTGATTCCTTGAGCCTCCCTGCTGCCCTTAACTCTGCATGGTACCAATACAAAGTTAGGCCATATGTCCCTATGCCTCGTAGATGTTTTCACTGCCAGCGTTTCGGTCATATTGGCCAAACTTGTAGGTGCCTTGCCGTAGGTCTTCCAGCAGTCTGTGCATCATGTAGTTTAGATGTTCATGAGGGTGTGGAATGCCCTGGCCCTGTATCTTGTGTCAATTGTGGTGGTAAGCATGCTGCTTCTTCTAAATCTTGTGATCGTTACAAAATGGAACATGAAATTTTGTCTCTTACAGCCTCCGAGAAGCTGAGTTTTACCGAAGCTAAGACCCGTGTCCTGTCTATGTATGTCCACCCTGGTGTGTCCTTTGCTTCTATTCTTTCTCGGTCAAAGCCTGTTGTGCACCGTCATGGAGCCCCTGCTCCACATTCTGACCCTCCTTCTCGTCCCTTGTATGATACCAGACATCCTATTACTCCTCCTCGTGGTCACTCAGAGACCCCAGTACTTTTGCAGTCTGCATCTCGTCCGGCTGCTGCTCCTGTACCGGCTGTTACTCCTGTACTGGCTGCTACTACTGTACCAGCAGCTACCCCTGTACCGGTTGCTACTCCTGTACTGGCTGCTACTCCTGTACTGGCTGCTACTCCTGTACTGGCTGCTATTCCTCTGCCAACTGTTACTCCTGTTCTGACTACTACTCCTGTATCAACTGCTCCTCCTGTACCGGCTGCTACTACTGTACCAACAGCTACCCCTGTACCGGTTGCTACTCCTGTACTGGCTGCTACTCCTGTACTGGCTGCTACTCCTGTACTGGCTGCTATTCCTCTACCAACTGTTACTCCTGTTCTGACTACTACTCCTGTATCAACTGCTCCTCCCGTAACGGCTGCTGCTCCTGTACCATCTGCTTGCTCTGCTACTAGTGTTCAGTCTGCTCCACAGTGTGTCTCTACAGATTCTAGTGCATCCTCAAGTTCTGGCATAGAGATGGAGATTGCATCACCAACCTCAAACGGGTGAGGAATGAGGAGTTTTTGGGTGATTCCCCTCCACCTAAGATTCAAACTTCTGTGCCACATGAGGACTCTGAGGAGGCTCTTTGCTCAGCAACCCAGGCAGTGGTGGCATCTAAGTCAATGAGTGTTCTTGATGGTCTTTCTAAGATCCCAGTCCCTGCTTCTTGCTCAGGTGTGGCGGGGTCTGGGCCTTTGGATACTCAAAGGGCTCAGTCGCCCGCACACTCTGATCAGTTACCCGGCAGCCAGGCCTTGATAGATTCCGTTGGGGAGGTTTTGGTTGGCCCCAAGGTGCCAGCCAGACCCCCACACGGGGGTGTGGCTGGAACAAGCGGGTCTTCCAGGACGGTCTCTGTGCCTCGGGCTCATTCTGGCGATGGGCGGGACCAATCCCGAGGTAAGGGCCCTTCCACCCATGGAAACTCTAAATCTTCATTGTCTTCTCATTTGGTAAGGCAGAGCTCCACGCCTAGGAAGAAGGGCTTTCACACTCTTCCCAGTGAGGTTGCTACATAGCCTTGATGTTTCACATTTCATAATACTTATTACTATTCACTATGACTCAATCAGTACCAATTTGTCTCCAATGGAATTGTAGAGGCACCATGGTGAATTGGGAGGAATTGCAGTTATTACTCTCTGCTCTGAGCCCGCTCTGAGTCTGTCTTCAGGAGACAATACTGGGGGATAGACAGTTCCCTTCTGTTAGGGGGTATAAGGTCTTCCATGCATCTCCTCCTGGTGGTCACAGAGGTGGATGTGCAATTTTGTGCCGTTCTGATGTCCCCTTTATTTCCTTTACAATACAGAATCCCCTTCAAGTTCTAGTGGTACAGATGCACGTTGGGAGGTGCTATACCATCTGTTGTCTGTACCTTCCACCTCCCGTTCCTGTTATACGTGCTGATCTGGAAACCATTATCAGCCAACTTTCACCCCCTTTCCTTCTCCTTGGTGACCTTAATGGCCGCAATCATTTGTGGGGTGACTCACTTTCAAATCCTCAGGGTGATCTTCTTGCCTCTTTGGTTGGGGATTTAGATTTGGTTGTCCTAAACGATGGGAGGTCGACCCATTTCCATGTTCAGACTGGTACGTACTCTGTCATTGACCTCTCCATCTCCTCCTCTGATCGTGCCCTTGATTTTTCTTGGGAGGTTTTGGATGATCTGCATGGTAGTGACCATTATCCTGTGTTGGTCAAGACTACTCGCTCTATTCCTGCAGCCCGTATGCCACGCTGGTGTCTGGATAGGGCTGATTGGTCTTTTTTTGAGGAACTATGTGTATTTGCCTACTGGGTTATTGATTTTTCAACTATCGATGATGCTGAACGTTATTTTACTAAGACCATTTTCTCAGCAGGGGTTGATTCTATCCCACGGACTTCTGGCGTTTTTTGCTGGAGACCTGTGCCATGGTGGAATGACGACTGCTCTATAGCAAAGGGAGCTTACAAAGTGGCTGCCCGTCAATATTTTGCCAATCGTGATGTTGTTTTTCTAAAAATCTAGCTTTGAAGCACGTGCTCACTACAGATGGGTTATGAAAAATGCTCGCCATAACTCGTGGAGGTTGTATGTTTCTAAAGTTACGTCCTCCGCTCCAATGCATAGTGTGTGGAAAAAGGTACGCAAGATTTCTGGTAGGTTCACGCCCCCCTCCCTACCGGTGTTGCGACTTCACGGAGACCTAGTGTCTGCACCTGATGCAGTAGCCTCTGCTTTTGCAGATCAGTTTTACACTGTCTCAAAAAAGGATCCTTCTAGGCCATATGCTACCTTTCGTAGGAACCAGGAAAGGCTGGGTCTTGACTTTAGCTCTCGGGGCGGAGAACCATATAATTTAGACTTTAGCCTCCGAGAGCTGCGTGCTGCCCTCTCGGAGTGTTGTGACACTGCACCTGGGCCTGATGACATTCCATACGCTATGGTGCGTCATATGCCGACTGATTCAATTCAAATCTTATTGGACCTTTTTAATAGGGTTTGGAGTGAGGGCTCTATTCCCAAGAGTTGGAAGTTGGGTGTTGTCCTTCCCATTCCAAAAGCCTGGTAAGGACAATTCCCATATCTCTAACTATCGCCCTATTTGTTTGACATCATGTGTGTGCAAACTGTTTGAAAAGATGGTAAATTTCAGGCTTATTTGGTTTCTGGAGAAGGGTTGTTTTCTCTCTCCTTCGCAGAGTGGCTTCCGGAAATTACGGTGCACTTCAGACAACCTAATCAGGCTCAAGGCATCAATCTGTGAAGCTTTTGCCTCTAAGCAACATTTGGTGGCTGTGTTCTTTGACCTTGAGAAGGCTTATGACACTGCCTGGCGCCATGGCATCCTCCAACAACTTCATGCTTTTGGTTTACGTGGTTACCTGCCTGTGTTGCTTAGAGACTTCTTGACTGATCGTGTGTTCCAGGTCCGTGTGAGTTCTACCTTCTCTACGCCACTGTGCCAAGAGGAAAGTGTCCCACAGGGGAGTGTCTTAAGTGTTTCCCTATTCACGGTGGCCATCAGTGGTATTCTCGACGCTATTCCTACCTGGGTATCCTCATCCCTTTATGTGGATGACTTAGCTATATGGCTTTCTGGCTTCCGCATGTCTGCTATTGAGTGGCGTACGCAACTTGCCTTGGACAAGATTTCTATGTGGGCCACTTCCAAGGGATTTCAGTTTTCCCAAACTAAGACTGTGGCTATGCACTTCTGTAGGATGAAAGGGGTACACCCAGACCCTGATCTCCAGCTTTGAGGCAGGAGACTCCGTTGTGTGGAAGAGACGAAATTCTTGTGCCTGATTTTTGCCTGTCGTTTGACTTGGGTTTCACACTTGGCAAGTCTTAAAGCATCATGTATGAAGGCTCTCAGTCTGTTGAGGGTTCTGTCCCATACCTCTTGGGGTGCTGATTGGAGGACACCCTTGCATTTGTTTCAGGTTTTTGTAGCCTCCAAACTGTCATATGGCTGCGAGATCTATTCCTCTGCCACAAGGGCCAGATTAAAAACTCTAGATGCTGTGTATCATGCTGGTCTTCGACTTGCAACTGGGGCTTTTCGGTCATCCCCAATTCCCAGCTTGTTGGTGGAAGCTGGTGTGTCTCCCTTAGATTTACTGTGTCAGTCTATTGTAGCACGGTGCTGGCTCCGAATTCGTTGCCTTCCAGACTCACTTGTCTGTGAGTGTGTGATGCAACAGTCTTGTTTTTTGTATTATAGTAGACACCCTCGCATGCCTCATCCATTTGGCTATAGGGTTCGGGATATCATGGAGGAGTTTGGTTTGTCAACAGTATCTGTCAATCGTGTTCGGATCCCGAGGGTTGCTCCATGGATCTTGCCCAAGGTGAATTTCTGCAGGTTTTTTGCAGACTCCAAGGATTCTGTCGCTCCTCAGTGTCTTTTACAGTTATTTTTAGAACATTCCTCTAGTCATGGTGGATCTGTGCCTGTGTATACTGATGGCTCCAAATCCGCCTCTGGTGTTGGTTTTGGAGTGGTATTTCCCAATTTTAGCCGTGGAGGTAGTCTTCCTTTGGCTGCCTCAGTTTTTACTGCAGAGTTATCAGCTATCGTTTTAGCCCTGAAGTTGGTGTTTATTCACCATGGCAATCATTTTACTATTTTTAGCGACTCTCAAGGGGCACTTTTGGCCCTGGACTCTTTTAACTCTTCCCATCCTATAGTTTTAGCTATACTGAAGTGGCTGTTCCTTATTCGTCGTTAGGGGAAGAGAGTGGATTTCTGCTGGGTTCCTGCACATGTTGGTGTCATTGGTAATGAAAGTGTAGACGCACTTGCTAAGGCTGCGGCTTTGCAACCTGTAGGTGCTCCTTGCCCTCTACCTGCTACTGATTTATACTCTTCAGTATTGTCTGCTGTTCATACTTGTTGGCAGTTACGATGGGATAACGTTCCTGTCAGCAAGCTAAAGGAGGTCACCAAGTTCGTCTCTCAGAGAGTTTGTTTTACAATGCCTCGTAAGTTAGAAATTGTTTTGGCTCTCCTTCGCATTGGACATACCAAGCTCACGCATGAGTTCCTCATGTGTGGAGGCGTGCAGCCATTCTGTGATGACTGTTTGGTTCCCCTTACTGTCAGGCATTTCCTGGTTGAGTGTCCCAGTTTGGGCGACTTACGTTGGAGGCTGCTACTGAGGCACCGAGGGGAGGGTGGTGTTTACTGTGTCTCTTCGGTGCTTGGGGGAGAGCCTGGTACCCCTGGGGATGATGTGTTTTTATTTCTGAAGGAGGCTGGCCTCCTTCACCTTTTATGATTCCACTGTTTTTACTTTGATGTCTAGTTTTTAATATGGAGTTTTACTTTTTAATGTTTTTATATTAAATTTTCTACTACTTATATTTTTGCTTATACGGCACCATATGACCATGTTGTTGCGGTGCCATGCGTTCTATCAATCAATCAATCAATCAATCCTTGCGCACCAGCAGCAAGGGCAGAGACTTTCGTGAGTTTGTGCGACCACAAAACTGTGCACCTTTATGTCACTGCTTGTTTTATCTCTGTGTGTTCCAAAATGTCATTAAGACTATTTGAGGTAGTTAAATGAGACGTAGATTAATCAACCATTGTGTTACTGTTAGAGGGGGTGTTGTGAGATACTGGTACTAAATGATCCTCATTGTTCTATACTTGTGGTTGTGGAGTTACAGTACAGTGTGTGATCGAATTTATCTGTGAAGGGACAGGGTGTGGACAAATCATGTCGGATACATCAAGTCCTTTTACTGTATTACTTACTACCACAAGCATGTATCAGTTCAATAGAATGTTGAGCCATGCTGTCAATACCGATCAAAATCTCTGCAGGATATCGGAGTTTGTTTGTCATAAAACTCAGCTGTGAAGGTTCTTATTAATTCATCAAGCTGTATATCACGCGTTACCTTGCCCTTCACATAATATTCTGAACCTTAAACACCACAGAGGTAAATGTCAAGCGTCTCAAGGATGAAAACCCGTTTGATGCTTCTTTTAATACTGTTTAGGGATTACTTAGATATTAAGTTCATCATAGACCCAGAGTCCACAAAAAATGATGCTGAGACTCCTTCACATTTACCTAAAATAGTTAAATCAAAGCGAGTCACAGGACCATTTTGGCAAATGGGGAGCTCAGAATTTTATGTCGTTATGGAGAAGTCTGTTGGCTGAGATTTATAAGCAGTATAACATCAATAAAGGTAATGTCATACCCAATCATCCGCCTTCTAGTGGCCTTGGCTTAAGCATGATCATTAGGTGTCTGAATATTTGAGGTACCTAGGTTCTCTATGCACCTGTTGGAATGAGAGGATACCCCATTTTACGGCCTTAATCAATAGTTCCATTAATAAATCCATTGGCGAAACCCTATTCTTTGTCTGTTATGGATTCGAAAAAAAAAATCGCCCTATTCAATCCTACTGTCGAAACCTGGTCCACTCTATAATTTGGATGATTACGTAAAAGTGAAAATGACAGACTTCCACAAAATACACCAGCATGTAAAGACTAACCTGGCCTTACCTAAAGAGGATATGATACACCACCAGCATAAGTCTGCATCACCTATCAACATCAACTTTGGGGACTTAGTATTTGTTTGACTTAGTTATTAATTAGATGACAAATCTACAGGCCCACACCTTGTGATATCTCGTAATGGTAACAATTTAAAATTAAGGACTTGTCATCTGAAAGTACGTGGGTTCGTACAGACGATCTTAAGGGAACTCCCAGGTACTTTGAGTGAGAGGAAAATCGGGAAAATGCTTCTTCTTCTTCTTCTTCTTCTTCTTCCTTTTCTCCTGCTCCTCCTTTTCCTCCTTCTGCCATTATCATTCCATCCACGGACTGTTTTGTAATGCCTCCGAAATTCCAGTTTCTTTTGCTGCTGACACCTCTGCCGCCTCTGACCACGTAATTTGTTCTGAGGAACTTATCCTGTCTCATAATTTGCAGTAATCTGTAAACGCTCATCAAGCATCCTGCATTCGTGTGGTTACAAAAAAATTCTACGAATTTGTTACAGCATTCATCAATGGAAGTATGCATTTCAAAAATCAGCAACGGACTAGTGACCCGACTCGTATGTAACCATCATCTAATCGGCTCCAATTATTGGCGGTTTAAACACTGTCTGTTGTAAGTCCTTTGTTTGTAACTGCAGACTGGGCATCACTAATTAAATCATACACGCTAATTGCAGGATTGATTCCACTGACTTTGGGACGTGATGCAGCTTCCAAAATAATTTATTTGGGGACAGGAGGGGTTGCTATATGTAAGAAAGTAGATGAAGTAGAAGGTAACTGGGAAATCTGTGATGTATTGGGGGTATGATACTCAGCTGATTGAACTGCCTCTAGCAAATAAGTCTTCGATTAGTTAAACAGTAAGATTGCCGTGTAAGGCTTCAGTCTTGGTCGGATTTATTTAATCTCCAGGAGTATGTGTAGCATCTTCGGGTAAATTAATTTTCTTGGAGTAAGGCAATGTCATTAAAAATGAACCGGATAGAAAAACTACAAGGGAAATATTAAATGAGTGAATACCATTGAAGATTTTTTTTTTACTTAAATAAACTGCTATGTTCAGTAACAGTTAACAGCGGATAATATTTCCATATGAACCGTTGATATTAATAAAAAATAGTAAAGAGAAAATGAGAGAATGAACAATAATCTGGGAAAGTTGTTTTTAGTATAGTACTTTAATCGTCTAAGAGAAGAGAGAGAGAGAAAAAAATATATATATTGAGATTACCGGTCTGGAGGTAATAGAAGGAACTTCTTACTGAATGGTTCTAAATCCCGCCAACTTAAATAACATACAGTGCACTGCGTGGTGTTAGCTGGGACTGATAGCTGGTGGGAAGAGGAGAGGGACAGTTGCAGGTCACTGTGTCACTGGAGGTTTGACAGTCAGCAGGATCGTGGTCGAGATGAAGGTTTGATGACAGACAGGCATGCCGACCGTAACCAGGGATGGTGGCGGCAGACGGCTTTAACTGCAGGCAGGCTTAATGATGGGCTTGGCAGCAGACAGGGTTATTTACAGGCTGATTTGGTGATTGTCAAGCATGGTTGGTAACAGATAGGCTTGGTAAGAGGCAGGCTCATTGATGGCAGACTTGGTTGACGACAGATGGCAGACAGTTTGTTTATATGCTACTTGATTTGTGGTAGACAGACTTTAAATAAGATGTGTTCTTGACCTTTCTGCCACAAAATGTGAGATGTGTGCTCTTAGGTTAATCATTAGGATTTCAGGTCGACCTTAAAGACTGTGTCTTACTACTGGATGCTCAACTGGGAGCTTAAATGTTACACCCACGGAGTGTAGTTGACATGTAACTCTCTTGCAGTCTTTCAGGGCACAGGTAGAGAGTTTCCTTTGTGTGTTGCCCAGTGTCACAACCACACTGTTTACGCAGAGAACTGTCTATTCAGCAGAATTTGCAAGAGATCTGCTGGCCTCAGCCGGACTTGGGAAGTCTACAGATGCATCAACAACAATACTTTGGGTCACGTACATTATGTGTTGTTTTTTATTGATGGTCGCGGTTTTAAGAAAATTTTAAGGTAATTCCCCCCCCCCCTCTCTCTCTCTCTCGTGTGTGTGCTTGTGTGTGTGTGTGTGTGTGTGTGTGTGTGTGTGTGTGTGTGTGCGCGTGTGTGTGTGTGTGTGTGTGTGTGTGTGTGTGTGTGTGTAATTCACCGGGTCGGTCAGGATCACTTGATGGTCGTGATCGTCAGCATTTTACCCTCCCGGAAGGGAGCTGAGAGCTCATATGGTCCGATCTAAGGGCAAGGCTGTGACCTTCACACACCCACACACCCGTCCCCTTGCTCAAGGGGGACAGTAACCACCCACTTCGTCAGTGAAACTTTTCACAACCTGAGCGAGGCGCGAACTCCCGTCTACCAGACGGCAAGCGAGAACGTGTGTGTGTGTGTGTGTGTGTGTGTGTGTGTGTGTGTGTGTGTGTGTGTGTGTGTGTGTGTGTGTGTGTGTGCAAGTGCGCGCGAAGAGGCACTTGGCCGTGGTATAGCTTCCACCCTCAGCATTTTGCCATTAATTTTATTCCCAGGATGCAAAAAAAGCCACTCACGCAAGACAGAGACTGATTACATCTTTATGTACTTTTCTTCCGGCTTGTGCTTGAGCAGGTTATAAAAATGTTGCATAGTGTGGGTTACCTATTAAGAAATTACCCCTATTACGTATTTCACCAAGAAGTCTTTGAAAAACCAGTTTTATACAAATAGACTGTAATATTAGTAGTATGTGGGCGATATGATGATGTCCTATAACTCGTATTCGCTCTACCTACAGACGGTTATCATTTAATGGCAGATATGATGACATCTTTCTGTTTTTACTCTTCTTTTTAGTTTCAGGTAATAAAATAATATTTTTATGTGAGACTTCTCATTGTGGTAAGGTTAAATATTCTCCCTGTGGAACAGTCTTTCCTACGCGAAATATAATCGTCTGAAAGTAGCAGGATCAGAATGACGCACACACACACACACACACACACACACACACAAGCAAACTTCATCTCTTCTCTGAAGCCGCCCCTTTAAGAGGTGGGGTCGGTCCATAGAGAGATACCATCATGCATTAAACCTGGTCTGGATAGAGATGTTCCACACTGCAGGATCATGTGATCCTGATTATTCAAAAACCAATAATTATGGCGTTGCCCAATTTCACGCAGTATGTAGGACATGGAAAATCCACTTTGCCTATAACCTGCTCCTGTGATTTATCACCGCTCGAAATATGGCTATCGTAGAAATAAAATGACCGTGTATAAAGCCGTTTACCTGAATCTCTGAGGGTCGCTGTTTATGGCCCCGTCCTTCCTCGAAGCAGCTCCTGAGGTACGTCAGCTCTCTATTGTATTTTGTTTTTCTCTTGGAGGGAACTATTACTGCGTGCTCATGGCCTTTGGTTCCTTCTTCCTCGCATAAAAAAAAAAAATAATAATTTTCTCATTTAAAATACTGGATGTGCATACTGGCGTTGACCGGGACCCCCAGGAGGCCATTCCCCACGTGAGGGGCGAGCCTCGAGGGTCTCACCCTACCTACATATATTGCTTGTGAAGGTCTACCACTGTGTATAATATCGTTTTCATAGGTGGTCTCGGGTATTACCCGTTATCAGAAAAGTCTCGCTGTTAGAACCACTTCCTTGTCATCCTGTTTCATCCATCTGGAGAATTACCGTGTACTAGAGATGGAAAACTCGATTCACTTTGGTGACTCGAGTTTTTATGAGTCACTCACCGGAGAGAATCGGGTAGTTGAGTCACTCGATTCACCAAGTCAGTAGCCTGGCTGCAGCAACCGTTACTTCTGCCAGCCGACTAGCCGAGCAAGTCTGTGTTGGGTGAGAGCGCTTAGCTCGCTCGCTCAACACTCGGTTAGTCATTGAATGTTGCCAACTCCCTCCTATTCATTATTGACTAGCGTTTAACTATGGACCTGATGCAAGAAAAATTTAATTATCGGGGTAAAGAATGAAACACCTATATTACATAATTAAAAAAAAAAACTTTACTATTCCGTTAAACAAATTGAATAAATGACATATTTAGAGCAAAAATAAACATAATCCATTAAACTGTGGCAGTTAAATTCTATCTTTCTATCTATTGGCCGACGCCATTATCCTCGATGGGGTTACCAAGACTGAATCGTCTCTAAACCAACCTTTCTCCCGCCAGACATGACCTTCCTCCCACTCAAACCCACTCGCCCTCATATTCCTCCTCACTCCATCCCTCCACCTCATTCTTGGTCTCCCCCTACCACTAATCCCTCACACCTCACTCTCAATCTTTCATACATTTCATAATATACTTTCTTTACAAATTAACATTTAAAAAAACAAGTTCACGGACCTTTAATGCTAGAATAAAACAGAAATGAAAAACACAGCGACCTGTTATTTAAAATCCTTCCCAATTCGTGAGTCACCAGTGACTCGGTGAGCCGGGCCTTGGCCGGGCCCCACCGCATCTGTCCGGGGTGGCCTGAGTCATGTAATTCGAGTTCTACGAAATCTTGTTCACACTCAATAATCGAGGCTGGAACACGCTGCCTGCAAGTGGTCCTGTGCTATGAGTGGTGATGTGTGCTCACACTACTGTTCATACCAGGCAGTGGTGTGAACACTGAGCAATACTAATACCGCGACCGGGTATTTCAAACTCGTGAGTGGTGAGCCGGGTCGGGCCCCGCCACATTTGCCCGGAGCGGCCTGAGTCAGTCGAGTTCTAAAGTTATAAGTCACTCGTGACACTCGTGTCCGTAACTCGAGGGTGAAACCCGCAGCCTGCCACGAGCTGAAGGTCTGGTCACTTGGTCAGTGAACAGCCAGTGATGGTGTGGTATGAGTGGTGGTGTGTCCTCATGCCAGGCAGTGATATGAGCAGTGCACATACCACTCTCGAGTCTCAACCGATATATAATGTTAGAATATAAACTAATACTAAGTGAACGAGTTAATGAAAACAATGACTCGATACACCCGATTCAGCGAAAGGAATCGTTCGATTTGAACGATTGACTCGCGAGTCTTACATCACTACCGTGTACTGCCCATTCTGGAGAGTGGGAACCAGACGTTGCGTAGTGAAAGGTTTAACTGTTTCAGTCAAATGCCGCCTTTTTGTTTTATCCTGGATTCCAGGCGATTTAGCTTAAAATAAGGTAGACCTGTGGTAGTGACGTGGTCAGGAATCACTTCAATGACTTCTTGAGCATAATGACGCCATTTATACAGTTATCCTTGCTACCTTTTGATGATTTTATTGATCTTAAGGAATCTTTGTCGTTGAAGAGGATATTAAGCACTGTCTGACCCCTTTAGCTTTAAGATAAGCTGAATAAAGCAGCACAACTTACCGATATTTATAAAAGACGTGCTCCAGCTCAAGGAGTTAAGGTAGACCTCTCGTTGTATAGGGATTCGAAATTATTTTGCAACATCTCTTCAGGACGAGAACATCATTTATACTCCTATGGCTACTGGTTCAAGATTAAATATACGTGACCTCCCGATCTCTCGAAGTGAATGGTTCAGTTCATTCACTACGGTGGTTCTCAGAATAAAATAAAAAAAAGTAATGATAAGGCTAGCGGGTCAGGGAATAACATGGACAATGTCAAAGCACTGAAGAGGCTAAGATTATAAGGCTACGATGACTACTTTAATTAGATGAGAAACGTATGGTGTTTCTTGGAAGAAAATACTAGAGTTGTCTCAGCCATGAATTAGTTACTGGGGATGCTTCTTACTCCATCACGAGGAGGGATCTCCTAAGCTGACTCGTATCGTTACCGGTGGCGAGAATAACAAAAAAAAAAAAACGACGTCTTGCCATTCTCTCTCTCTCTCTCTCTCTCTCTCTCTCTCTCTCTCTCTCTCTCTCTCTCTCAAGTTGCCCATATAAAAGAACAAAAGCAACATCCACGAACTTCTGTCCCTGTTCAGTAACGCAGGAATGGTCTGTGCTCTTGCTAGCCCCCACCTTGCCCACCCAGACATGTCCCGCTCCCTTGTCACTCCATTTCGCAGTTAGTCTCCGCCTCCCTCCATATCACCTTCAGCCACCCTCCTGGGCAGTCTGTCACCCCTCATTCGCTTCATATGGCTTAACCACCATAGGAGGCTCCGTAGCACTTCTTCCTTGGCGATTTATTTTACATGATTCAACTTTAATACTGTCTTGTACATTTTCTGTTTTTATCATCTCAGTATCGATATAGTTTTGAGAAATAATGTAGAAGAAAAGGAGGTGTAATGTCTGTGTAGAATGAATCGCCGAGAAAGATGCGTTACGAAATCCTCACAGCGGCTTTAATTACAACCCTTTAAATGAGGGATTATATGTATGCCTGTCGACTGTATGTACCCCCCCTCCCTTCTCTCTCTCTCTCTCTCTCTCTCTCTCTCTCTCTCTCTCTCACACACACACATACACACACACACACACACACACACACACATTTACAACGTTCAGTGTTTTCCTCTCCCTCTCTCCCTTCCCTTCCTTCTCCCCATCAGACTCCCTCCCACCTATTTTATCCTCCATCCCTATTTTTACCTTCCTCCTCCTCCCCTTACCGTGAGTTTCATGCTGTCTCTCCCATTATAGTATCAACCCCCCTTCACATCGCGCTGTCATATCAACTCTCCCTCCCTCTATATGAGAACCACTATTCATTCATTCTCTATAACACTCACTCCTGCGTATTCCCTCCATCTGCACTCTCTCTCTCTCTCTCTCTCTCTCTTCCTGCCTTTCTTTCCCATACCTACTCCTTCCTTTACTCCATCAGTTCCTGCATCAGTATCATTATCATGTCTTTCCCTCCCTTGCCTCCCTGGCTCCCTTTCGCTCTCTCATTCCTTCCGTGCCCTTTCTTTCTCTCACCCTGTCCTGTTTCCATTCCCCATTCCCCTCTCAACCATTTGTGTGGTAGCCAGAACAACTGCGCTTTGCTTACTTATACACACGTTTTGGTTAAGACAAAGATTTTACATATATATATATATATATATATATATATATACTGTCTGTATACGTGTCAAGTGGGGTTGGTGGAGGATTAGCGCCCCTCCCTGTAAAACAATTAACTCTAAGCCCTTGACCACCCCGTTTGGGATACATGGCGTCTGGCAATGGATGGATATATATATATATATATATATTCGGAGAGAGAGAGAGAGAGAGAGAGAGAGTGAGACAGACAGACAGACAGACAGACAGACAGACAGACAGAGAGACAGAGACAGACAGACAGACAGACAGACAGACAGAGAGTGAGTGAGACAGACAGACAGACAGACAGCTAGATAGATAGATAGATAGATAGCAGCAGCCGTTGCAAGTCCATTACTGAACGAAGGCCTCCCCCACCTCCTCCACGAATTCTTTTTCTCAGCCAATCTTTGCCAGGTCTGTCTGCTGATTTCCCCATCTCATCTCGGCACCTCATGTCTGGTGTTTTTCTGCTAAGCTCCCAATCTCCTGGAGTCCAGTCAATCAGCCTCTTGTTTCATCGGTTATCCCATATTCTTGCTACACTATGTGTCCCCTTTCATTTCCCTTCCTTTATAACTTCAATAACGGTTTTGACTTTAGTCAACTCTCTCACCCAAGCTCACCTCTTCTTGTCCTTACCATTGCACTTCGAGGATGGATTAGTTTGTTTTCCACTGAGCTTCTTAGTTTGCAGGTCTCACAATTGTATGTCATTGCTGGGATTATACATTCGTTATACTCTTCTCGTTTCATACATACCATCAAACTATTTTTCATGATGTCTCAATGTTTACCGAAAACTTTTCATCCAATTGTAATTTGTTTCATATCTTTCGTTGAAGTCAGTATTTAGCCTACCCCAAGTAACTGAACTCAACTTCTCCAAGAATTTCATCATTTATTTTGATGACACTCTTCGGTGCATTTGGATCACGTTAATTTTACTGCAGTTCATCTTTAGCCTTATTTTAAGACTTTCCATGTAGGTCATATGATATTTCTTGCAAAATATCTTTGCTGTTTCTGGGATTAGGACAATGGAATATGCAAATATGAAATGATTTAAGTTTTCTCCATCTATGTTCACTCCTTTGTTCTTCTAATAAAGCTTTCAAAGCAAACTGTAAATATTTTTGGTGAAATTGCTTCTCCATGACGCAAGTCTTTCTCAGTCGTATTTTTTTCTGAGTCATTATGTTGCCTAACTGTTGCAGTTCCCTCTCTTTATACGTTTGCCAGCAGTTTTACGATTTCTCGTTTACTCTTTGTTCCTGCACTGAATTTGCTATTGCTATGTGCTCTATTGAGTCGAATACCTTTCCGTAACTAACAAAGCGTAAGCACAATGGTTTATAACATTCTGAAGTTTTCTCAATTAGTTGCTTCAACATGCGCAGATGATCAGTAGTAGAATACCCGCCTCAGAATCCTGCCTGCTCATGAGGTATGTTTTCTTCCAAATGTGTTATTATTCTGTTCGCAAGGCCTTTATTGAAGTGTTTTAAATTTTTGGTAAGATAATAGACCAAAGGTTACTAAGATATTTTGAGTCACCTTTCTTATCAAGCAAAATAAACATTGCGCAACACCATGTTTTGGGAACTTTCTTTTTCTTGATACATATGGTAAATAAGTGGATGAGCCGGTTTTGAACATCAAATCCTTCATCCGACACAAATCTGCTACTATTCCATCTTTTCCGTGGGGCTTTCCTCTTTCATACAGTTAAGAGAAAAATTTACTTCATCTGCTGTTACTTCTGGTAATTCATTTGTATCAAACGAAAAGTTGGCTTCTTGTACTTTTGTTATTGAGGCATAGAGTCCTTTGTAAAATTCTTCATCTTTCTAAACCATCTTTCTGCACTTAATGACTTCACAATTTTTGTCTTTTAGTGATAAAATTTTATGGTTTCTTATTGCCATTTTGCCTCAGACCTATTTCAGACTTTTTTCCTTCTTTTGTGGTTTCTTAGATCTGATCCACGTTCCTTTTTCATTTTTCTTCTCTCTGTTTCTTGTTGATAAGTTTTTTTTTTTTAAATTCCGCTCTTTCTTTTTCATATCCCTTTGTTTTTAGTTTCATCTTTATTTTTTTTTCATTACATCAATTTTTAATAGTTTCGGATTTCCTTGTATTAACCTTCCCTAATGCATCTGCTGATTCCCTAAACACTTTTGTGAGTCTGTCATTCAACTCATCAATGTCTCACTCAGCATAACTTAGAGCCTGAAATAAGTTCTTTGCTTCTAACTGAAAGGCAGGTCTGTTTTCTCTTAATTTTATTGGGAATCCTTTCTTTCTTCTTTCTTTACCTTCAGAAGTTGAATCTGCCTGAGTAACCCACCATTCTGCTGTTGCTTCTTATAATGAGTTTGTTGATAACAGTAACATTAGTGATCGTGCTATTCTTTTCTACTCAAGTGAAGTCGATTTCATTTTTTGGTTCACCATTTGGGCTTTTCCAGGTCCATTTTTCCATGTTCTTTTGTGGAAGAATATGTTCATTATTCTCACGTTATATATTTCAACAAAATTTACCACCATTTCACCTCTGTCTTTCCTCTCCCTTACTACGAATTTTGTCATACATGCATCATTTTCCAAGTTGCAAACTTTTGCCAAGAAGTCTCCCATAAGTAAAGTACAGTATATCTGGTCTTTTCTTCTTCCATAGTCTGGGGGATGTCATAGTGTGTCCCTGTTTCTTTTATGGGCTTTGAGAGATGGGCACATACTGTACACTTGTACTTCTTTCAGGGTGTATCTTTTGCATAGTTTAATTACAATCCATGCTACCCTGTCAAACACACTGCTGTAATTAACGATGTTTTCTGCAAGGTCTCTGTTAAACAGGAATCCAGCACAACGAACTCCTTTGTTCTGCCTTCCTCTGTAGTAAAGTAAGTGGTTGGTGTCTTGGAGCTGAACTAAATATTCTTATTTCCTGTGGCTCTCATTCAGACCTATAATATTTCAACTAATGTTTTCTAATTCAGTCATAAAGGCATAACGTTTGTAATCTTTTGCGAGGCATCTATTGTTGTATGTATAGATTTTCAGGGATTTCGGTTTGATTAATGTCCTGATTCGATTTACCGGGTCAGTGCCTACTGTCTTTCGATAGCACACTACCTGGAAGCACAGGAGGCAGTGTGGTTGGCCCTTTAGTAGACGACGCTTCAACAGGAACTGCCGAATATTCATTACCAGCAGAATTCATGTTTGGTTGGGGGAATGGTAGCAAATAAACTCACCTCCCTACCACAAAATTTCTGAGGAAATGAATTTTTTTAATAACCTTTTTCTGTATATCTATAGAGGGTCCCATGGTCCACGCCGTCTGAGATGGAACCTTAAATAACTATGAGGAGTTCCTCTATTCATCACCTGGGGACACGCCAGGGAACAGTGGGTTTCTGCCTCAAACACAAACAGACGAAAGAAGTGCTTCCCATTGTAATAACTTATGTGCCAATAATAATTGAAGTGCATTACGTATACAAACAGTAGTTGCTTGCGTTGCAAAATGGACAAACTAAAGACTACAATTAGTACGGAGAAAACAGATATTGCCGTTATTAGCGAAACGTGCAAGAATAGACTCACGAATTTTGGGCGGAATATAAGATCCAGGAGTATTATAATTTCCAGGTTAACCACTTGGGAAGGAAGAGGACGGGGTAGCCGTATACGCATAATTTCATGAATTGTTACAATAAAACTAATATTAAAGTTAGTCAGGATACTGAAAGTGTTTGGGATGAAATTACTTATAACAAGGAGAAATTAGTCGAAGGAGCTATATACAGACTTCCAAAATTAAGCAGAAAAGATAGAAAAAAATCTTTGGTAGGAGATTAAGAAAGTAATACAGTCCGGCTCAGTACCCATCGTAGGGGACTTAACATGCTCTTGATAGATTGGCAGAATCTGACAGGGGATGCAGAGCAGAAGTAGTGCAGGATATTTTCTTCATATATCAGAAAGCCCAGTAAACATAGTAATATTGTGGCAAATGATCTGACATGAGAGGTTCAGCTAAGGGCAGTGTTAAGTGAGATACCGAGAATTTCAATATTTTGGAGATGGGAATATTAGTAGCATTGGAGGTAATATACGAATCTGGGAATATCAGTCTATTAGTAAACTGTCTATATTTGGTTTTACTAACATTAAATGAGAAGGTTGTTTTGTCTCTATTCACTGATCTTACATAAGTCTTGATTTATGGAGATGGCCGTACTGAGCTGAGAGTTAGAGATATCAGACTTTGTAAAAAGGTGTTTGAATGTAAATGAACTGGGAAGTGTTGAGTCATCTGCATATGAATGAATAGGATTGTGAGTGACAGATAAGAGATCATTAATATGAACCAGGAACAGGGTTGGCGCCAGAACTGATTCCTGTGGCACACCGGTGTTAAATGAATGGAAATTGGAGCATACATCATCTACTTTTACTCTTATTTTTCTGTCGCTGACATATGAGGAAAGCAGAGGAACAAAAGACGTTAGTCCATAGTAAGGGAGTTTGGACAGCTGGGAACGATGCCATATTCTGTCGAAAGCTTTAGAAATATCAAGGGCTACTACTGTACATGAGTTTCTCCGTGTTGGTTAATTGACTGATGCATGGCATGAGTCAGGAGATTGAGTATGTCAATGGTGAATCTTTCTTGGCGAAAACCATATTGTCTATCACTTATTAAGTTATTGGCTTCAAGGTATTTAACTATGTGCTTATTAATTACAATTCCAAATACTTTACCAAGAGAATATGTGAGAGTTATTGGTCTGTAATCAGAGGGGTCAGACCAACTTTCTTTGGAACTGGGTTAATATTGGCTTCTTTCCATGAATAAGGGAATGTAGAAGTACGTATGCAGAGTCTGAATAATTTAGCTGGAACAGAGTTAAGTTCTGGGGAACACTTTTTCAAAACAATTGGTCGAATTCCATCTGGGCCTGGAGCTTTGTTGGTTGGTAAATTGTCTAGGATGGATTTTACGTATCTTGTTTGTACTTTAAGTGGAACAGCTACGGGAGAGTCAAGTTCTAGTACTGGGACGTTCTGGGTGACTTCCTGTGTGGTAGAATTTCTGGCAAATGTACTGGCAAAGATGTTCGCTTTCCCCCGCTGGTCATCTGTAATGTTGCCATCTGAAGATTTTGGTGGGGGAATGGATGATGATTTGTTAAAGTTATTACTGAATGGATTCAGAGTTGACCAGAATATTCTATTGTCATTAGGGTTGTTAAGTAGTTTTGATGCTTGATTTTGAAGAAAGTTCGATTTAGCGAGATTTATTACAGCTTTTGCATGGTTTCTAGCAATTTTAAATTGACAGAGTGATTCAGATGTTTTTGATTGTCAGTAAGGGATATATATTAATGACTTTTGGGCCGTTGCTCTGGCACAGTTGCTATCAAACTATTTTGGAGAGTTCGACCTATTAGTGAACTGTTGTTGACTTAGTATGAATAATTCTATACCAGCTAGTATCAAGTTATTAATGTGGGACTGGGTAGAATTGACATCACTAGAGATGAAAGGCTGTCATGGAATGTCAGCAAGATAATTTCTAAATCCATCCCAGTTTGCCCCTATCAAAATACCATCGGGCCACCCTGACATGTTCAGAACGGGGAGGTTTGGGGGAGCTAACAAATGAGGCTTTGATGAGGTTGTGGTCAGAGGATCCAAGTGGTGACAGTACTTCTATCCCGTTGTAGTGCCCGGAAGTGATAATGAGTTGTATCTAGTTCATTCAAAATGACCCAAAGTTCGGTTAAGTGAGAGAGTGTGGCCAGAGTATGGTTGTTTCCATGCGGACATGATCACAACGTAGATTAAGTTACCTAGTTGCTAAGTCATTTTTTTTCCTACTGTAGTTTACTAGTATTAAGTCTCTTTATAATATAAAAACTCGAGTGAGAAGGAACATGTGCCTATGGTCACGTAATCCAGCATAATGTACGCATGCTCAAAGGGATATGAGGCACGATGATTTTTATTGTTTTTTTCGGAGCAAGTGTATAGAGATTGTTGTAAAGTAATTAGTGTAACTAGGGAATGTCATTTTTTTTCGCGTAATCAATTGTAAGGGGAAAGACATCACATTGAGTCTACCACGAGTCTATAGTAGTGAAAATTTTATATTGCACAAGCCGTCATCCTCCTCCCCCCCTTCCACCACGCAAGACCGGCGTGATTCACTCGCTCACTGGTCGTGGAACGTGGCAAACGGTCGGTACTGTCGTCATCCTCCCCCCCCCCTCCAAGGAACTCTGTAAGTAATTTGATAGTATTGAAGTTTGACATGTTGAAGCGCAAATAAGTGATATCCCACGAGTTATAATATTGACGAAATAGAGAAATAGACTCAGGTAGCATCAAATAATGTCGTTCCTCAGGAACGCGAGGTGACGCCACTGGTCCGAGTCCAGAGTTCCTGCTCACCTCCCTTGTATTCCTTGAGCTGGATAGTGAGGTATTTCCCATATATTTGTGTACTGTACTTTATAATATTATTATTATTTAGTGTGTAACTGGAATATGAGAATGTAGTTAAGAAGCAGAGTTCTGTCTGAGCCTTAGATAAATGTGTGATTTTTGTGGGCCAAATATCAGGTGCCCTAGAACTGTGAATTATTTATTAATATGTGATGGGATGACTTTGCAATTCTGTGCTTACTAGGGCTGTGTTAGTTGTGGGTTAATTTTCACGTAGTTACTTTGTGAGGCACAATGATATCGATGCAATGATGATTTTCATGGTTAGTGTAGGGTTCTTCATGCTTATTTGTTATAGTACTTTTTCTTTCAAGTTATCCCTACAATAAGTATTATTTTAAGCAGACCTATGTGTCTGTAGTGCCATGTGTTATTCTGTTATTAATTGAGATGCCGAGGGTTGTAACTCATGTTTCTATATTATGAGACTTTCTTGATCATGTGAAGGGATTACTTGCATTAGGGAGAATAGTTATTCATTGTACATATTAATTTCTAGCGGGTCGAAGTGTGGAGATCAGTCCCAGTGAGTGAATCTGGGTCAAGGTCCCAGTGTGAAAGTCAAGGTCAAGAATATGAGAAGATTGGACCAGTGAACTATCAGCTCTGAGGGACGGTTATGGAGAGCCACATTGGACTGAACCTGGGACAAAAGAGCTAGATTTTGTGGCATTTGACATTTGGACCCTATATATATATTTTTTTTTAAACATGCCAACTGATTCAGGTTTAAACTGTAAGGTTAGTAGATGGGAAGATTTCTACTCGTTCATTTGGTCTAGTTAATACAAATTTCCTCCCACTCGAACTTTATTGTTTGTATAACCCATGAGAACTGGTGGTATAGAGCTTACCTAGTAGTTTATTAATGTGAAACCTTACAGGCATTTTGGGAAATTGCGAAGGTTGGGCTTGGGTTGGCCGAGTTGGGGACTGACCCCGTCATTTTGTCCTGCTACCACTTTTAACCTGACCACCTGAAAAGTAATAAATGCAACTGAAGAGGCCGCTGTGGGGAGAGAGTCTCCGTCAATCTGAGTTCCCGAGCGTTCCAGCATGCGCAGTCATCATCTGTGACTTGATTTTTGCCCCCTTTTGACCACGCAAAAGTCTGGATCACAGAGGTGCCAGGACACTGTATTGATCTGGATTACTGTATTTGTCAGGAATAGATCCATGAGATGGGTATTATGGTCAGGATTAGCTGTTATTCTGGGTGGTTGCTTTGTGAAGTGCGTGAGATATAACGATTCTGCAAACAGCTCGCACTCTAGACCAGGATCATGAGAACTGGCAGAATGCAATAACCATTTAACACTATATACGTTAAAATCACTCAAAATGGTATTTTCGGTGCTAAGGGCAAGGTTAATGTTACTCAACTGTGTGGATTTGGAGTCAAACACACTGGGCTCTGAAGAAGCATTGGGGGAGCAGTAGACAACACAGATATGCTTCGTAATATTTAGATAATTAAGTTTATACAATGAATAATCAAAATTGGCTGACGTGAAGTTTAAAACAGTGTCAACTGCATATTCAGATTTGATGTAACAACAGGTACCACCCATGTTATGGAAGTTCGTGAGGAGATGGTAACCATGAGAACAAAATTAGCATATTTCAGCAGAGGGAGAGATTTGTGGTTCTGTGAGGAACAAGGCCAGAGGGGATATGGACTGTAGGAAAAAATGAACCGAATGCAGATTGGTACTGAGACCACGGATAGTGGTGAAGAATAAGGTCGCACCTGCACTTCTCCGCCGAAGAGCATGAATGGAATTTGCAACAGTCGCTGCCGGCACAGTCGTTTGATGGCGACCGGGAGGACCCTGTGCTGACAGCCCTGCAGGTGGTGGCAATCCGAGATACCACCTCGTTTGCTAGTAATAATGCAGTTGCCATTGCTAAGGATGTGGAAACAGAAGGTGTGATATCTTATGTGTATGTAGTGTGATGAAAACAGTTGAAGGTAGAGGTGTTAAGAGAGTATGCTGGCCTACCCTCTGTGTAAATGAAAGCACTGAAAATGTTCAACAAAGGGAGATGGTCAGGATCAAGTCCTGAGGGCTGGTGAAACGGGAGCTCCAGCTCTCCCTGTCACCAGCTTGCCATCCACCTCGGGAGTACTGGCCTGTTCGACTGGTGCTACAGTCTACTCTTCCCAACACTTACGTAATCGGTACGCGATTTTTAAGCGGGAGGTAAAGAGGGAGGTATGGAAAGCAAAGAGAGGTTATGAAATTATGGTTGCAAGTGAATCGAAAGAAAACCCCAAGGGTTGTCATCACCTATACCAGAAAAAAAAAGTAGGATAGTATATATTAGAACAGAAGCAGATATCAGTACCATTGAAGACAAAGAAAGGTGCTCTGTCCCTAAAGATTATTTCATATCATTATTTACCGAAGAAAATGTGGACCTGATCCCTCTAGCGATAAGTATTCACCATGGCAATTCAAACAATAGTCTTATTAAAATAACCACTTGAAAGAACTAAGTACTGAAACAAGAAGCGGTGCCAAGGCACAACAAATCCGTCCCGGCAGTCATTTTAGGGCTGACGTATAAACACATCAGGATATCTAGTCAAAGGTGTCAGATATGAAATTTGGAGTAGATCGGGTAATAATGGACGATTTCATGCCCATTTGAAATTTTAGGCCTGACCCACCTGAGACTGACCCCCCTACTGCTGACTGGGGGGATGACCTCCCCGATGTAGTGAGACATGTTACTGGATGCAAATATGAAAGATGCACCTTCAGGTTTTTGCGATATGACGAAATTTAAATGGAGTTATGGTGGAAAAAACTATTTTATTTTTCAAATTTACTGGGCCTACAGCCTGGGCCTTGGCCCAATTTGGCCCAAAATTTAATTAGTAATCAGGTCATAGCCCATCATCCCAGTAGTTGTCGCGTAAAGTTGTTAACAGACAAACAGACAAACCGGGTGAAAAAAAATACCCGTCCCTGAGTCCCTACGTGGCGAGGACTGGTAACTAATAAGTTAAAACATCAAAAACTGCCATGTTTGATGATATATATGCAAAAATTAAATGGTCACCAAGGAGGAATTACGTCAGCCACTTACAACTTTCCTTATTAATTTTATAAGTTCAGGAGAAGTTCCAGATGCTTGGAAGACAGCGAACATAGTACCCATTTTTAAAATGGTTGATAAGTCACTTTCATCGAATTATCATCCGATAAATCTATCATTAATAACTGGTAAAATGTTAGTGTCAATTTTGGCAAATGAAATTACAGAGCACCTAGAAATATTTAATCTCGTACTATAAAGTAAACACGGATTTATACAAGGACTGTAGTGCCTCACAAACTTATCGTTTTTCTCGAAGCTCTATGAGGCAGTAGACAGCGATAAAACTTACAATATTATGTATCTTGACTTTAGTAAAGCTTTCTGTAGAGTTCCACACTAAAGATCATTTAAGAAGGTTAGAGCACACGATATAGAATGGGATTTCATAAAATGACTACAATGCTGGATGAAGGAATGAAAACAGACACCAAGTCGAACAGGGAATTAATAAATATCGGTGCACCACAAGGGTCAGTACTCGGTTCCTAATTATCACAACAGACATATCGGTATATATATATATATATATATATATATATATATATATATATATATATATATATATATATATATATATATATATATATATAATGTTCCCCTCCAATATAAACGAAATTTAATTCTAACTCTGGTGACTAGGGCCTATAATTTATGCTTCTCATATTTTTCTCTACATAATGAGCTGCAGTTTCTGAGGAAAACCCTGTACCACAATGGATTCCCAACTAAATTTGTAGATAAGTATATTGGAATACAGCTAACTAAATTAAGAACCAATACTTTGAAAAAAATTCACACGGTTGAGAAAGCTAAAGTTCATTTTTCAGTACAGTATTTAGGTCCTAAATCAAATTTTTTAAGTAACAGGATAATCAAACTAATTCACGACTTTTATCCGCAGATATCGTTGAGGGTGGTGTTTAAATCTCCCCAAATCCTGTTTCAGTGTTTCATGTTTAAAGACCGTGTCCCGTATGCCCTGCAGTCCTCGGTGGTGTATCGATTTCAGTGTGGTTGCTGTAATGCATCCTATATTGGTCAAACTAAGCGCCATCTAGCTACCAGGATTGCCGAGCATCAGGGAAGGTCTCATAGGACAGGACTCCCAATCTCGAAACCATCATTTTCTGCAGTTCGAAATCATTCAGATTCGGAAAGTCACCCTATAAATAACCAGGACTTTCGAATTTTGTTCACTGCACGAGATGACTTGACTAGACTTATAGCGGCGTCTCTACTAACGGCAGAGCTACGACCATCCCTTGGCTCACACGACTCCTCTACACAGTTGCTCTTGTTTTTAGCTGGTAAATTGATGTATTGTAATTTTATTTCATATGACCTGCTCTGTTCCCTGTTATTTTATTCTGTGGAAGATGAGAAAATTATATATTGGTTTATTTTCTATTTTGTGTGTTTTTATTTTTGTTTTAGGTCTGAAGATGGTTTGTGTTATAAAACCGAAACGTCACCAATAATAAATCATGTACATCATCACTCTGGTTTTGCTGGCCATCATTATATATATATATATATATATATATATATATATATATATATATATATATATATATATATATATATATATATATATATATATATATATATATATATGATCCAGTTTTAGGGATCCCTAACAGAATGAAGAATTTTGCCGATGACATAAAAAGAGGACGTATCATTAACTCAAGTGACGACTGTGTAAACCATTAAAAAAAACTCCATATACTGTTCTAATGGTCTAAAAATGGGCAAAGGGAATCTGACACATAAATGTAGCGTACAGAACCTAACGTGGGCAAGACCATTGTAGACATCAGATACAACTTAGATAATTGAGAAATTAATAAACTGGAATGAGAGAGAGAGAGATCTAGCAGTCATGGTCAGTAAAGATCTTAACCCAAGGGTGGGGAACGTCCGGCCTCCGGGCCGTATAAGGCCCGCAAGACAATTTGATCAGGGCCGCGTGCCAATTCATAAATGCACATTCATAAATTCATGAACGAATATATATATATATATATATATATATATATATATATATATATATATATATATATATATATATATATATTATGTACTGGGCTACAGTTGATTTTAAGTTGAGAATTTTGTATGGCCTGCGAATAATGTTAAAAATATCCTAATATCCCTTAATAGGAGCAAGGTTCCCCACCTCTGTCTTAAACCAAGGCAAGAGTGTATAAATGTGAGAAATAAATATGGTCCTGGGCTTTGTTTTGAGAATTATGAGCAATAGAACATTTAAGGCATTAGTAAGGCCCCATGTAGATTATGCCATGCAGTTTTGGTGTCCGTACTATAGAGTGGATGTAAAAAGAAGAATGACATAAATGATACATGATGTTCGGAACCTTTCTTATGAAGACAAACTGAAAACAGTGTAAGAGGAGACTTCACTGAAGTTAATGAAAGGAATATATAAGGGAGATGTTAACAAGGTATCTAATGTGAGCATTCAGGCTAGAACTAGAAGTAATGGTTTCAAACTAGATAAATTCCGCTTTAGTGAGGAAAGAGGTAGAAATTACTTCGCCAATACTGTAGTAGACGAATGGAATAAACCACCTAGTAATGTGATTACTGTCATTTCCATTGAGAGTTTCAAGTATTGGCTAGATAAGCATATGGCAGCTAAAGGTTGGATATAAAAAGTCACCTAATAGCCAGTACTAATTCATTCTTTTTCCTTTTCAAGTTACATTCTGATAGTCTCTTTTTTTCTTTTGGCACTTTCCTAAAAAATGTCAACGCCAGTTTTTCTACAGTGTGTGGTGTTCCTTCTTACTTTTTCCTTCCGGTTTCGGCCTTGGTTGGCGGAGGAGAGCCTTCTTTAATATCCTTGTCTCACTCTAGTAGTTTAGGTACTCCTGTAGGAGCTTCCTAGCATAGACGAACTGGCCTACTGCAGTAATCCTCACTTCTTATGTCTACCCACTCATCTCCTATCCAACCTACCCCACAACTACAACCCCCCTCCAGCTTTCCTCACTCCCCTATCCCTCCCCACTCCATCTATTATTCATCCCAGTCTTTTCTGTCTCACTCTGTCTCATCCACGTAGTAATCCACCACCAACCCATCCGACCCCGCCCCATTCACCTCCTTCCCACACACCCCTCTCTTTCCTATCCCACTGTTTCCCATACCATTGCGTCCTATTCTAGTACTAACATCTCACCCCTGGTCGAATCCATCTGTTATCCATTTCCCGCTTTCTTTTCCCACTGCATCCTCACCCTATACTAGTCAATTCTCACTCCACTGCACTTAACTATACCCCACTCACCACCCATCTCTCACCTCCCCCCTCCCCTCTCGCCATCTGCACACCCACTTATGACGACCACATTTGGTTTTTCCCCTGTACCAGACACTGCATTAGCATGATAAAATACACCCTCACTCACGCACGCACATTATACAGTTTTGACTTAAGCTTGGATTGAGAAAAACTCTACTATGGCCACCATTTTTAGGGTAATAACAGGTATTTTCTTCAAGTGTGAACAGACATGAACACAATTCGTTATGCGACGATAGAGTCGGTCTGGATACGCGAGTTTTACCCTCAGATTTTATGTAATTCCACGCAGTGATGGGAGGCAAATTTTGGAATGTCTGCGGACAACGTAATTTAGAGCATACAGTATGTACTGCTGTGTGTGTTAGTAGAGAACGTATACCTTGTTTCATTCTTTCTGCCACAAGACAACTTTACTAAGTTTACTGTAGGTGAGATGACTTTCTTAAACTTAACTAAAATAGTTTGGAGGCAGCAAGAATAGTCATGTTGTATCCCGCCGAACCCTCAAGGAAAGGGCCAATTAAAAAACAGTGCCGGGCAAAAGAGTTTTAGGTTTACGCTCAATGGCAGAACGAATCCGGCAACATCTGATAATTCCTGCTTATGCCACAGAGCTGCAGGACGTCGCCACCAACATATAACCATGTGTACACATGTTTTTACCCATCCATTTATCCATTCGACAATCTTGTTAATTAATTTATCCATCTACCTACCCACCTATCAATTGTATGTTCACCATTACCCACAGTTATGTCTTTCTGTCTACGTATCCAAGCATCCATTAATCTCGTATCATATGTTGCTTGCACTCATCCATTTATCTGCATATGTACTGCACCTGCTTGTCACCCTATCCATCTAATTGTAATTCATATTGCAGCACAAAATTTTTTCATCACGATTTACCTGCAAATTCACGACAGACCTATGTCATCTTCCCGACTTACCCAGACTAACGAAAGCTTACCAAAACTGAGCTGAAATGTTAGCAAAACATAAATATTTCGAAGCCTGTGCGTCCTACTATACGATATGGAGGCGCTGATCCCTTCTAAAACGAATCAATTACATTTTTCCCTCAAATACATATTTCCAAAGATAAAACTCCAAAATATCAGAGATTTCAAAACTTACCTGGTCTACAATCTCGACAGAGAACGAGTTCTCTCACCATGAGATAAAGCAACATAGTGATGAGCAGTGGGTTGGCTGACACAAAACACGTGTCTCTCAGTAACCCAGTGTCATTGCCGCTTAAAGGTCCAGCCACTTGGGAGGGGGACGCCGATAAGAAGTTATCGCAGTGAAGGGGCTAAAAGAGACATGGTCTAGTAGAATCGTCTGGAAGTAGCATGAATATATTAAAATAAAATAGGGTTGTCATATCTGAAGTCAAAATACCGGACGCCTCCCCTGAAAGCCATGCTCCACCCCCCCCCAACACAAACTTTGGACTTTTGGCGTTATGAAACACACACACACACACACACACACACACACACACACACACATATATATATATATATATATATATATATATATATATATATATATATATATATATATATATATATACATCATCATCAGCCGTTTGAGTATCCAATGCAGAACCGGCCTATCCCGACCGAAGTCGGGACGATACAGCCAATGTACGAGTATCTCTATCAAGTGGCTTAGACTGTCTGGTAGAGATTGTATGTAGGGTGAGAAGTGCTTGTAAGTGTACTTGTTGTGTTGTAGTGGCTTTGAATGTGTGTGTAGTCTGTGAACCAAGTGTAGTCGGCCCGCGCAAGCCGACTGGGTGCAAGCATACTTTATAGTAAGTGACACTAGTTCAACCACAGCATCCCTTGTGACCACCAAAGTAGTACGTGGCTGGGTAAACGCTCCCAAAGCTTATTACCCTCTCTCTCTCTCTCTCTCTCTCTCTCTCTCTCTCTCTCTCTCTCTCTCTCTCTATATATATATATATATATATATATATATATATATATATATATTTATATATATATATATATTCATATACTGTATATACATCAGTGCTACTGTACTGCATCCATCCATCATGATCCATCATCCTGACATTTAAGAAGAGAGTGACCAGCCTCAGTCATCCCTGAGTGGCATTATGTGAGCAATAAAACCCAACCATTCCTTGGAAATAAACCTGCACAGGCTCAGTACGATTGGAGCGCCTTCTTTAATCGTTTTACAATATATTGAAAAACAGACAAAGTACAGAATTGGTAAGATTATGACTATAAAATGGAACAACGCCTTAGATGCAGGATAAGATCATAAGAATATCAAATGCTGCAGTGTAAAAATGGAAACTACGCCAATAATTGTGTGCAACTACAATTTATTTTATAGCTATAAGAGCACTAAGTATGAAAAGAAAAAAAATCCTGGCTAAGGAAAAGGCAGGGCATTTTAGTTAGTGGTGACATGTAGAGGTGTATGGTATGTAGGAGGACTGCTGGGCCTTGATAGCAGGCTGTGAAGCCTATGCCCAGAAGTCGGACACACACACACACACACACACACACATAAAAGAAAGAAAAAAAAAAAAAAGCTTCTAGCACTAAACCAGCTAAGTTGGCAACACTTACCAGCTGATGAAAACAAAAGTTTCTCTCTCTCTCTCTCTCTCTCTCTCTCTCTCTCTCTCTCTCTCTCTCTCTCTCTCTCGTCATTAGAGTTTAATAGTATATTAATTTTTTTCGAGAAAAAGTGATGGAAGCTGATATTCCGAACTTTTGGAGAGTTTTTAAAATTCCTCCCGGACGAAGATTTTGACACCTAAATGCAGGACATGTCTGGGAAAAATCCGAAAGTATGGCAACCCTAAAATAAAACATCTTTGCTATGGAGTGATTTAAAGAATGGTGGTGAAATAATGCAAAATCTCAGAGCACATTTCATTATAAATCTTTCAATTTGAAAAAAAAAAAAAAATCTCATAGTTCACCTGCTTTATTACCCGTCCCCGCCCTGGAGGGGCTCGGAGACGGGTATTATTTTCACTCGGTTCGTCTGTTTGTTTGTCTGTCTGTCTGTTAACAACTTTATGAGAAAACTACTGGTGCGATGTTGACTAAAATTAATAGGATGATGGGCTATGACACTCTGATTACCTGATTAAATTTTGGGCCAAACTGGGCCAAGGCCAAGGCAGCAGGGCTTAAATATGTAAGAAAAATGAGAAAAAAAAAATCGATTTTCGCTAGAACTCCCTTCAAAATCGTCATATCGACATGAAAGCAAAACCTAAAGTGCATCATTCGAATACATATATATATATATATATATATATATATATATATATGTATATATATATATATATATATATATATATATATATATATACAGGTATCTATCTATATATTAAATACCTATATATACAGTATATATATATATATATATATATATATATACAGGTATCTATCTATCTATATATTATATACCTATATATATATATATATATATATATATATATATATATATATATGTATATATACAGGTATCTATCTATCTATCTATCTATCTATATATATATATATATATATATATATATATATATATACGGTAGGTGGGGGCGCTCACCATCCACTCACTCGATGTAGTGCTGCTCTCGGGTGTCTGCCCTTTCCTCTCCTCCAACCTTCTTTCCTTCCACCCTCTTCTGTCTTCCTTTCCTTCATTCTTTCCTTGTCCTGCCTACGGGTAACTTTACACTCCCTCTTCTGTCTTTCTTTCCTTCATTCTTTCTTCTTCTGCCTGTGGGTGACTCTACACTGAGTGACAAGCCAAATGGTTTCCTGTACACCAAGAAACCATTTACTACTCTGGGTGGTAACCATATAACCAAATTTTGGCTCCTGGTGGTTTAGTGGGTAATCATTGCGCTCCAATCGGATTGAACCGGTGAAGGTTTATATCCAGGGGGTGGTTGAGGTTGATTGTTCATCCAATGCCACTCAGGGATGAGTGAGGCTGGTCACTTTCATCTTAAATGTCGGGACCAACTGCCTAGCCCCGGGCTCCTACGCTCCTCGTGGGGCAATGTAGAATTGGATGATGGATGATCTATCTATCTATCTATATACCTAGGCTGCTTCCCCCAAGGAAAGGGAGGTAGCCGAGACAGGACGACTCACTCTCCATTTACTCATCCATTCAAACACATTCATTCGCATCTTAGCCCCAAAGGGGAGAACGGACAGATCCTCACCGCATCACACCGCACAAGGGTCAACTGCGCAATGCAATCAGTGACATCCGCAGCAGGGCCCGACAGCAGAACTGGTTTACCCCTGCCACATCATAACAGACCCATCCCCTTACCCGCATCTGACCTGACTAGCTGATCAGACCAAATGATGATATATATATATATATATATATATATATATATATATATATATATATATATATATATATATATATATATATATATATATATATATATATATATATATATATATATATATCCCACTGGAGCCCAGTGTCCACAGTATTGGACAGAACTGGGAATTTTCAAACCTTAATAAAGTAAGGAAACCCCGGGTAGGGACCTATGAGCTTCGCGACTATGAGCCGATAGGCGGAGGGCGGCACGCTTAGGACCCTCCCGGAACGGTGCCTCGCCCAGCAACTCCGGGATCCAATGGGATATATATATATATATATATATATATATATATATATATATATATATATATATGTGTGTGTGTGTGTGTGTGTGTGAGAGAGAGAGAGAGAGAGAGAGAGAGATGAAGACAGCTGCGTACTAACGGACACTCCTGACAACCTCAGGTCCGCGATTTAGAGTGTTCATGGCAAAATTACACTCATGAACGACTATAGTCCGTTTTTTTTTTTTTTTTCTAACCTGACAAAGGGCCATAAGCCCTTTCAGCACAGCTGATGTCCAAGTATTGTCAGGAAGGATGTTTAACTTGACTAGTTCAAGAAGACTCATTCTTGCCCCATAATTAAGTGCTCTCGGAAGTTCATGCATTAACGACAAAATGGTTGTGCTGTGGGAGTAGCCCAGTCCCTCAAGATGTAAAAGAGCCCACTACAGAAGCTAATATTAACATCAGTACAAGCCCTAAACCAAAACACCTTATTTTTTCATATACACTGAGATTTGGCCAGGTAAAGTAATAAGTTAGTTCTCGATCTCGATTTGTGAAAATATTTAGTCTTTCATGCATGAATATTAACCAAATATGTACAGGTGTATGGTATGTAGGAGGACTACTGGGCCTTCGGAGACATAAATAAAAAAAATAACACAGAAATAGGTTAGGAGTGGAGCACCAGCGAAATCGGTACTCGTAGTTATAAAGGGCATGTGATCATATTGCACTTGACATCTCAAAGGCTTTCGGTCGATTCTGGCATAAATCTTTGATTTCCAAACTGCCCACTTACGGTTTCTATCCTTCTGTCTGTGCCTTCATCTATAGCTTCCTTTCTGGTCGTTCTATAGCCGCTGTTGTAGACAACCATCGTTCTTCTTCTAGATCTATCAACATTGGTGTTCCTCAGGGCTCTGTCCTATCACCAACTCTCTGCCTTTTGTTCATCAATGACCTTCTAAGCTGTGCATCTAACCCTATCCACTCATACGCTAATGATTCCACCCTTCACCTTTCCATTCGGTTCCCGCAACATCCATCTCAGTAATACTTCAACAAACAAGGGATGAGGCTATGGCAGGCCTAATGTCTGACTTGACTCGTATCTCTGACTGGGGTAAAAATAATCTTGTTGTTTTTAATGCATCAAAGACTCAGTTTATTCACCTATCAACCCGACACAATCTTCCACAGGATTACCCACTAATGTTAAAAATATCCAGCTCTATCCTGCATCATCCTTGAACATGCCTGGGGTTTCATTCACTCAAGACTTACCTTGGAAAGATCACATTGCATCTCATGTAAAATCTGCTTCCAAGAGAATAGGTATGCTTAGCCGACTCCGTACCTTTTTTACCCCTGCACAGTTGTTGGCTTTATACACGGGTTTTATTCGCCCCTGTTTAGAGTACAACTCTCATGTGTGGGGAGGTTCCCCACATACAGCTCTTTTCAGTAGGGTGGAGTCAAAGGCTTTTCGTCTCATCAACTCTCCTTCTCTTACTGGCTCTCTTCAACCTCTGCCTCTTCGCCGCATTGTTGCATCTTTATCTCTTTTCTATCGCTACTTCAATGGTCACTGCCTCTCTGAACTGTCTGCTTACATCCCTCCACCTCTACGACGGGTGCGTAGCACCCGTCTAGCAACAAACTCTTATCCTTTTTCTGTCCAACTCTCTAATGCAAGAGTTACCCGTTACTCCCAGTTCTTCATTTATGCAACAGGTCAACTCTGGAAATGCCTCCCTCTGTCTGTATTTCCTACTTCCTATGATATCCAGTCTTTCAAACGCAATGTGTCCAGGCATCTCGAAATGAACGGATCTTGAATTTGTCCCCTCTTTTGTATTGTTTTGTTTTTTCTTGGAAGGAACGGTATGAGAGCTCCGGCCTTTGGCGCACGCACGCACGCACACGCGCACACACACACACACACACACACACACACACACACACACACACACACACACACACACACACACACACACACACACACACACACACACACACACACACACACACACACACACACACACACACACACACACACACACACACACACACACACACACATCACACACACACACACACACACGAATTATAAGAAAAAGATTTATCTATGGATACAGAAATATACCAAGCCTCTTCAGCGGAAGAATGTTAGCCAATACAGGAGGGTGCGAAGAAGAAAAAGTGAAATATAAAAAGAACTTAATTTGTGAATACACTATGGATAAGATAGAAAATGAAAAAGCAAACGATACATGAAAACAGGGTCGCTATATTTTGATGAATCCATCGTCTGAGGGGTAAGAATGCTTCACCCGAATTATGAACCAGTTATTTGTCGCTCGAGTATTTCTGGAACCCCTGGTGTATGTGTTTCTGCATACCTAAGTGTGTGTGTTTGTGTGTGTGTGTGTGTGTGTGTGTGTGTGTTAACAGTTAGGAGTGTATGACGTGTCTGAGATGGCAGGCAAGCGGGCCACCCTTACTTCATTTATTACGGATTACCGACCCACCTGATTAGTATTCTGTCCACTCCGGAGAATACCTTGCTTCACACCACACCATCCTGCCTCGCCACCATTCTCACCCACAGTCTTGCCTCACCTCATATCGTAATTCCTGCCTCACCCTCATGTTGATTACCTGCGTTCCATTTTAGCCTTGTCCCATTCCCTTCTTATTTCATACCATCCTGCTTCAGACCATCCCCTAATACTTGCTTAACATTATCCACTCCCTATTTCCACACGTTCCTACTGTACTCCACCCATTATTTCCTATTTAACCACCAGCGCTTCATTCCTACCTAGCCACAGTCCCCTACCTCCAACCATTCAACCCAACTCGCCTCGCCCCCAATCCCTGCCTCATATCAATCCCTTCCTCACCCCCACTCCCTTCCTCACCCTCTCATCCTGCCTTAATCCCACACCCAACCTCACTCACCTCCCTGCGTCACCTCACTTCTTCCTCCACATTTTTTCTCTCACTCACTTGCTATGCTCTGCCGCTCGCATACATTACACCCCTGCCTGCACTCCAACCAAGAGACAAGACCTTTCCCATCTAGCCTTACCCCATCCTTTGACTCACAGCCTCCTTATATATCATAAATCCCGTCTGCTTTGTCAACTTCTCTCCTAACCTCATCTCTTTCTTTGCTTCACTCACATCTTTCCCACCCTCACCCTGCCCCTCCATCTGTCTTCCTGACACGCACTCAGTATTCTCCTGCCTCTCACAAAAATATCTCTCTGCCCTTCCTTCGTCCCTGATTCACTTCCGTCGTACTACTGTCTCTGTCTCACCCCTGTCCATCTCTGTTCACCCCCGTCAGTGCCTCATCTCAATCCCTGTCTCATTATCTCCCGCCCGAACCCATCTTTATTTTATTCCCAGTTTCTCATCCCTGCCTAATCCACAAGCTCTCTCCTCCGCCCTGTCTCTACCTCATCTGTGCCTTACACCCATCTCTGCTTCTCACTGATTCCTGTCCACCTATCTCCTGCCTCATATTGTTCCAGGCCTAACCCCCATCTCTGCCAAACACCCACTCCATTCCCCTGACTTCCCCAAAATTTCATGCCCCTGCCTCACCAAACTTTTCTCTTACAACGGTTTAGTATTCTTGGCTTCTCTTACAATACTTCTCATCCCATTTCACCCCTATCCCTTGTCCCTCCTCTGTCCTGCCTTACCCTTATCCCCTGCCTCACCTCATTCCCCTGTCCCACCTCTTTCTTCTGCCTCAGCACAGTTATTCACTATTCCCCTGCCTCTCCCAAAGTATCTCGCCTTGTTTCGCCCCATCTCTACCTCATCTGTCCGTAATGTAACTTATATCCATCCCTGCCTAACCCGATCTCTTCCTAACACCCACTTACCATTCCCTGCTTCTTTCAATACTTCCCGCCCCGCCTCACACACCTTGCACTGCTTTCATCAATATCTGAAAGCGACCGAGCAAAACTAAGGTGCCATTTTTCATATTTCTTACCCTCCCCTTGTTTTCGTAACCATCCTCCCCCCCTCCAACGCACACACACACAACCTACTCTCTCTCTCTCTCTCTGTATATATATATATATATATATATATATGTCTGTATATATATATATATATATATATATATATATATATCATCCATCCATCCATCATCCAATCCTACATTGCCCCATGAGGAGTGTAGGAGCCCCGGGCTAGGCAGTTGGTCCCGACATTTAAGATGAGAGTGACCAGCCTCACTCAACCCTGAGTGTCATTACATGAGCAATCAACCCCAACTACCCTTTGGTAAGCCCTCGCCGGTCAATTCGATTGGAGCGCAATAATTACCCACTAAACCACCAGGCGCCAAAATTTGGTTATATGGTTACCACCCAGAGTAGTAACAGGTTTCCTGGTGCACAGGAAACCATTTGGCTTGTCACTCAATATAGAGTCACCCACAGGCTGAAGAAGTGTAAAGAATGAAGGAAAGAAAGACAGAAGAGGGAGTGTAAAGTCACCCGTAGGCAGAAGGACAAGGAAAGAATGAAGGAAAGAAAGACAGAAGAGAATGGAAGGAAAGAAGGATGGAGAGGAAAGGGCAGACACCCGAGAGCAGCACTACATCGAGTGAGTGGATGGTGAGCGCCCCCACCTACCACACACACACACACACACACACACACACACACACACACACACACACACACACACACACATACATATATATATATATATATATATATATATATATATATATATATATATATATATATATATATGGAGACTCTGTGGTTCAGTGGTAGAGTGTGCGTTTCGTACACGGGTGGACCAGGGTTCGCGCTCTGCCAGGGTAATAAACTTTGGGAGTGTTCACCCGGCCACGTACTGCATTGGCGGACACAAAGGGGTGCAGTGGTTGAACCAGTGTCGCTTACTATAAAGTATGTTTGCACCCAATCGGCTTACGCGGGCCGATTACACTTGGTTCACAGGCTACACACACATCCAAAGCCACTCCAACATTACAAGTACACTTACAAGCACTTCTCACCCTACATACAATCTCTACTAGACAGCTTAAGCCACTTGGTAGAGATACATTGGCTGTATCGTTCCGACTTCGGTCGGGATAGGCCGGTCCTGCAGTGGATACTCAAACGGCTGATGATGATGATATATACTGTATATATATATATATATATATATATATATATATATATATATATATATATATATATATATATATTCTGCCAAGACTCCCTCGCAGGCTGTTTTCACCTCATAAAATAAAAATTGAAGCAAAAAGTCGTATTATTGAGGAAAAGTTGCGCCTGGCTCCATTGAGAGAGAGAGAGAGAGAGAGAGAGAGGCTCATACTTACATCTCGTAACTAAGATTTCTTTTTGCAGTAGAAGAAAATGCTGCACTTGGCTTTCCTGTACATTTTTCCCTCTGGTTTTGCAAGAAGAACGAGGGATACGAGAAGTTTGTGCTCCAGTCTTTTGTCATCTCTGTTGCTAAAATGGATCTCACTCACTGCGTGTCAAAGAGAGTAGGTGATTTTGTGATGGCAACTGATGCTCATTGGATAGGAAGTCACTGATTTTTTTAATTTTTAATTTTCCCCCCGCAACTGAGAATTTATTTTTCCATGAAGAAAAAAATAGAAAGACTGCACTCGACTTTCCTCAGCTGTTTTCTCATCGTTACATTTTATTATTTTTTTTAACGGGACCTGCAAGAGATTGGGGAAGATCTGCGCTTTTCCTTCTTAGCTGCAATAATAAATCGTTTTACGTCACGGTTTTGACGGAAATGTAACATCTTTAATCAGATGGTGTATATTCTACCTTGTTCTTGCAATGTCCAGACGACGTTATTCAGCTTTTAAGAGATTCACGGGCTGAAGCAGTTAGGTGCAGTCTTCATCAACCCTTTCGTTACTAGGCGGCTTTCCTAACCTCCATCACATAGTGCGGCCTTGAGCGTTACCTCAGGCAGCCCATGGCTCCCCATTCCTTTATCAAGGGATTTTTTTTTTTTTTTCACTCAGAATCAAGTGTTCTTTTCTTCATTCAGCTTTGGGTACCCTTTCCTTCATTCAGTTCTCCAAACAATCTTCTCATTGAACACTGAGTACCCTTTCATATTCCCTCAGTTTAAAGAAACATTTTTTTCATTTTCATTTGGTAATGAGTATCCTTTCCTTTGCTTAGCTCTTGCCATCACCCATCCATCTCTTTCACTAAGTCTCGCCTTCGTCATTCACTGTGGGAGACATACCCATCATTTGAGCTTTTTCCTTCACTCTTTTCTATCCATCACTCATCCTCCCATGCACTCATCTTTTTCCTTAATCATTCTCTCTAATGGTTATTTCCCTTCGTTATTTCTTGCCTTCACGTATCTTTTTCCTTCATTCAACGTTGGAAACTCTCTCCATCCATCCCCCTCCTTCATTTATCTTCGTCATTCACTCTGGTTGACGTTTCCTTCATTCAGCTATGATTGTTCAGCCAGCTTCCAGGCACTGTGTGTGGATGTGAGGTTGGAGTATCGTCAATTTATAGCCGTTCTTGAAAAATTGATAGCAATTTTGCCGCGGCGGGTAGGACATGCCAGCGGGGACAAATTAATGATCTCACTTTAGCATTTAGCCTCCCACTCCAATCGCACTCATAGTACTCATGAATATATCTTTTCCAACACATATCTCCCCCCTTCCTTATCACACTTTTTCCCTATCATATAATTCATTTTGTTTCCTTTCAACCTCTTCAACCTCTTTCTGCACCTCGACCACAGTCTACCTTCCTCGCCACGCCATCACCATTGTCGCACATTTCCCACTCCCTCCTTTCCACACCTTCTCCCACCTCATACATTTCCCTCTCTTTTCTTTCTCACTGCCATCTCCCGAACATTGCTACATGTTTACTTTTATTCTGTTAAGGAAAGAAGGAAAAAACAACCATAATATTTTGAAAAAATTATTCCCTCCAACGGAAATTATTTTCATTGAGAGGATACGACAGTTTTGGTGCGATTTGGATCATTTTTGACTCCCCAGTACCGAATACTGGTTCACGTCAGCCCAAAACTGTTGTATTTCACCAATAAGCAACTTCCATATCCTTGCACAGGGCTGTGATTTGAACCATTGTCTGTACAGTGAAATCATGGCACTTAATCATTTTGTTCTATTTATCATCAGACGACTTCATTTAGTTTTAAGTAAATCGTCAGGCTTGAATTAGCTATATAAATCGGCAGAGAGGCGGCCTGCAGTCCTGATGGACCCAGGTTCGAATCCCGGCTGGGGCAGGGAACAGTTTAAGGATCTGAATTTCATAAAAAGCAGACTTTCCTGATCTACCAGATGACCCGCCGACATGTCATAAAAGTACCCCCGCTAATACCAATACAGCAGTCCTGTATGAGACAGCCCTAGCATGTATTCAATATGGACGGTGGGTGTTAGCGCCGAAGTGGTGACATGTAGAGAAGTGTATGGTATGTAGGAGGACTACTGGGCCTTGAGAGCAGGCTGTGAAGCCTATGCCCAGAGTCGGACACATAAAAAAAAAAAAAAAAAAAAAAAAAGTTAACTGAAGCCATCCACCAAACGTTGTGAAACACTGAGATACTGTACAGCGGTAGCATAGCATATCTTCCCAGTGCTGTCTGAAAAGAGTCTAAAACTAGCGAAACCTAGCCAAAGTTTTATCTCTCTCGCTTCAATGACGTCTTTTGATCAATATTTGGTGCTACTCTTCTTCTTTCGGCTATCCCCTTAGGGGTCACCACAGCGGATCTCCCGTCTCCTTCTTACTGTCTTCTGCATCTTCTTCTCTTACACCTACCACCCTCATGTCCTCTTTCACTACATCCATAAACCTTCTCTTTGGACTTCCTCTCTTTCTCCTGCCTGGTAAATCCATTTCCAGCATCCTCCTCCCGACATACTCATCTCCGCACATATTCAAACCATCTCAGTCTCGTCTCTCTAGCTTTTTCCCCAAACTGACTTACCTGCGCTGTTCCACTAATCTGTTCATTTCTAATTTTGTCCAACCTCGTCACTCCTAGTGAAAAACGCAACATCTTCAATTCTGCTACCTCCAGCTGTGCCTCCTGACTTTTTGTCAATGGTACTGTCTCCATTTCGTACAACATGGCTGGCCTCACTACAGTCTTATAAACTTTCCCTTCCATTTCTGCAGAGACCCTTCTGTCACAGATCACTCTGTCACCTTTCTCCATCCACTCCATCCCGCCTGCACTCTCTTTTTTATCTCTCTACCACACTTTGCGATACTTTGTACAGTTGACCCCAAGTATTTGAATTCATCTACCTTTGCCACCTCTACTGTACACCTTGCAGCCTGACGGTTCCCCTGTCATCTCTCTCATTAACACACATGTACCGAGTCTTGCTTCTGCTTACTTTCATTCCCCTTCTCTCCAGTGCATATCTCCATCTTTCAAGCTCTGCCTCAGCTTCTTCCCGGCTCTCACTACATATCACAATGTCGTCCGCAAACATCACTGACCACGGATGCTCCTGTCTAATCTCATCTGTCAATCTGTCCATCACCACTGCAAACAAGAAGGGGCTCAAAGTCGATCCTTGATGCAATCCCACCTCCACCTTGAAACCCTCAGTCATTCCTACTGCACATCTCACTGCTGTTACACTATCGTCGTATATGTCCTTCACCGCCCTCATATACTGTACTTCTCTGCCACTTCTGACTTTCTCATACAGTACCACAGCTCCTCTCTCGGTACCCTATCATAAGCCTTCTCCAAGTCTATAAACACACAATGCAACTCCTTCTGGCCTTCTCTGTACTTCATCACCATTCTCAAAGCAAATATGGCATCTATAGTACTTCCCCTTGGCATGAAACCAAATTGCTCCTCGCAGATCCTCATTTCTCTTCTCAGCCTAGGTTCCACCACTCTTTCCCATATCTTTATTACATGGCTGATCAGCTTTATACCTCTGTAGTTGCTGCAGCACTGCACATCACCCTTGTTCTTGAAAATCAGAATTAGAATACTTTTTCTCCACTCCGGCATCCTCTCACCCTCCAGGATTTTGTTAAACAATCTGATAAACACCGTCAAAGCCATCTCTCCTAAGCTCCTCCATGCTTCTAATGGTATACCACCTGGGCCCACTGCCTTGCCATCCTTCATCGTCTTCATGGCATTCTTCACTTCTTCTCTGCTGATCTCTTGCACTTCCTGACTCACTACCTCCAACTCTTCCAACCTTCCCTCTCTCATATTTTCTATATTCATCAACTCTTCGAAATATTTGCTGCTACTAAAGGATATTATTCACCTTACGGAAGACTTTTCGAACTGGAGGTACTTGTATAACATCATTTAACTCTTTCTCAACGGAAATGCAAAAAATCGTTGAATGAAATCTTCTGTTAGTACTTACTATATTTTTTGAATGGCGTCATCAGAATGAGGAGTAATTAAAGCTAATGCGTGTATCAGATATTTCGACATTTCTGTTTTTTTATAATATTCCCCCCCCCAATTATATTTGCATATGTCTGTTGTTTTTATTAATTTAGAATATATACTGGACTCTATAAATATAAAATAGTGATATTCGGTACACTACGCAAGGATGTAAAATAAAGTTTTGCGTAACAGAACTGTGATCCTCCATTTTGGACTTTGCTGGAAGGACACAAGTCAACAGTGAGAGAAATGAAAATGAAAATGAGATTGTTTGGCCATGTGGGGAGAAAATAGAATGAGAGGATGACCAGGAGAATGTACGTGTGTAGGCAAGGGAACAAGGGAAGGGGGAGACACGATGAGATGGAGGCAAAAGTGAGGGGGCAGCCTGATGTCGGAGGATATGGTGACATGTAAGCAAACCGTGTTTGGCCACCTTTCCTAAGATTAAGACGTCTGGCTATAGACACGAATAGATAAATAAATAGATAAACTGACAGGTAGATAGAAAGTCATTCATAAATGTTTGCGTTACAAAACAAAAATGAACAGCAACAGCATTCATTGTATCACCTGGGCAAGAACACTTTTTGTAGACACTGTGTATACATCCATATTATCTTAACCTTTCATCACATATTTTTCAGCAACGTCTGCCAACATTTTAGACGAATAATGAAAATGCTATTGTAATGCCGGGTCGGTGGTGGTGTGACTGGTTTCGTCACGCAACCGTCATCCTACCCAATTTTATGAACGATGTCCTGTGAAAAGTGTACCGTACCAGGTTTTAGGAGATTTTTATTTTGGGTAGTTTTGAGCAGTGATAACCGTATCAACATGTGTACGTAAACACTGCATATCAAACAGCAAAAACACCTAAAATTTTGTGAGGCTTGCCATTAAACTAGGAGGAAGGAGAGAGGCTGAGAAAAGGTTAGGCAATAAGGAAATGAATTTAGAAGAAGGAACAAGTGCTGGGATAAACTAAACATGCTCAGGTAGTATTTTCTTGGTACGGGAAAGTCAAGCACATATAGGCGTGACTGAGAAGGAAAGTATCCCATGAACATTCCTTAAGACTATGACACACAACTATCAGTTTACAACTTCAGGCCCCTGTATCACTTTTATATGAGCAAAAACTGGAGTAACCGAAACCTTTCCCAAATTTTTTGTGAACTGGCCGGAAATGAAACCCAGATCATATTCTTCACTTCATTCTTGGTATCTCTAGTTAATTTCAGTCACAGTAGGAAAGACTTTTGGAACTGGAGAAATTAGAGCATTCATTAATCCCTTAATACAAAGGACCTACCCAAAGGCGAATAATGTAGTTTGTTAGGAGTAATAATAAAGTGATATATGAATTTTCTTAATTGAAAAGTTTACCCTTTAAATAATTTTTAAAATATTTTATTTACTTCATGCAGACAGAGGACGACTTTATTCAGCCTACGAAAGACCTCTGACACTAAAGAGAATAATGGAGCCCATATTTATCTCCTCTAATTCTAAAACGCATTCGAAAAAGCTTACATAATTCATATACTAGTGGCTGTGGTAAATTATTTAATAACGTCGCCGTAATTATATGGTCAGTGGCAAAAAAATGAAATAAATAAATAAATAAATGCGTGGTGGAAGCCCCGTCACTTGCAGGCGCTGTTAAAGGCCGCGTTTTATGTTTCACAATCACTAAAACCACAATGCACTTCGATTTTACGACCCGCTAGTCGTTCCCAACCCATCCTTACTCTCCCATCTCTCTTCTCCACACTACCCGTTCTTCTCACATGTTCTTAATATTCAGCCTCCCTCTCACACTTCCCCAACCATTCACCTCCCTCTCACACTTCCCTAACCTTCCTCCTCTCTTTCACAATTCCTCAACCTTCCACGCACCTTCCTCACACTTCCCCAAACTTCTACTTCCCTCTCACACTCCCCAACCTTTAAACTCCCTCTCACACTCCCCAACCTTTAAACTCCCTCTCACATTTCCTTAACCTTCTTCCTCCCTCTCGCACTTCCCCAGTCTTTTACCTCCCTCTCACACTTCCCCAGCCTTCTGAATCCCTCTCACACTTCCCAAACCTTCCACCTCCCTCTCAATTTTCCCGAACTCTCTTCAGTTAACTCCACCACCCTCTCTCTTTCTCTCTCTCTCTCTCTCTCTCTCTCTCTCTCTCTCTCTCTGGCACACTCACAGTTTCCATCCTTACCTTCTCTCTGTAACTTTCCCACATCATCCTCACTCTCTCATCCCAACTCTCTCTCCATCTCCGACCATCCCACACCCATTCCTCCCTTCCTCGTCCCTCTCTAAGCTTCGCTCTCGCATCCATCCCTCCCAACCCTTTTATTCCTTCCCTATTTCTCTCACAATCTCCACTTCTTACCCTTCATTCTCAGCTCCTCCTTCCCTTTCCTACCCCTTCTCCAACAATACTTCTGAATAACCTACAACATCTACATCTCATATCTTCCTATCCTCTCCCTGCTATCAGTCTTGCCTTTTTCCGATCCATCTATCATCCTACACCGCATTCTGTGAGGACTCTTCGGCAAAAGCATTCTCAGGCGTTTATATCCCTACTCAATAGCGCCTCCGCTTCTCTGTACGGCACATTACTCTCCCTCAAGTGTCCTGCATTTTTCCAACAATGTTTTCTCTGAAATTCTGTATCCTTTACCACTCCCCGTATGAAGTAATGAAATTAGCCCTAAATCTTTGCTTGTGGGCAGTCATGGCTAAATATCTGAATCTTTATATAATACATCAAAACTGACTGTTCGACACACCACCCTACATCATACACTATATCAATTTACCTCAAATTCTGTCACCTATCTCCCTGTATTAGTTCCTCTTGTCCCTCGACTCCAATAACTGGTTCCCCTCCAGGCATTTCTGTCACTACTCAATAATGACACCTCCTTCCAGCACGATACATCACTCTCCTCAGTAAACTTTCCTAATCTCTATCCTCCCCTTCACTTCTCCCTTTGTAATCACTGTTCCTTCTCGACTCTCAAAAAAAGGGTTCACTCTCAAACAATTCTTTCTTTATTCAGTAATAACCCCTCGTGTTCCCTGAGCGCCTCACCAGTTTCCTTCATTTATTAAGCAACTTAATGGGCGCAAGGATCGTATTACAAGCAGTATAGAAAGCTTTATAACAAGTCCTCCTTGGGGTTTAATCTGCACATTACATTTCAGTAATCTTTTAAATGTTCTTAATGCAAACTATGTAGGAAAAAAGATATTATAATTAAAACAATGCTGTGATGTATGTACAATAAACCCCTAAAAGTTAGGTGCTACGAGGCCTCATATGCAGGATACAATACGACGTTAAATATCGCAGAGCTGTGAATCATCATAAAGATTTAAAATATACAGACATTGTGAACCTGTATGTAATGTGTAAATAAAACGGTTTCAGCCTGATTTGGACCTCAGCATTGTTTGAGTAAGATTGATGCTGTTGTAACCTCATATCAAACACTATCTTAATATGCTGGTGTCATTTCTACCAGCTACTAAATTTCTTTACCTGCATCTGACACTTTTTGTCAGCAATAATTTCACTGTATTGTCTACTCCCCATTTGTGGTTTCCTTCCAGAAATTGTTGGTCCTACTCATTAATGATTCCCCTTCTATCCTGAATGACACATTAAACTCTCACTTATACTCACCTAAATTACTTCATTGTTTTTCCATTTCTTTCTCTCTAGGACTTTCATTGACCTGCCCCATAAAATCAACTGTCAAATTCATGTACTCATCTTTTTTCTTTCTCTTTTGATTCCCCTTTACCTTCACGATCTGTTGTTTAATTTGTCTTCTTATTCCTTCCCGATCTTCATTAACTTTGATCTATTACGAAAATTTCCTTTTTTCACTGTCTCCCTTCCATCCATCCCTTAGATTGTTTTATTTTATCTTCTTTCTATATCTAGTCTCATACTTTCTGAATCCGTCTTAGTGCTGAAGTGGGGCGTCTTCACGTGGTGTCAGCGATCCTGCCGGGTGGCTCCACTGTCCAGGTATACAAACGTCCTTCAACACTCAATTTTTTAAAGGGAGGATGAAGGACTGCAGGTAAAGGTCAACGTCACTCTGCATTCCACCGGGTTCAGATCCAGTTGAGCCTGGAGTTGCAACTACTACTACTATTGCTGTTACTGCTACCACTACGACTACTACTGTACTACTACTACTACTACTATCACACCTACAACAACAACAACAACAACAACAACAACTACTACTACTACTACTACTACTACTACTACATCAACATCAACATCAACATCAACATCATCAACATCAACATCATCAACATCAACAACAACAACAACAACAACAACAACTACTACTACTACTACTACTACTACTACTACTACTACTACTACTACTACTACTACTACTACTACTACGGCTACTACTACTACTACTACTACTACTTAGATCTTCCCTGCCTCCTCATTTTTGTTCGTCTTTCCTACTCTTTCTAGGTACTGCTTCTTTCCAGTCCCTCCTTCCGCCTTCCCTACCCACTCTTGCACCCTGCCTTGCCATCTGTCTAACATTATCCGCTCGATAATTGTAAATGGCCATGAATGGAGGTTGGTAAGGTGTAATCATGAGGAAGGAGGGTGTCAAGGTAAGGAGAAGAAGAGGGGAGGAAAGAAAGAAGGAAGGGGATTAGAGGAGAGAGAATAAGAGGAAGAAGATGGGGAAGCACAGGGGAAGGGATGGAACAGAAGGAGAAAGGTGGCAGAAGAAGACGAGAAGGAAGAAAGAGGTAAGGTATGGGATGGGAGGAGATGAGGAAAAAGAAGAGAAGAGGGGATAGAATTGGATAGGAAAGAAATGGAAGTGAATAGAAGGAATGGTGGGGAAAGGGGCGATGTTGAAGATTTCGGGGAGAGGTAGGGATAAGAAGGAAACGACAGGAAAATGGAGGGAAGAATGGAGGAAGGAAGAGAGAAGGAAGCAGTGAGAGAAATCGAGGGAAATATGATCGGGGGAAGAGGAGATGAGGGAGACTATGGAAAGGGGAGGAAGAAGCGATGGAGGAAAGAGGAGAGAATGGGAGAGGAGAGGGTGAAATAGAGGCAAGATGTGTGTGTGTGTGTGTGTGTGTGTGTGTGTGTGTGTGTGAGAGAGAGAGAGAAGTGGGGGGGGAGGAGGAAAACTGTGAGACTGGGGAGGGTGGTGAGCTGGGAAGAGACAAAGAAAATGAGGAAAGAAAAGAATGCAGAATCGACTGCGATGAGTAGAAAGTGATAATGGAAGGGAGAATGAAATGGAACCGAGTAGGAAGGGGAAGTCACGAGGAGGGGAAGCAGAGAAAGGAGGGAATGGGAAAAAGAATGAATGGAGGAGGAGGGTAACGAGGGGAGAGAGAAGGGGAGGGTGGAATAATTAAACTGTACTGCTGCACGCTACATAATTTCTCCTTAATATGCCTTACTCTCCTCCTCCACGCCCCGCTCCTGCCACTTCTCTTCCTCCGTCCCCCTCCCCACGTTTCTTCTTCTGTCCTCCTCCTTTCCTCCACTCTCCTCTTCGTCTTCTTCGTTTTCTCTTCCTCTTCTTTTCTTCCCTCCTCCTCATCTTTATCTTCGTTCCTGTGCGCAGTGCCTCTCCTTGTTTTTCTCCTGACTTGACTTCCTCAGTTCCTTCATTGCAGTGACGTATTTGTATCGTGTTGTGTTCTTGCTCCCTTGAGAAAATTTTCTTCAACTGGGGAGAAACCTTCTGATATGTAAAGATCTGACAAATCCTTCATGAACCTAGCCACTACAAGAGATCTCTCCTGAACTGAACTAGAAGGATCCTACGTTTTGCTGCCACTTCCTCAGTGAAAGGGCAAGCCCAAGATTATTTGAACCAAAAAGAGAACGTACAAGAGTAAAATGAGATTAATAATGTTGCTGGAAAATTTACCTGCATATCACGGGGCTCTTTGCCTAAAAAATAATAATAATAATAATAATAATAATAATTCATTGTCACCGCCAAAATTCCCTAGCGAGAGAACCTCTGGGGATCATCTGGAGGGGCGTTGGGAATCAAAGGAGTACAAAAGAAAGCAAAAAGCAACAGACCTGTTGGTCTATTTGTGGTTGTTTGGTATAGAGGGTTGTAGCTAAGAAATCTATCCTACCAGTTAAGAACAACGGTAGAAAAGCAGGTAGGCTCCCCTCCCAACCACCAAACTCTCCAGTCGAAGCCTGCAGGAAATGATGAGAAGGATCACTATGCAGCATAGAAAAACTGCCATGGAAATTTCATAGGAAAGAGGGAAGGGAAATTTTAATATAAACTATCTACATGAAAAGGAAGTCAACATTATCAATGTTGTTCTGCGGGTTACATCATCCAATCTCTTAAAAAAAACAATGTACATACAGAAGTGTTTTATTCGGGAGTAAGCATATGAAGCTGGGAGTTAGACGACTTACACTTATCCAAGCGACCTGTCAAGGTTATTACCGTATCACAGTTTACTACACTGGAGGGCATTTTGTTCCATATATTTACAACTCTATTACAGAAGAAATGTTTAGCTTCATGTGACTGGAATCGTTTCCCAGTTGTTTTAAACCCATTGCCTCTACTATAATTCGATTACTCAATTGTGAAGTACTTATTGACAGCCATGTTATCGTGCCCTTGGAATTTTTTAAATCCGCGTTTAGTTAAGGTGAAGAGATTCAGGGCTTTAAAACGTTCCTCGTACGGTTTGTTTCTCAGTCTAGGTATCATATTGGTCACTCGTCATATACTCTTTCAAGTTCTACCTTTTTTTTGTAATAAGGCGACCAGATCTGAACACAATACTTTAAATGTAGGCACACTAGAGAATTATATAAGGTGAGGATGATACTATCTGATTTATATTCGAAAGCTCTACCAATGAATCTGATAAATTTGTTGGCTTTCTTAACAGCTTCCGTACACTGTTTGCTTGGTTTAAGATAATTTTTTATTATAATTCCTAAGTCTTTTTCCTGACTGACATTATCTAGTTGGATATTCTTCATAGCGTAACTGGTTACTGCATTCCTATTACCAATGTTTAGCACTTTGCGTTTACTAATATTAAAGTCCATTGGTCAGGTTTGGTCCAAATTAAACAGTTGGTCGAGGTCACTCTGCACTGCCTGCCTCTGTAAAGATGTGTTTGCTCTGTTATCAAGCTTAGTATGATCAGCAAATTTAGTTATTTTTAATACTGAACCCTCATCTAAATCATTTATGTATAATAAAAACAGGATAGAACCCAGTACTGAGCCCTGTGATGCACTGCTGGTAAAATATTTCCAGTCCGATTCGTTACCATTTATTACGACTCCGTTTACGTTCTGTAAACTAATTATCGATCCACCCGAGCACATTCCCTCTGAACCCATGTGCATTCAATTTCTGAAGTAGTCTTTTCTAAGGAACATCATCTAATGGTTGTTGAAAATCGAGATATACAGTGTCAACAGATCTGGTCTCATCATATGTATTGAACACATCATTGAAGAAATCCAAGTGATTCATAAGGCAAGAGGGATTATTTCGAAAATCATGTTGTGAATCTTTGATGATATTATTTACTTCTATGTGCATAACAAACTTATCTCTGAGAATAGTTTCCAAGAACTTGCACACCACTGAAGTTAAGTTATTAGTTGACAATTTTCTGGTTGCGATCTGTTGCCTTTTTTAAATAACTATCGGGGTTACATTTGCATGTTTGCATTCATGAGGCACCTTACTGTTTCTTAGTGATTTATTGAATAGCTCAGCTAATGGTTTTGATATTTCATCCACTGCTTCCTGCAGAATGCACGGAGATATTTTATCTGGTCCTGGTGTTTTATTCACTTTAAGTTTACCAATGGCAAGTCTTACATCATTCTTGCTAACAGTAATATCACTAATTATGTTGCCCTGTTCAGAGGTAACAGGAAAGGTTGTGGGAATGGAATCTATATTTTCAATTGTAAATATGGATGCAAAGAAAGTGTTGAGACTTATAGCCATCTCTGTTTCATCTTCTGTATCCTCCCGGGCTTACAAGTGGTGGCTTGTATCACCTATCAGTACTGCCAATGTCCAACACTAGTCAGCACTCCTAATCTCATCTGTACTCCCATCCATTGTTGACAGTTTAGCCATTTTTCCCAGTTCTTGACTTCACTCCCTACCTCCCCTCGATTACCCTCTCCTCTCGCCTGCCCGGCCGTGCTGCGCTAAGCAAATCTTCCCTGGAATTTTCCACTGATTTCATCCAATGAAATAAGCCCTATGCCCTATTCTTATACAAAATAATATATACCAAAAAGAAATAAGGTAAGTGATAGTCCCATTCACCTGAAATTGGCTAATTATCACCTGACAACACCTCACGTACACTCGTTCACTAATTTCCCCCGGTAATTTCCCCTTGAAATATGCCGTATAATATATTCTTGTAATAAAAATATATATATGAAAGGAAGGCAGAAGCCTAAGTGATATTTACATTCACCTGGAACTACCTAATTTATTATGTATTGTCTAGATTTCCTGCCAATCATTTCATAGCGTATATTTTAGCAGCTGTCACCCCGCTGACATTGGCAACCCTTCACTGCTCAGTAGGCAGCACCATTCAGTTTACTGTTGTCTTTCAAGGTGAAACTACGTCGGATTCGCGCCTGTCCAATTCCGCTGTTTTTAAGCCCCATGCAAAGGATCCTGTGACCTCTACCCCTACTAAACCTCATGTGGAAAGGGGTAAAGGGCTAAGTGACTGCTGTGGAATGTGAACTGGCTAATTTATCAGTGATAATGATGGACAATGACTACGATCTTTCTGGTGACTCTAAAACAGTGCAAGTGGAATTGTAAATAATGTGTAAACAGCAAGTGAAAGCAATGAATGTAAATATAACTGAACAGTGGAAAATAGTTTTATAAGTTACTGCACGTGACAGTGCATAACATAGTGTAAATCAAATAGAAATGAAAATAATGTAAATAAAATAGAGAATGTAAATAGAAATGTAAATGAGTAGTAATATAAGAATACGAGTATATATACTAGGAATAATGAAAGTGAAAGTTTCACTCTACCATATATGAATACTATGAGTTATGAAAGTGAAAGTGACAGATTCGCTCTCAACGCTAGTATACAGGCAGAGAAAGTGAATGCTACATATTTTACTGAAAGAGAAATTGAATGCCTTCAGTGACAATAAACTTCTATTACTGAAGGAAACTTGGGATAAAGACTGCAGATATATACAGTATAAGTGATATATAGTAATAGAAATATAAAGTGTGAGTGTTTTTATGAATAATAAATGACAGAATACCAGCGGCGAACGAGCGCAGGTGGGAAGCTGGTACGCGCTTGTAATTTTCATAGCTTTCACAGTGTGTTTTTTTTTAGTATGGATTCCAAACTATTTGAAAATCATAGAATAGTGTTTCTAGTGATAATATCAGGCTATGATAATCATATTACGGGGTGTCGGGAAGTGTAAAGTGGAGACTTCGTTACCTAACTTCAGAAGTCTCCACAAGTCCTACGATACTCGACGAAGGCTCAACAAACATCCCAGGAGAAAGCTAAAGGTATGTGTCATATGCATATTTAATTATAATATTCTAGGACTGATAACTGATTTTTGGCAAATATTTTTACAAAGTCTGTCGGAGCGCAAATATCCCCGTGGGACACGCAAAGGAGTGTCAAAACAACCCTGTGGTTTAGGGGTTAATATCCACTATTTGAACAGTATGATTCTTGTCACTAGAACCAATTATTTCCCTTAATTTTTGAAAGTCCACTCTCTTGTAGTCAGGAACTAGCCCTGACATTGTTGTTACTGAAACTGATATTGCATGGTCACTAGTACCAAACTCTTCCCTATGGTAACATTATTTATCAAGTTTTCCGATATGGCCAAAATCAGATCTAATATGCTAACTCCTTTTGTTGGGCAGTCCACGAACTGATGCAATGAACTTTCTTGCAAGTTAATGTACAGGTCCAACCCTGTGTGTTACAACAGTCTCTCTCCCCATTTGGCAACTGGTAAATTAAAATCACCAATGATGACAGTATTATGGGTGCTACATATTTCAGCAATTTGAGTGTAAATTTCACCATCTGTGTTATTGGACTGTGCTGATGGATGATAAATCAATCCAAATACTGGTTTGCCACGGAATGTATTACTAAGGTAAAGTCAAATACTGTCAACGTTATCAATAAAGGGCTTAGGGATTACGACTAGGGGGAGTCCTACTTCATTATATAACAGTAAACGACCCCCTTTTTATTATTTGACACTACAAAAAAATTGTAACTCGGTATGTTGTAGTGTGTTAAAAAAATCTCGTTGTCCTGGAGGTTCTATGGGGCCTGCAGGAGGGTCTTTTCAGATAATCCCTCAGTAAGCCATTCAGTCAATAAGGAGCTCATTGACATTGGTGCTGCTACACTGGCTCATGGATGGACTGGCAGATATCTGGAGATACTGAATACAATAACGTCATCACCGTACAAAAAGGCTACAAACGCTTCTTGGCTGTCAGGTTCAACTTCCAGTCCTGATCCATTCTCTCACCACCTCAATTCTTATCCACTTCCTCACACTCCTCAACTCTCCTAGTTCGTTATCTCAGCTGTATTTGTCCCTTCACTCCTTTCTTATTTGCGTCCTACTTTCTTCCGTCTTTCCTGCTTCATGTTTTCCCTTCTAGTTTTTCTAACTTCACTTCTTCAGCCTGAAAGCATAAGTTTCATTTTGATACTACCAGATAGTATTGTGCAGTTAAGAAAAACCTCCAGGAATGAAGGCATTCATGCAGGCCGTACCAAAAAACTGCGGCTCCAAAAGTCTCTCCTATGCTGACAGTACCCTCTTGAAGTAGATACATTCACATCATCACTTACAGTATTTCCTCTCTAATTTATTAAAAAGTTTTCACTCTCATACCCTTCTCGACTTCCTTCACATTTCATTCATTTCTTCTTCTGTTCTTCAGTTACTCTCTTCAGTAACAGCTTCTCCACTTTCTGATAATTTTTCATCCTCTTCTACAAGGGGAGGGGGTGGCTGAATCGGTAGAGAGGCGGCTTGCAATCCTAATGGACCCAGGGCCGAGTCCCGGCTGGGGCAGGGAACAATTTAAGGATTTGAATTCCATAAAAGCAGACGTTACTGATCTACCAGAAGACGTGCACCGATATGTCGTAAAAATACCCCCGTTATTATCACTACATCAGTCCTGTATGAGGCAGCCTGGCATGTATTCAAGATGGACGGTGGGTGTTAGCGCCGAAGCGGCGACTTGTGGAGGTGTGTAGGAGGACTACTGGGTTTTAAGATAGGCTTTGAAGCCATAGCCTAGAGTCGGACAAAAAAAATATAATAATAATAGTCAGAGCCGTTTCCCTCCAACACCTGGCCCCAACTCACCCCTCTACCTTGTCTTCTACCTCCTTCCTCCTTCTGTGCCTCACCTTCTTCCCTCATCTCACTCCCTCCCCCCCAGTCACCTTCCATTCCGCACTCCTACCTTTCCTACCTCATTCATTCCCCCACCTTCTTCCCTTACCTACCTCCTTCCCAACCTGCGTCCATCACAACGTTCGCTTTAACACCACCTTTCCTCCGCTACATCCCTTCATCCCACCTCCTCACCAACTCCCCCTCTTTTGGTTATACTCTCTCTCTTTCTCTCTCTCTCTCTCTCTCTCTCTCTCTCTTTCTCTCTCTCTCTCTCTCTCTCTCTCTCTCTCTCAGGTAAAACTTATATTTACTTTCAATCCACGACATTCACAAACATTCTCAAGATACGACACCAGTCTGCAAAAGACTGGTCACTTTTATCAAGCACTACAGCAACATCTGCAAACATCTGATATGACATAGTCTAACTTCAGCCATAAATTACCATCCTCACCCGCTTTCCTCAGATCGAGTTTAAACTTCTCTTGATACTCCATTCATGCATCACTAAAGTTATATTGGGACATCACACACCCTTGTCTTAAAGTTATCCAACACTGATGTTAAAACACACACTCTTAGCGACAATCACTAGCTCTCACATATGTCTCACTTCCATCTTAGAAACGTAAGAGAAAGCAAGGAGAAAGTAAGGACAACTGGTTCTCATATACGCAGCTAATGATACAGAGTACGAAGCACTGAGAAAAAGAAAAAGGAAGCAGAGATGTTCATTATGACAGGGTGTTCAGGTTAAACAATCATCTTATTTGCCTCTTGGACTGAGGGCAGACCAGCAATAATTCCAGGCCCAGTACATGCCAGTCCACCACGGGTAACCCTGTCACTGGCATCCTAATTTTCCATTTGCACACTCACACCCGTTGTTCATTTGATGGCCTTAACCTTGACCGCCGTATTCTGGTTCACCAGCTGATAGATAGATGGGATAGATCGGGATGTCTGGACCTTTCTGAAATCCCCTTCTTTACTGGAGGTCTTTTTTAAGGCTTAATAAAATCGTCTGGCGCAACCAAATATCTCATGAGGAGAGTTAATTATATACAGTTGTTGTATCATGAAGCACCGGATTTTTGTTAACCAACACAGGAAGACTCGATTTTGTACTCAGTTTTACATCATCATACTTAGTCATTATGCACTTCTGTCAATCAGTATTTATATCTATCTATCTGTATACCTAAACTATCAGCTAGTATGCCTGTTTTTCTATCACCCTATCTGCCTATCTATTCATCAGTCTGTTTTTCTATGCTTTTTCTATCTTCTATTTATTTATCTATCTGTCCTTTATCTATCTCTCGCTCTAAATGACTATCTGTTTTTCTGTCTGACCGTCTCTTTATTTAACAATCTGCCTTTCTGTCAATGTATATCTGTCTTTTCTTCCTGTCTGTTTATGTATCAGCCCATCTATCTATCTACAGTACATCCAACTATTTGTCTGTATATCTATCAGTCCATCTATCTATCTGTCTGTCCAGGAGTGTGTGTGTGTCTGGCTGTTTATCAGTCCATCTGTGTATCTACTGTATTTGTTAATCTGTCTGTCTATCTGCTTGTCTGTCTTTTTGTCTATTAACAATCCTGTCATTATTTGTCCCACCAGGAGTGCAGAGTCCACAGTTATGCAGTTCATTCCTGACATTCAAGGCCACGGTGACCAGTCGCTCCTGACAGCATTGCGTGTGCGATAAACCTCAGCCACTCCCCAGATACCCTTCTAGGACCAAACCACCATTTTAGCACTAAAGGTTATTACCAAAAGTACTACATGTTTTCCTGGGATAAAAGAATCCCATTGGCTTATCACTCACTGTAGAGTCACCTAAAGGTAGCATTACATAAAATGAGCGGATGTTGGGTGCCCCCACCGACTCATATCAATTTATCGACCTATCTGTCTTTATTTCGAACTGAACATCTGTTTCTGTGTGAATGCCATTCCATTTGCTTCTCTACTACCTAGAGAGGACATGTAATGCAACAGTTCATTCCAGGTGCCTCTTTATATATCACAAGTTGCCTCGCCGTTATATATATATATATATATATATATATCTATATATATATATATATATATATATATATATATATATATTATATGACAGGGTGGATAGACAAGGATTGTGGAAAGTGTTAAGAATATATGGAGTAGATGGGAAGTTGTTGAATGCTGTGAAGAGTATGTACGATGGTGCGAAGGCTGCAGTGAGTGTGGATGGTGAACTAAGTGAATTTTTGTCTTTGAAAGTTAGTTTGAAACAGGGATGTGTCATGTCTCCATGGTTGTTCAATCTGTACATGGATGGGGTAATAAAAGAGATACAAGGTAGGGTAGTGGATGTTGGAGTGGCCCTGGTGAGAGAGGATAGTGTTTGGAAACTCCCTGTACTGTTGTTTGCAGATGATACTGTGTTGTTGAGTGAAGACGAAGGGGAGCTGCAAGGCTTGGTGGATGAGTTTGAGAGAGTGTGTAAGAAACGGAATTTAAAGGTGAATGTAGGGAAGAGTAAAGTGATGGTCTCTGAGAGAGGTGAAGTTAGTGAATGTACAGCGAGGTTGGATGGTGAGGAATTGGAAAATGTGAGTACGTTTAAGTACTTGGGTAGTGTGATGAGTAAGGATGGAGGTTTGGAGGGTGAAGTGCTTGAAAGGGTACAGCAGGGAAGAAAGGTTGCTGGTTCTTTGAAAGCAGTGATAAGAAACAGGGAAGTGAGCATGGAAGTGAAAAAGTTACTACATGACAGTATTGTGATACCAACTCTAACGTACGGAAGTGAAGCTTGGACGTTGCTGGAAGGACACAAGTCAAGAGTGAGAGCAGTGGAAATGAGTTATTTAAGAGGAGCCTGTGGAGTCACGTGGAGAGACAGGCTGACGAATGAGGATATAAAGGAGCATTGTGGTGTTGATGTGGATGTGATAGGAAGCGTTATGAGGAACACACTGAGGTGATTTGGCCATGTGGAGAGGATGGAGGGTGAAAGACTGACGAAGAGAGTGTATGTGAGTGAGGTGGAGGGGGAAGAGGGAGGGGAGGCCGAGGATGAGATGGAGGGATGGGGTGGAGAGGTATATCTTAGAGGGGGGTGTGAGTTGCGAGCAGGGCATTGATATGGTGGGGGACAGGGCGACTTGGAGGCGATTTGTTTGTGGCCACCCCAAACGGGATTGAGGCGTCTGGCTATATATATATATATATATATATATATATATATATATATATATATATGTATATATATATATATATATATATATAATATATATATATATATATATATATAATATATATATATATATATATATATATATATATATATATATATACAGTATATATATTATACATACCGGTATATATATATATATATTACTCTACTATGGATGGCGTTGATGAAAGCCATATTATAATCCCTCTAACCTCAAAGTTGAGTCAAATCGTATTGAGGTAGCATAAATAGCGTGAAAATGACATGTTCCTTGTGGTAGGAATTTAACTCTGTGAGTCTGAAGATTCCTTTTTCATTATAATCTTGCAATCTCCTGACGATTTTATACATTTTCGGGTAGAACTGTAGAGGTTTGATATATTCATTAGTATAAAGGGCCTCTCCTAAGTTGTGCAAAACCATGTGAGAAGAGTAAGCGTGTACTAAAATCACGTGACCCTGATTGATCACTACTCTGCTTCAGAATCACAGTCCTTCATCATTTCAACTTTGTCTCACCCTGAGCCTCATAAAACGCAACGAGAGAGTAATAAATACTTTGAAAACCAATGGAGAAAAAAAGACTTATTCCACAGCCTTTGCTCTGTAAGCATGTGTATCTAGCAGTAGTACAAGTTGCCCTGTAGGGCCGTACCTTCTTGGAAGGACAATGATAGTCAAAATTAACCTTTCCCTGAGCTGACCATGTACGAATGGGAAGGGGTGTCCGTAGTGAAAGTTGTCCATGCAGTACAGAGAACTACATTGTGCGTGAATTTTGGAAGCCTTCATTTAACACAAACTTTGACAAAAGAGACAGGCATAGGAGAAGTATGCCAGGCTTACAGGTTATTAGCAGACATATATTTTGGAACAGAGAGACCCATTAACATAGTAATCCTTCACCATCCTAAACCTGAGCGACACAAACCACAGCAAGGAGGTAATGAAAACCAAAGAAAGTGTATATGGACCCCCAGAAGTGATATCAGCAGGAGCAAAAGCAAGGAACATGAAGGAAGAGAGATGCCGGACCATGGGAAGTTTGTGGGAGTTGGAGTTTGGGTGGAGGAAGGACTGGAGAGAATGATGGGTGGTGGTAATCTAGTGAAGGCAAAGAGATAAAGAGGAGAAAGTGATGGTTATGGCGTGGGGTTGACAGGTAACGTTGGATGGAAAGAGACAGATGGATAGGGACTGTTGTGGGTACTGGGGTGGAGAGGGTAGAGAAATTGTGATGATTGTGTTGGGTGGTGAGAAGGCGTGTATAATGGTGGGATAGTGGTGGTGTTGTGGATTGAAAAGGTTGTGAAAGAAAGGGATAATTGTAATGGTGTGAGGCTGAGCTGGGCAAAATGATGGCGCTGATGGTCTGGGGTGGAGATGGATGAATGGAAGGGGAAAGAAGGTGAGGGTATGTTGCAGGTGGGTGTGTAGCGTGGAGGAGTAGATAGTGAAGAATAATGTTGGTAGGCACCGTATGGTGGTGTTGATTTGCGGTGGATAGGGAGGGATGGTGATGGCGTAGGCTAGTGGGGGATTGAAGGAAATGACCGATGTAGTGAGGCATAAAGGTGATGATAATGTGGGGTGCTGAGGGGGAAATAGTTAGGGATGCACAGTGAAGAACGGTGGCTGTGATGTGGGATGAAACGGTGGGACAGGACTGGAGAAGGGTGTAGCGGTGGTGTGGGTTGGAAGAAGGTGGCACGAGTAGGAAAGGAGAAGGAAAGATAGAGGTGGGTGGTGTGTGGTGGGGGATGGAGGTTAATGTGGTGCGGGCAGTGTGTAGGAGGAATGGCGGTGTGGCTAATGTGGTGTGGACGGAATGGTGCTGAGGGAGGGAAAGCGATGGTATTGATGTGAGTGGCAGGGAGAAGGGGATGGTGGTGGTGTATGGAATAGAGGGTGGGGGATGGTGATGAAGTGGTATGTTAGGGTTGTGGGGAAGGGATGAATGGTGAGACTGGCATTTAATAGAGAGTAAAACATGAATGGTGCAGTGGGGGAAATGGATGGTTAGTTCGCAAGGGATTAGGTGTGGATGTTGAGAAGGGGTGGGGGGTGAAGTTTCGTAGTGATATGGTATACAAGAACAAGAGGAAGGAATAGTTTGCTGTTGATGGGATGATGAAGGGGAAAAAGAAGGGCAAGGATTGGAGTAGTGGCGCGAAGGGAGATGGGGAGGGTGGAGTTGCTGGGAGGAAAGGAAGGGCAGAAGATGAGGAGTTGATGGGGAGGGGTAGGACTCTGAGTCGAGTGGTGGAGGGAGTGGGGAAGATTTGGGGTGGGACGAAGGGAAGGGGTTGAAAGAGGGAACCGGTGGGTGACGGGAAGGATTGGGGTGGGAAGGTTGTTGGGTAGGGGAAGGGAAGACGCGAGGAGATGGTGGGGTACGGGAAAGGCTGGGGAGGGGAGGTGGTTGTGTGAGAGAGAACCAGTAATTATGCTGAGCCGCCTTCAAAGGGCCGAATAACTGGGCCATTTGTGTAGTGTTGAGCTGGGAATGCCACCATCTGAATCGACCTAACTGTGTGTGTGTGTGTGTGTGTGGCAATTCACCTACGTTAATAGACTGCATCCAACTGTGTGTGTGTGTGTGTGTGTGTGTGTGTGTGTGTGTGTGTGTGTGTGCGCGTGAGTGTGTATGTGTGTGTGTGTGTGTGTGTGTGTGTGTGTGCGTGAGTGTGTTTGTGTGTGTGTGTGTGTGTGTGTGTGTGTGTGTGTGTGTGTGTGTGTGTGTGTGTGTGTGTTGCAATCCACGTACGTTAATAGTCTGCAACCGACTGTGTGTGTGTGTGTGTGTGTGTGTGTGTGTGTGTGTGTGTGTGTGTGTGCGCGCGCGCGTTTATGCATTTGTAAGGGTCGGTTGTTTTCATGCATGATTGCTGTTTATTGGCCAGTAACCCTCTTATTAGGCTCATCCGGATCTTTCGCAAAGTATGAACCCCCCCCCCAACACACTCATCAACTTTAACAAGAGTGGAAAACACACACACACACACACACACACTCTCTCTCTCTCTCTCTCTCTCTCTCTCTCTCTCTCTCTCTTTCTCTTTCTCTTTCTCTCTCTCTCTCACACACTTTAACAAGTGAAACACACACATACATACCCACACACACCCAACACATACAAATGAAACATCATTTAGCGAGAGCGAAATTTTTCTTGGGGACAATTTAGGTAGATAAATTTTGCAGAACTTACCTTTGTATTGGTTTCGGTGTGAATGATGAAGGGTCAAGGGGTGAAGTGTAGAAATGGCCTGAAAAAAAATTAAAAAAAAAATGGGCAGGGGAAAAATGTCAAAATAAGCCACGTTATGAATTTGGCTGTAATCTTCGTCAAGAATCTTCGAGAATTTATAAAAATTATCAACCTCAGATTATTTGAATATACTGTAGTAGCTTGTTAAATTTATTGGACCCCAGGCCTGACAAAGTGTCTAAAGTAGTTGTCCTATGAATATGACTTAGCATTATCATAAAGATATCTAAAGCATACCAATTTTTAACTTCAGACATTCTCTACTGTAATTCATACTTGAGTCCCTGAAAATCATATTGGGCTCTTTGGAAGGAACCTGTAACTGTCCTGGAGACTAATTTCGGATCATTTATTCGCTAAGTGGGTCACTAAGTCAGAGGCACTAGCTTCACTAGTCTGGTTCCTGGAAAGATCCAGCAGTTAATAGGGATGAAAACTATAGACAGGTAGATAGAGATGAGATATCAATCGATCGACCGATAAATAGACAAGTGGAGATTGATTGATTTATTGATCAGTAGATTCATAATTGACAGATGGAATAAAAGTGGACATTGTAGCCTATGTATTATTTTTTTTTTCAGTCCCGTACATGGGATACGAAACCGTCTCGTAGAATCCAATATTCCACCAACAAACCATTTTAAGGCTGCTCAGAACCTCTCTCGTGAGAACTTCGGCCATAGTATTAAAAATGAGAGCACAGAAATGTAATCAAGCTCTCAGTTGTATTCTTATATTATCTGAAGCGTGTCATAATGATCAAGTATGCTTGACCTTTCTGCACACTTGCTGACTTCATTCGGTAATATGGGATGCAGTCTGATCACATCTAATAGAATACATGTATTCAGTGAATCACCAAAAGAAGTAAGCTGCTTGCTTAGACCGTGTTCTCAGTTTTAAAAATACGGCAGAAGGGGCAAAATGTAGAAATTCTCACACATTCCACGGTTTAATGACAAGATTTAGTATTATTCCAGTGAAATTCATTTCTGATCCAGATTCCGGGGGCACTGTGACACTCATAACCTGCTTAATATCAGTTTTGGGGGGGTCCTGATTGATGAAGTTCTGTAATTTGTAACGTTTTTTGCATATCCGATATAATAAATCCCATTATTATGATAATCAGATTATGGTTTATTAACGAAAATATGTAATATTGTCTGACAGGAAAGGGAACTTCAGTACTTTTAATCAGCACAGATACTGCCTCGATATCGTGTGCCAGGGATATCGTATTCACGAACTGATGTGATAGTATCGGCGGTGGTGCTTTTATGATGGCTAAGTGAGTCGTTATGAAGTGGCGGTGGAACCTGTTTTAGCTAAATTGAATCTTGATGCATTCCCTACAGCAGCTAATATTTGAAGCCAAGTTCATGGCTTCATCCACTAAAATTTATTTAATGCATCAGACCAGCCACACCGACCCCCAACCATTACTGCTCAGATCACACTTTTAACTAGCCGATAGCAGCTACATTCCTGCATTCAATAAGCCTGTGTGAGCCTGTTTTTCATATGTGCACTACACTGTCTGTGTCACCGTGTAATTTCATTGTACTCTGTGTGCAAGTGTGTGAATGATTTTTTACCGGAGTGTGTGTGTGTGTGTGTGTGTGTGTGTGTGTGTGTGTGTGTGTGTGTGTTCACTTTCTAGTTTTGTGTGTACAGTATGTGTGCTTGGGAATACTGTATTTTATTTTTGATATGTGCACTGAAGTCAGTTTACGCGAAAGCCATACAAATAAAAAGCAACCAGTGTTACTTTCCCTATGCAATTTTACCAGAAGGTCCCTATAGATCAAGGTTCAGTAAACGAGAGGTCCCCAACAGACATGATCACAAGATTCTTTAAGCACAGCCACATCCCACATGCCACTGGAAGGACCAGAAATTGATTTTCCAGGCGTGCCAGACTGATGGACTCTTTCTCATTGTGCCTGTTCATCCTGTAGTGCAAATGAAGATCGGGATGTACACTAGCTACCCGGGTTATTTTCTCGTGGATGATTTGGACTTAGGCAAATATAAATTGTTGTCTGTCTTAATGATCCTCGTGCAGTCAGCGGCCATAATTCTTTCCTTTCTTCATCCTCATCCTCCTTCTCTTCATCATCATCATCATCATCTTCTTCTTCCTTCTAAAACTCGTAACATAACCCAATGAATTCCTTCTAATCATCATTCTATACCGCACTTAAATCTCACTTTGTAGGTTCGGAGTACTGACAGTAACTTATAGTCCATTACCAACTCTGCGCGCGCGCGCAGCGCACGTGCGCGCACACACACACACACACACACACACACACACACACACACATGTCCACGCCTCACGGACATACAACATACCAGGTCACAGAATGTTTTCATCATCCCCTTTCTACCTTTTGTCGATATATTTCTGTTCAGAGGCTTTCCATTCTATCGAAACCCTTTAGGCCTCACCAGTGCCCCTTCTGTTCACCACAACACTGTGTATCTTTGGTTACCTGCCTTCCCAGATAACAAAACCTGCTCACTTGTTTTCTTCTTTTGTTTCTAATATTCACTTTACGTCTGAACTCTCTACCTTTTGTTATTACCATGCATTCTGTGTTTTTCAAATTTATGCTCAATCCTTTTTCTTCACTAATTCTTTTCACACTTTTCAGAATTCCCAGTAATTTTTCCTCTGAGTCCGCGATCAACACTGTGTCATCGGTATACCTTATATTATTGATGTTGTGGCCGCCCACTTTTAAACCCTCCAGATCTTCCACTTCTTTCATTATCATTTCCCAGTATAACGAAAACAGGTCCGGGGACAACACACAACCCCTTCGCACTGCTCCTTTTACCTGCATCCAATCATACAGTTCTCCTTCAGTTTTTACTGCTGCTTTCTGTTCCCTGTACAGCTTTGCTATCAACCTCAGATCTTTCCCACCAATCCCTATTCTTTTCAATATCTGAATTAACTCCACATGGTTCACTTTCTCGAAAGCTTTTTCGTAGTCTATTAAACATAAGTCTTTCTGCATTTCTATCTGTCTTTCTGCTAACATCTTTAAAACAGAAATAGGATTTGTGGTACCTTTTCCCTCTGCGAAGCTGAACTGTTCTGCAATATCTCTTCTAATCCTTACCTTCATTCTGACCATTATCACTCCAAAGATTGCTTTAGTAATTGGCTCACAATACTGATTGTTCTATGCTTGTTACACTCCAATGTTCCAGGCTGCTTGGGTATTGCTAGAAACACTGACTTCACCATTTGCTCTGATAATTCTCCCGAATTATACATATTCTCTCCAAGCCAAAATCTTCGAGTACTTCCAGCATCTCAGCAGCTATCCCGTCTCCTCCTGTAGCTTTTCCTGCTGTCATTTTCTTTATTGCTTTCTGTATCTCTTCCTTCAAAATTGCTGATCCCTCTAATACCTCTGATACCTCGACATCATATTCTCTATCCTCGTTCACATCATCAAACAAGTCTGTTATATACTTCTTCAGTCGCTCCAGCACGTCGTTCAACACCATCACCACTGTTCCGTCTGTTTCATTATCGATTTTCCTGCTTTCCAATTTTTCTTTTCCGTAATAATCTTATTTTTTTTTTTCATACATCATCTGTTTATTTCTCTTACCAAAGTCTTCTAACTCTTCACACTAACTATCCATCCATTTCTCTTTCGCGTTGTCACAGTGTCGTCTTATTTATTGATATATTTTCGCATATCTCTGTTCATTTCTTCCCTTGCATTTCACTTTTGATTCCATCATATCGAGAATCTCTTCTGTCATCCATTGTTGTCTTGCTTTTCTCTATTTCTTTTCTATTACTTCATCAGCAGTCTCCATCATTGCCTTCCCCAGAGCCCCCACTGACTTTCTATATTCCTCAGATCTGTCGCTTCTTCCATTTCCTTGTATTTTTCTTGAACTCTTCTACTGTGTTTCTTTTTTATCCCATTACTTTTGCTAAGCAATTCAAGAGACCTACTAGATGCGTTACTTTTCCTTTCTTCTCTTCACCTTTATTCTCACTCTCATCATTACCGGGACATGGTCACTGTCACAGTCCGCTCCTGGACTGGTCTTTACTCGAACTACCGAGTTTCTAAATAGTGTGTTTACAGTAATAGTACCTATCTGGTTCCAGAACTGTCATCGAGGCTTTTCCAAGTCCGTAGCTTCCTGGGGTGATGTCTAAACCATGTATTCGCAGTCATTTGATTATTTGCCACACACCATTCCACTAATCTGTCTCCTCTTTAATTTCTCTCCCCGAGGCCAAACGGGCCAGCTATATTCTCCACTCTCAACTTTTGCAGTAAAATCATCCATCACTTCTGTAAATTCATGCTTTTTACACTGTTTAACTTTATCTAACTCGTTAAAATTCTAAGTCTCCATCATCTGCATTCTCTGTTGGAGCATACACCAGTATGACATTTATATCTATTGGTCTGCCTTTGAATTTCGGAAGCAACACTGTCTGATAATGTCTAATACCGTACAATGAACGGCATAACTTTTTTGCCATCAACTTTCTAACTCCTCTCCCCGCTGACTTACCCCCAGAGTACACCATCGTGGTCTCATCCGCTTCTCTTCTACCCTCTCCTGGCCATCTAACCTATGACATACCGAAAAGATAGATCCTTCTATCCTCGCCATTTCTCTTTCCACATTCCTAAACTTTCCTCCCTGATGTAATGTCTTCACATTCCATGTTGCCACTTCCAGTACTTCACAGTTGGCCACAGTCACTTGATGACAGTCAGTTGCTACCTGCCACACATAGTTTCTCTAACCGGGCCCGAGAGCAATAAGATTCGTATCATTACTCCTGTTGATGCTGTTACACAACATCTGTCTTGTATGAGAGTTCATGATTATTCTTCGTTATGTACATGGTAAGGGCACCACTCTTTCACAGTAGCTGGCCGAGTACTCCTAAGCACCGAGTTTGCCTTTGATGTGCCACACATCTTTGCTGTTGCACCGTTGCTGCCATTGACCTACTGGTTCATCTGCCAGTTCTTCTGCTCCAGACTTTGCTTACAATGGGCTGATGAACCCCCTTTCACTGTATTTCAAGTTATGTCTTGCTAAGATAGCTACCTTCACCTAGTTTAGCCCTTCAGCCGAGATAGTTTACCGGGGTAATGTCATGGGGTTTTTAAAATATCACGGGTTTTTTAAAATAAATGCTTAAATATTATTTAATTGATAATAATATTCAATAATATTAAAGAGCAGGGACAATGATTGTCTTGCTAAATCAAGCAACGATTCTCTAAGAACGAGAAGTTATAAACTTTCTCGACAGTACACAGCAGAGGCTAATCACTCAATTGCTGTTTATTAGTACTGTAGCCTCTGGAGAAAGTTACTTCACCCCTGACAATAAATAACTAATACTAACAATAGTATCAGGTTCTTGCTGATGCTTAACTCCTAGGAGGCACAATGGATTTTAAGTTTAATACACAAGACTGGCCTAAGTACCAGTTATGAAAGGCAAACGTTTACGAAAGCTAGGAGCTATAAGAGAAATAAGCTAAACTGCAGAGAAATGAAACAAGAGTTTACATTACATTAAGCTCAAGCAAAAGGACTGTTAAATTTATTGATTACAAAATAAATTTAACTTTACAATTCAAAATCAAATTAATGAGATCGCACTCACTCACTCACTCGAGCTAAATTCTTACGCCTAGGAAAAACACCTTAATTAAACTCTTAAGACTAGGAAAACGAAAGGAAATACTGAACGATGAATGCTTTGTATCACCAAGGGTGGGAGCACTGGAGACTGTGGTCTAAGTAGAGCCTGGCTGACTTCTCACTTGTTGGAGCACAGATCCTTCCTCCATCAGAGCAAACACTGGACTAAGTAAGTCGTGGGAAAGAAAAGTGGAGCACTAGGCCGCATTTTTCTAACGGTCGAGGCAAGCAGGGGCGAACAATAAAGAAACACTAGTATCGCTCAATAGAGCACTTAGTGACGTGCATTAAATCGGTCAGTTTTGAAACAGTGACGAATGTTTTGAAAAGTATACCACCGAAGTGGAGAGAGAAACGGTTAACTGAGCGATACACAATGAGTTTCCCACTAATAGTTCGTGTTTTTCACAAAAGGGAAATGTCGCGAATTTGATTCGTGACATTACACCCCTACAAAATTAAATTTTTTCCTTATGGGAAAAAATTTGTGGATATATATATATATGTACACATCCTAAGTCATTCACACAAGATTCACACTGTGGTGTGTGTGCTATCCTGCTACAGGAGAAAGTCGCAGTCGCCAGTGAGCGAAAAAACCTCGTATTTACATTAATAGAAACAAGCTTGAGGGAAAAACTCCGTGACGACGGTGAAAATCCTGTACTCAGGTCAAACTAAGCAAAAGTTCGCTACAATTACACTGATAACTAATTGTTGTGTAGCGTGGTGTATGTAATACACGGTGTAGGTGTGACAGTTGTAGTGTATCTGTACCTACATGTAAAATGACACAGTAAATAATATGGCGACGACGAAGGCAGAGGAGAAGAGGCGGCAGCGTGCGGCAGACGATCAGCTGGCCCGCACAGCAAAACTGCTACGCCCATTGCTGTACCTGCAAAATCAATTGAGGTGGAGCATCAGAAGTGTCAATGAGACAAAATCTTATTATGTTACAATTACTCTCTCTGCCTAGCAATCAGTACATGCTACGAAAAGTACGCCATGGCTGAAAAATATGAGTGACAGCTTAAGCTTCGTACATTCGAGGTCATCATTAATTACAGCACACGATTAGTGTCGACAGGTTGAGAATCCCTGTGCAAACTCGGGTCTTCCATAGCCTCGAACTGCACACGGGTCCTCAACCTGTGCTTTTAACCTACAGTACTTATATTAATATCAGGGAGCTGAGAATCCTTGTGCAAACTCAGGTCTTCCATAGCCTCGAGTCGCCTCTGCGGAGTTCTCACTTCCAACTTCCCCCTTAACCTACAGTACTTATATTAGTGCCGGGAAGCTGAGAATCCTTGTGCAAACTCGGGTCTTCCATAGCCTCGAGTCACCTCTGCGGAGTTCTCTCTCGAACTTCCCCCTTAACCTACGGTACATAATATGTATGTACAGGCCCTGGACATACTGTGTCCTGTGGGGCCAATGGGTGAGACGTCAGGTCTGCACCCACTTCACCACTACCCTGTCTCTCAACTGTCTCAGAGATTACAGGTGTGGTTATGAATGGCACAGGAAGGACATGTCCCTGATTAGTGGTGTTACTTTGACATACACTGCAGGAATGGACAAAACTATCTATGTCCCGTCCCATCCCTGGCCAGAAAAAGTCAGCTCGGATATAGCCCTGGGTCTTCCTTTTGCCCATGTGACCTCCTGAGGCTGAACAATGACCCCATTCTAACACTGCTTGGTGGTACTTGGCGGGGACGACAAACTGCAGTCGAACCTCGCCCTCGGGTGTTCGTGACTCACGGTAGAGCCGTCCTTGTTTGCGAAGGAACTTGGCTCGATCTCCCCGTGAATACTTAATCACTCGACCCTTTTGTTTGTTCCGCACGGTAGCAAGTGTCGGGTCAGAATGTTGTTCTTCTACAACAAGTCGGCTACACATCAGATCTTGCGGCGATTCAATGATCACTGGGGTGACACAATCTGGAACCTCAGCCATGGCTCGTGTTACCGCAGCAGCCAAAGTCTGAGTAGCGTCATCATCGGAGCAACTATCCTTGACTCCGTGAATATTGCCAATGATGAGGTCAAATAAAGGTTCTGGCATGACAACTGCAAGTGTCGTACCAGTATAAAATGGAGATGCCACCTGGATACATGCCTCAGGGAACAATCTCACTGATCCATCAATAAGGTTTGCATGGATCTGTCGACCTGTATACTGCTCAGGCCGAACTAAACTCTGCTTGACAGAGCAACCTGAGGAACCATTATCTCTCAGGACCTTCACAGGATTGCCTCCCACAAACCCTGGCTGAACAAGGAAGGTACTGTCACCTGTGGGAGGGCCTGTGGAGGAAGCAGCTAGCCACTCATGAGGCTGCTGAATTGATGCGGCAAACATTGTGCCTTGAGAATTATTTTGGGAAGATGGAACATTGGCCATCTGTGGAGGGGGGTTCACTGTCACTGTGGGACTAGTGAACTGTGGGGGAGTACCCATACTGATAGGGGCGTGACCACCGTGCTGCTGCTGAGGAATGAAGGCTGCATTCACTTCCTGCCTCTTTTGAGCCGGTGGTGAAAAAGTTTGTCCCGACGGTCGGTTGCGTGGCTGATACTGCTGCTGGTTAGGGTACTTGTTGTACCTCTTCCACTCAGGTTTCTGAGTGTTTTGCCCCTGGTCCTTCCACTGCAGTTTTGGACCTTGGCCATTATTCTGAGAATGACCTTGATGCTGGGGTTCAGTCTGAGACGGCTTCCCAGACTTATCAGGTTTTCTGTTCCAGGTGTTTTGCTTACGAGTTTGATACCCGTATGCAGTAAAGAATGCGTCAGCCTTTTCTGCCATTTGGCTGGCATCTTTCACATGGCAGATCTTAAGCTGTGCTATGAGCTCAGCAGGCCACGACCTCTCTAGCTGTGTACGCAGCATAAGGTCAATTATCCCCTCACGCGTGGAAGGAGTTTCATCTTTCTCCATCCACTCATTTAAGTAAGCTGTGAGACGATCAAGGAACTGAACAGCTGTCTCCTTGTCTTGGAGACGAGCTCGCATGAACTGAACTTTGGCGTCGTCTACTGTGAGACCATACGCCTTAATGAGTGCAGCTTTCATCATCTCATATGTGAGAGTGTCTCCACGAATTCTGTGGAGAATATCGAGGGCAGGGCCCTCAAATAAACTAAGAAATTGGATCCGCTTAGCTGCCTCATCCAGTTGATACATGTCTGCCATGTCCTCAAAACGAGCTACGTACGGCTCAATTCGCTCGCTTTCCTTGTATGAAGGAAGCTTGATGCGTGGGGTCGCCAGGACATGTGCAGGGAGAATGCTCGTGGAGCTTGGACCAACCGCACCAGACGTGTCTGAAGCCAAGGAATCTCGCTGGAGCTTCAGCACTTCAAGTTCATGTTTTTCTCGTGCCTCACGTTCGGCACGCTCGTATTCGCGTTGTTCCTGCTCGTATTCGCGTTGTTCTCGCTCGCGTTCATGTCGTTCACGCTCGTATTCGCGCTCTTTCTCACGCTGCTCTTGTTCATATGCACGCTCTCTTTCACGTTGTTCGCGCTGTTCTCGCTCGTATTCGCGCTGAATCTTACGCTCTTCACGGGCATCATTCTCACGCTGCTGCTCCTGATTATGCCGTGAGAGTATATACTCTTTAATTTCGGTTGGGTCCGAAAGACCCATATCTTTGGCTTCCTGTAAAAATACAGCGGTAGCCATGACGCTAATTTACTAAGCAAACCGAAACTGAGTACTGACTGCTTCACAAACCAATGCTAAAGACACAAGTAAAGAGTACAGACACAAGCTAGTGGTGACCAGTCTTATCTAATTAACTGGAAAAGAATAAATAAAAAATGTAAATGACTGGGAAGACTCAATAATAAACACAATGGGTACGGCGACTTCCCAGGAGCGAATAAAATCGTCTGGCGTTACCAAGAATAAACTAGAGTTAAGTACTCTATGGATTGATAAAGCAAAAATTCACTTGCTAAATTAACGGTAAACACCAGTAAACTTGTGCCTATAAAATTTAATTATAAATACCTAAATATGAACGAGTGAGCACTATCTCGTGAATAGCTTTAGAGCTAGGAGCTAATATCCTGGAATGAGGTCGCCAATTGTCACGGGGTTTTTAAAATATCACGGGGTTTTTAAAATAAATGCTTAAATATTATTTAATTGATAATAATATTCAATAATATTAAAGAGCAGGGACAATGATTGTCTTGCTAAATCAAGCAACGATTCTCTAAGAACGAGAATTTATAAACTTTCTCGACAGTACACAGCAGAGACTAATCACTCAATTGCTGTTTATTAGTACTGTAGCCTCTGGAGAAAGTTACTTCACCCCTGACAATAAATAACTAATACTAACAATAGTATCAGGTTCTTGCTGATGCTTAACTCCTAGGAGGCACAACGGATTTTAAGTTTAATACAAAAGACTGGCCTAAGTACCAGTTATGAAAGGCAAACGTTTATGCAAGCTAGGAGCTATAAGAGAAAGAAGCTTAACTGTGGAGAAATGAAACAAGAGTTTACATTACATTAAGCTCAATCAAAAGGACTGTTAAATTTATTGATTACAAAATAAATTTAACGTTACAATTCAAAATCAAATTAATGAGATCGCACTCACTCACTCAATCGAGCTAAATTCTTACGCCTAGGAAAAACACCTTAATTAAACTCTTAAGACTAGGAAAACGAAAGGAAATACTGAACGATGAATGCTTTTGTATCACCAAGGGTGGAAGCACTGGAGACTGTGGTCTTAGTAGAGCCTGGCTGACTTCTCACTTGTTGGAGCACAGATCCTTCCTCCGTCAGAGCAAACACTGGACTGAGTAAGTCGTGGGAAAGAAAAGCGGAGCACTAGGCCGCATTTTTCTAACGGTCGAGGCAAGCAGGGGCGAACAAATAAGAAACAATAGTATCGCTCAGTAGAGCACTTATTGACGTGCATTAAATCGGTCACTTTTGAAACAGTGACGAATGTTTTGAAAAGTACGAGTATACCACCGAAGTGGAGAGAGAAACAGTTAACTGAGCGATACACAATGAGTTTCCCACTAATAGTTCGTGTTTTTCACAAAAGGGAAATGTCGCGAATTTGATTCGTGACAGGTAAGGCCGTTGCCATATGCTAGCGACATACTTGGAACCATAGGTTAGAGCTGGGTACACTGAGGCGGCCAAGCATGAGAGTCCTCCTCGTGAGGAGTAGCTAACATGACAAGGTACTACACCTTCAGTGCCACCCCATATACACCTCTGGTAGCATTACATAACAGGAAACCAACCTTCTTTTGGGAAACGGACACACACTAATGTCACCTCTTTAGGTCACTAGACTTCTCATCTATTGGTGTAAGGTCACAACTTGAAAAAGGGAGGGAAAAAAAAAAAACGAAGAAACAGGAGTAGATTAATATCACGCCGTTGCCCAAGGGTTTGTAAAGGAGATAATCAGTTTTTGCAAATTTATAGTCTTTTTCTAAGACAAGACCCGAAACATTCAATAAAGTATCCACGTTGCAGACTGTGCTGTTTGCAAAAAGGGACACTGAATAAAAACTTGTTCAGGAGTCTGACCGGCCTGGGGAGTCCAACAGAGTACTGGACGTGCAAACCGATGCACCACAGGCTCCATGTATGAAATTAATATAATGTAAGTCTTGAAACCCCTGACATCTAACCTTTGTTCACCCTTCTACAGTGTATGTTGTGGTGATGGGTGTGTTAGTTAAAATAGATTTATGTCTACAACAACACTAGCGTCATTAAAACGTATAGCCACACTGATTTTAAGATATGACGAAGGTAAGTTCTTCGACCTCCACTTCCCTTTCTGAGGTATGGGCAAGTGGGACAGGGAGGGTAGGATGATTGTGTGTGTGTGTGTGTGTGTGTGTGTGTGTGTGTGTGTGTGTGTGTGTGTGTGTGTGTGTGTGTGTGTGTGTGTGTGTGTGTGTGTGTGTGTGTAAAGTGGGGCTGGGGGAGACAGTGTTGTGTCCATAACAAATAAACAAGTTAAACTAACTTAGAGTCATCTGTCATCAGCACCGACAATCGCCATGGGTTGTTAGGGCTCCATTCAGTTTAAGGATTTCGTGATTTAACCATTGTTTTGCTTGGTCTTTGTTGCTGATTGATAAACCTGTCTCCGAATTTACTTTATTCTTAAGCTATGTCAGTTCTGGATCTTTTTTTTTTTTGTAATCCAAATAGTCACAGATAAGCATGATCAAGAATCTCCTGTCTATATCTTTATTCATGTACATCCATTCAATTTTAATGGAAGATGTACTTATCCTTTTTTTTATTTGGGTCTCGACCATGAGACATGAAAGACAAAATCATTAAATCCAGTGCCTCATGCTACTCTTTTAAGACAGTGAATCAAATAATAAATAAATAAAACTACAGTACACGGTGGAGAAGGCTTGTGAGAATGACTATGAGGTGTTTATGCATTAATGGATCTGGAAAAAGCATACGACAAAGTGGACAGAGAAGGACTGTGGAAGGTTTTGTACATTTACGGTGTATGTGGTAAGCTGCTGGGTACCGTCAAGTTTTTATGATGGTAGTAAAGCATGCGTAAGGGTAAATGGGCATCTAAGTGAATGATTCACGATCGGTGTGGGCGTGCGACAAGGTTGTGTGATGTCCCCATGGTTGTTCACTATATATATGGATGGGGTGATGAGAGACATAAAAACACCGGTAACGGAGAGGGGGATGGCATTGGTAATGAGTGGTGATGGATGGAATATCTCAAATTTGTTGTATGCTGATGATGCTGTACTACCTGCAAATACCGGACAAGAACTTGGTAGACCAATGCAGAGCTTTGCTGATGTCTGTGAGCGTCATGCCTTGAGAGTAAATGTAGGAAAGAGCAAAGTGATGGTTATTGAGAGAGAAGGTGACTCCCAGTACGATGTTACAGTGAATGGAGGGAGACTGGAAAATGTGCAAGAGTTCAAATACCTGGGTGCAGTGACACAAAAGAGAGGAAGATGTGCAAAATAAGTGGAAAGTAGAGTGACACAAGGAAGAAAAGTAGCTGGTGCAATGTAGGCCCTGATAAGAAACAGAGGCTTGAGTGCTGCAGTTGCACGAGGCTTACATGAAGGGGTGTTATTGCCAGCTTTAACGTATAGGTGCGAGACTATGGTGTGGCAAGAAAATGAAAAGTCAAGAGTGAGAGCAGTGGAGCTGGGACTGAAGAGGATGTATGTGGAGTACAGAGAGTGGATAGGATACGAAATACTGTAATGTGATTCTTGAAAGATGTGGGGCGAGGAAGACTGTGGACATCAGAATCGAAAAGAGTGTGCTGAGATGGTATGGTCATGTGGAGAGAATGGATAACAATACAGTGGAGAAAAAGGTAAATCTGAGCGAATTTGAAGGAGGGAGGAGGCGAGGTAGGCCAAGAATAAGGTGAAGGGATATGGTGGATGAGTGTGTGAGGCAGAGAGGTTTGGAAGTCGGTGAGGCTAAGGGACTGACAACAGATCGAGCTGGCTGAAGGAATATTGTGAGGAGAAGCTCATGATCAGGGATTTGGCACCCTTTTTTAACGTGACAGCGTCCGGATTGACTCTGTCGGATACGTTTATGTGAAGCTACAGAACGTGGTGAATGTTTTGGGCATATCAGACAGAGCCAGGATTCCGAGAGCTTGAATGATGAGTGAATGGAAGCGTGGCCCATTGGAGTGGGCAGATTTGCGTTGTCTGGACATTGCTACTCCTCACCCTGCCCTAGAGTGGGAAAAGAGGTCCGGATGATGATGATAAAGTTTCAGTAAATAAACAGAAACACTAAGGTAAAACACACACACAAACACACACACACACACACACACACACACACACACACACACACACACACACACGAAGTTAAATAAATATTTAAATTGACAGAGCAGTAGGCTGGAGGCCAGCACATTCGGGAAATGGAGAGGAGGAGCAACCTGGCAGAGATGGTGGGAGGGGGGATGGGAGACACTGAATAGCCTCGGGAATCGGGACATGGCGAAATAGAGTGAAATTTGGTTTTGTGATGGAAATTAATTTTAAAAAGTCTTCAGTAATTCTCACTGTTCATGGAAATTGAAATATTATTTCGTAATATCGCTTTCTGGGAGAAGATGATTGAGATTTATGAATTATACATAAGCTTCTATCAAACATATTAATTCAGGTTATGAAGGCACTAATTGTGATGGTTAATGAAAACTATAATTATCTAACACCTTCGCTCAGGAAGAGTCTCCTAAGTAAGTAAACAGTAAAATAAAAGACATGCCTCGGACTGAATGGATTAAGTTTTACTAATTAGTAGAAAAGCTGCCAGTTATTACTGACTTACGTCCCCCTTTCGCTGGAGTACGTCAATTTTGTCTGTGGCAGCATCGTAAGTTTCTTTCTCTTTGCTGCAGCGGTTGTTGTTGTTGTTGCTGTTGTTGGAAAACTATCTGAAGTAGCACTGTCTATCTATTTATCTGTCTACTACCAGACACCTTTATCCCGTAAGGAGTGACGACAAACAAAATGCCTCGACATCGCAGTCCTCAGCCATTTGGCTCCCTTTTCTACAACTCACACCCAGGTGTCTCATCTGTATTTCCACTTCATTCCTCCATCTCATCCTTTGTCTCCTCGACCTCCTCTACCCCTCCATCTCACCAGCATTACATTCAACTAGTCACTCTCTCATTCCCCTTCCTCTCCACACAGTCAAACAATCTCAGTTTATTTCTCCTCACAGTTTGAAGCACAGTCAAATCAACGTAACAACTCTCCTTTATTCCTCCATTTGCCCGTCTGTCTCCCATGTATCTCCGCATGCTCCTCTCAAATAACTCATTGCCATAGCTCTCACTCTTGACTTGTGTCCTTCCAACAGGGTTCAAGCTTCACCTCCGTATGTTAGGTTGGGTATGACAACATTGTTATGCAGCGACTTTTTTACTTCTGTGCTCTCACATCTCTGTTCCTTACCATTGCTTTCGGTGAATCAAAGATCTTTCCATGCTGCTGTACCCTTTCAAGCACCTAATCCTCCGAACTTTCATCCTTACTCATCACACTACCCATGTACTTGAATGCACTCATGTTTTCCATATCCTCACCATCCAGCCTCACTGTGCATGTGACTTCATTTATTTCAAAGACCAAAACTTTATTCTTCTCTATATGCACTCTTTTGTTCAGTTTCCTGCATGCACGAACAGATTCAATGACAAACCCTAGCACTTCACATTCATTTTCGCTTAACAATACAGTGTCGTCAGCAAAGAGCAATACAGAAGTTTCTACACTCTACCCACTCTCATTAGAGACACTCCAAAGTCACTGCCCTCCTTAGTATCGTTATAACTTCATCCACATACAAACTGATATACCACACAAACCGTAAATTCTACAGCATCCATTTTCAACAGGCATACTCACATGATCCCTTCCCACCCTGCAGCAAAATTCCAGCTCATCCCACTCATTTCTTCGACCCAAGCGCCGATTTCTTTGTCCTCCACGACCACTTATCATAACACCCCCCTCCCCCCACACCACTTCAGAAGAATATATATATATATATATATATATATATATATATATATATATACACAGGACTTGGTCTTAATTTTTTGTCCTTCGTACCCAGGGTTTTTAAATTCAACTCCATTAAGACTTTGTTATTCAGGTGTTATAACCTTTCCTCGGATTGGAATTTGTTCCATTTAGAAATTACTAGGCTTAGAACATATTTCTTGAATAATGGATATCCTTTGCATCTTTCTGAAAGTACCTTACAAAAGTTCCTGGATAAATTATTCACTTGCACAAAGCCTGTGTCTTTAGTTCCCAAACAAGTACTTCATATTAGTCTCCCTTATTATGGGCACAGCAGTTTTCACATCAGAAAGGAGTTAAATAAACTGCTTAATGCAGTTTATCCACAGGTTTCATTTAGGTTCATATTTAAAAATTCATATACTATTGGATCCTTTTTTAGGTATAAGGATAGAATCCCCAAAGCTTTATGCTCTAACATTGTGTACAAGTTTAATTGTTCCTACTGTAATGCAGGATATATTGGGAGTTCTATTCGAAACCTGAAAATTAGGATGTTCGAACACAAAGGCCTGTCATATAGAACCACTTTACCTCTCTCAAACCCTCCCTTCTCGGAAATTAGGGAACATTCATTTGTTTCGGGTCATACATTTGATCTGGATGATTTTGAGATTTTAATGACAAATAATGATAAAAATAGTTTTAGAATAGCGGAATCATTGTTTATACATGACTTAAAGCCTTCACTGAATATCTATGATTCTTCCATTAAATTATTTACTCACTGATTCACTGATTCGATTCAGCAGTCTCGTACAGCTCATCCAAGTTTACCTTTCCACAGACTTTCGTCTACTGAACAATTGCTTTGTGTAGTTGCCACGGTATAGGTTAGATTTTTAGTAATTTTGTGATTTTTTTTTTTTACTACATTTTTATATTTAATTGTACGGTATTTATTTTATTGGTTTTATTAATTTGTGAATGAGGTTTTGGTGTAACTTCATTTTCTAATTCATTTTACGTGTATTAGTTTGTCTGATGATAAGGTTGGATTTCCTCGAAACGTCACTGAAATAAATCGTGAACATGGCCCCAGTCCATCGTCTCCTTGTCCTGGTCTTCAGTTTCATATATGCCATCAGGTTCCCTACTGGATCCTCAGTTGTTAATATATTCTCTCTCTCTCTCTCTCTCTCTCTCTCTCTCTCTCTACCTTCATCGCAATTACGCCACAAATCATGCAACACCTATTTTCATAGATAATACACCGTCCACAAACACTATAGCCCATCCAATCCATTTCTCTTCTCACCCATTTCTTTTCTTCAATGATGACTTTATGCACGCAGCAAAGCAGGTCTCACTGTCGATGATGGCCTTTGATAGTTTAGTCTTAACAATTTAAGTCGATTTTCCGCATTCAAATTATGGAAGACTTTCGAACTGAGGATGTTATACCTACCCCTCGTGAACATCT